>NW_023276806.1:8784301-9384301 GCF_003668045.3 Cricetulus griseus
ACACATTTTCTGGTCCACAGAACAAGGGAATATCAGTACTCTGAAGCAAACAATCTTGTTCCTATTGAATTAAATGGCTTATCCATAAAAAAAAAAAAAGATCAGGTTATGCAAAGCATCTTGATGTAGCTGCCAATGATCTTAGGGTGCCTTTGCTCACGTCAAAATGGAGTTTATTCTCAATTCCAATCAAAATGATTAGCATTCTGTGGTCATAATGTTTTTCAACTTTGGCATGCTAACATTCCCAAATAGCATCTGTTTAGTCAGATAGAGTAAGGTTTTAAGAACAAACTAGAAATAATCAAGAGTTTAGACTTGTATTAGCCTGGAGAAACTTATTTCTGTTGCTAGTCAGTTTGAAGGTTTCTGTCCTCTAATATATGACTGCTACTGACCTGTGGAAGAGCACTTTGGGACAGATCCCACTTGTATTTCAGACAATCAAAGTAACTTGTTGTCAAGTGACTGATAGGGTACTGCCAGAAAGGCCACTTCATGACACGTCTGAACTTAATTTGCACATATTGTCAGAATGCTAGAGATACTTCTATATGCAAGAATTTATTGATTCAAGCTACACAATGAAGTTGCATGGGGACAAGATGCCCAGAAATTATACCTGTGGACAGAACTCTATGCAGCAGACTCTCATACCAAATGGAGACCTACGTCTGTTTTTGACATGCCCCTTTGATAAAGCGCTCACTTATTTATATGAACATGTGGACAAGATACATTGAACCTCATTTTTCTTGAAAGAGACTGGAACTTGGGCCAACTGATTAAGCAAGCCAAGCTACTGCAGCTGACTGTTTTAGCAAATGGGTCTTTGGAGCTGCCACAGTGGCAAATGGCACTGAAAAGCACTAAAAGTAGTACAGGAAAAGTGTTGGGCAAGACAGGGAATGATTGATGGCATCCCTCTTTTGGTGGTGCCATCTGGAGAAGTCTACAAAGAGATAAGTGAATAGATTGCAATGTTTAAAGAATTTTTTTAGTTTTATGAAATCAATCAATGGAATTGAGCTCAAAAGTGACATGTCAACTTGCCCTCTCAGATTCCAGCCTTTTCCTTCTCCTGTCAAAAATATTTTTGGTAAGTAAAAAGAGGTCTTATGCCATATGTGTTTTAATATGATAATCTTTAGAGATTTTCCTCCGCCACTTGAGGAAAAAGAAAAAAAAAAATCTGCTGCATATATTACTCCAAAAATCACTTAGGAAAAATATTCAAGATAAATGGGTTTCCTATTTTGTGATTGGTTATTTCTTTTCTCTGTGTTCAAAACTATAATTATAATTTAGATTAGAGAATTAATATTTCATGTGTACAAGTACTGACATATATTTTATACTTAAGGCTGGAAAATTTGTATTGCTCCTCTTATTGGTATGTCTTTAAATTGAGTCAAATGTCCTAATAACTTAAACATTTATCAAGTTTCTCTTTAATTCGTAACTCTTGAAATCCTCCTTACCTTGTCTTCTTCACTTTCACAGAATAAGTATGAACACTTCATGTCTAGACCTAGATGTACTCTATAAAAATCCTAAGTCATATGAAGCGTTAAATTAACACTAGGATTTGTTCTATGAAATGTCATCAAAGTGCTTTATGAAATGAGTAACCTAGAGAGGCAATATGTACTTGAGGATGTGGTCCAGCCTGCATTTTCCATGAAATATGAATCGTTACAGATGAAGAGAAAGTTGTGTCTACATTTCCAAAGGAGTTTGCATATATTTTCACAGTAATAAGACTTTAAAATATTCTATGATGTTTCTCTTGTAAGTCAAGTTGCAACAATGAATTTTAAATAAACTTGTTAGTCTGTGCAACAAAATAAAAATTCATATGTGCATGGGTCAGAAAATGTAAAAAATATAATATACTGTACTTATTAACCCATTTCTTGAAGGTTTTACATTACTATCAAATATTGTAAAGTTAAAAGAAAAGTTAAGATATCATTTTAACACTACAAATGATTTTATGTTAAAGATCAAATGAATACCACCAAAAGAAATTTAAACTTTATAAGACTAAATTCAGCAATTTATAGCAATCACAGATCCTTGTATAAAAGCTAAATTTTATTTGCTAAGTAATTAATCTTAGAGTGAAGACAATGCTTAATGATTTTAGTGAACCTATACTGGCATTCCTTTGTTACTATTAATAGCATGCTATTGTCATCTGTGAATTTGAACAAAACACAGGTAAATTCAATTTTCTAGGCCCAAAGATTACAGATGAAATGGTGGGGCACTTCTGGATTTATCCTCTAAAGTGTCCATGTGCAGAGTAAAAGAAACTAGCCCCCCCCCACACACACACAGAGACAGCAAACATGTGGGTTGGAGAGATAACTCAGTTGTTAAAGGAACATACTGCTCTTACACAGGGCTTGAGTTCGGTTCCCAGCACGCATGTCAGCCAGCAGCCTGTAACGCCCACTCCAGGAGTCTATCATTATCTTCTGGCACCTGTGGGCAATTCACTCATGTGCACACATGCCCCCTCCCCCAGATAACTTCATTTGTGCATAATTAAAAATTAAATAAAATCTTTGAAATAGTCTGTTAGCATCAGGAGACATGGATATTATTTTTAGAAAACACAGTAATTAGAACAAGAAAGGCTTTGCAAAAATTTTCACATGAGAACAGTGAAGTTCAAACACTGTTCTCTTTCCCTGATACCACAAAGTCTTGAAGGACACTTTGTTTGCTTATATTTAAATCACAATGATGAGGCATATTGAAAGTGCATTCTACAGAAGCAGCAGAATTCTTTACAATCTTACCCTCTGAGTAACTCATTGAGTGTTACTACTTACTGAGATAGGAATTGCTGCTAAGCACACTACTGAGCAAGGAATAATGACTAGAGCCTTAAAATGTGAAGGGTGTAGTATTCGTGTATCCTGGGGGAAATTAAGGAAAAAGAAACTTTCTTAAAAGTATTTAGTAAAAGGAAGTTTCCCAACCTACACATGAAATGTGTTTTCATGTGTTCCCCAAAAGCTCTTTTGCTGGTCCTGTAAACACACACATGAGTAAATAATGATTTAACTTTTGAGAAGTAGAACTACAATGCAACACAGAAAAGTTTAAAACCTATGACCAGTTCTAGATCTCTGCACATGTGGAGTTTGTGGACTGGTAGAGTGACTACTTCTGTGAGAATGCCAATTGCAGTCTCCAGGCTGACCCCTAAGATTTTGCTCTAAGAAAAGTCAAAAACATAGTTTAGGAGCAGACATCAGACTACATGATTGACTGTGAATAAGTAACTAAAACAGAAATAAATATATAGAGCCAATAGATTTGTGACAAGAATTCAGGGCATATTATTTCCAAGACGATCTGATGCTAGGGTAAAAATTTGTTATGAACCTGATAACGAATGTACCTGTTTTTATCAGAAGACTGTGGCAGTGGTAAGAGAGGAGGACTCTCTTTGTACATATTGTTGTATTGTTTGTGGTGCATGTAATGAGACTGTACTTGAAGCCACGCAATGCCCCTGAACCCATACAGTGACCAGGACCTGTGGTTTCATACATTCTCCTCTTTGTTACCTTCATTGTCCCCATTGACCCTGCTACCTTCCATTTTTTGTCCTTGGAATATTCCAAAATTCCTTGGCTGTGATACAGTTGAGTTTACAACTTCCCTCTGTTATTGAGTCATGAATCAGTCTCTGCATGCTGTTAAGTTACTTCTCATACTAGAGTTCAGTTGCATATTTACATAGTGGATTTGGAGCTTTATATTGACATACCAGGAAACAGTGCAGGAAGGTATGTACTAGTTAGGTCTTAAAAAAGAACTAAACAGCAAGATTCTATAATCAGAAAAGTGTTGTGGCAATATGCTTGCATCAGTTTTGATATATTTTCATGCAAATTATGCATTCTGGTTACTACTAAGCTGTCTCAGTTATAGTCAATGAAGCTAAATGTCTCCAAAAGTTCTAATTTAAACATCTCATTAAAAAATGAAGAAACAGTGGTTACAAATTTCATATTTTTATGATAAAACATTAGTCCTGGTCCATTGTAAGTCATGTGATTCAGTAATCCATTGCCAAAAGTAAAAATATGCATGCTAAAATATTATTGAGAGAACTACTTACAAAATACAGTGGTAAGGTCTTCATTTTTCCTATTTATCTTGTTTTTCAGAAATGTAAAGATTTCAGTATTTAATGTGATTTAATAGTTTTTTCTATCTAACATGGGTGCATTAACATGGTCTGATACTCATATGACAATTCAGAGGATTTTAGATTGATAGAGGGATTTGGATATAGACACAGGTATAGACATTGATTTAGAGATATGTAGAGATAAATGTACTAGTGACTAATGTCCTTGGTTATCCAGGAAGACATTCTAGCTATATCACTCATTTCTGAAATATCTGTTGATTATTGAAATAGAACACTACATTGACACCAGTTTCTGTCTAACTCTCATGACTGAACCAGATATATATATATGTCTCATAGTCTGGAGTAGGCAGATTACAAATAATATGGCCTTCCATAATCACACAAGTATTACTTTTTAAAGTTACTGACAGGCATTGAAAGCACAAAACATAAAGGCATTTATCTATATTAGCAATAATTATTTACAAAATAATTCAACACACAAAATGTGAGTTGTAAAAGTACATCTGTAGCTCTCTAATTTACAAGTCTATGGGTTACTTTAATTAAATTATTCATCAGGGATGATATTCCTTACAATCTGAGAAATATTCAATACAGTCCTCTAGAAGAGCAATGTAGGAGTTAGTTACCATTATTTATATTGTAAAAACAGCCTCTAGATATTTGCAAATTAACACCTGGATTTTTACAATAGTGTGGAAAAAATACAGGATCCTTGACTAGGGCATTCATAATGTGCATTCATTAGTATTATATCTATGACCATTGATTGTGTCTATGACCTTTGCATCAATAGCTGGTATAAGCACCACAATTCATCCGTGTCAATGCCTTCAATGTATTGATGAACAGTTAACACAGGACGTGTGCATTCATAAGGTGTATATCCATGTTGCTCTTCATCCATATCAGGTATGTTCACCACTAGTGCATCCAAGGACAATGAACTCTTAACCAATGTGTCCATGACCTTAGTGCTATATGGCTAATGTATATATAACAACTACATCACTGACAAACATATCTAAAACAAGTGTTTCTGTAGACATGCAATACATCCTGACCATGGTGGGGTATATAATGAAAAAAACATTAGGGCTTGAATGTTTTTGGCCCTTCAAAAACCATATTCTGAAATCCTCAGTTTGTGCGACTGGTTAGAAGAAAGATTGGGAGGTTAACTCAGCCATGAGGGTAGAAGCCTGAGGAATTGTTTCAGTCCCTTGGTAAAGGAAACTGAAAGGTTTTATTTATTTATTATTTTAACTTTTATCAACTTACAAAATCAAATAGCAAACTGGTTAAATTGATGAATAAAGTTATTTAATTAGATTACTTCAGTTTGGAATGCTTTACATAGAGCTTTCCATGGGTATAATAAGTTATAATTTGTTGAAAGTTAAAGTTGTAAGAAATTTACAGTTTCATATACTGATCATTTCTGTCCTAGTAATAATGCAGTCCAAAAATTGAGATAAGTCTACCTGAAGTACACAATTGCAAGAGTTTGAAAGTTCATCATTACTGTAGGTGGAGGAAATGTTTTGGTCTGTGTGTGTGCAATAACTGAGAACTGTGATCTACAGCTTATCCCAATACAGACTTTGCTGTATGGAAGGAATTTGAGAAATGTTTTTAAAGTACAAATGTAGTGGGCTCTGCTATCTGACTCTAGAGACCTCGCCTTAAAACACTAAGTAGAAAAAGCCAAGAAAGTAATGAGAACATGTGCTAAGAAGGAAAGTGGCAGGAGCTGTAAGTGGGACAATAAAGGTGAATATAAGCAAAGTATTGTCATGTGCATAAATGCATATATGATAAAAATGATTTTTTAAAAAGAAATAAAAAATTCTCATTCGTACCAGGAGTGAATTATATAATTTACACAGCTATATCTAGATTACTCTAATGAGGTCTGCATAATTTCCATGACATGTTTGTACTCTTTCCAACTAAAACACCTCTGTTTTAATTCCCAAATGAAATGCTTCTGGCAAAGGATCTGTGCAGGTACTGGTGTTGTTATTTTTATTCATTCACTTATATATCTCTTTACTCTTTTAAGGTTTAGTTGAATAATGTGTTTTAATGGTTTTGGGCAGTTGTGTCAAAACACTATGGCCTATATATTTGCAAATGGATCTCAGTAGATAATAGAAGTAAGAAAAAGAAATTGAGCAAGATTCTGGGCATTTCATTATGCAGCTAAAGCTGAGATGTAAGGCTTTATTTTAATTTAAATAAAACCCAAAGGTAGAACTGTGTGGAACTGGCCTAAGTTATCTGGAATTCTGCCTCAAAGAGAATCGTTGATAGTGTTCTTTGGACTATAGTCACTTCCCCGGTTTTCCTGAGTTAACATGAAAATTTTGATTCTTCACACAGCGTAATTCACAAGGACTATGCAATTATTTTATCTGCTTCCCCTCTCCAGCATTATGTGAAATATTCATTCAAATCAAGAACCTGGAGTTCACAAACTGAATGGTCTACATTTTTCTGTCATTTTTTTCTGAATATAATGATACTGTCATTAAAACGTGAGAGTGCAATTTCATTATGTAATTCTGTGGAGAACTGAACTTGGAATAGTAAATATTACTGAGACAGAAGGGAAACTTTTTAAAAATAGACTTCTTATTTTCTTTTGATATAAGTGTTCTGGGGGTGGATGTTACCTGTCAAAGTAAAAGATGGATTAAGGAGCATTTGTAGATTGTGTTCTACTTATAAGAGAAGAAATGTGTTTCACATTGACTTCATAGGAAGAAAAACTTCTATCCATGGAGAGTAACTGTAATGATAAGTCTTTCTGCCAAAGCTGCTCGGGCCTTGCCGCCAAGTGGGGGCTTTCTGCCAGGCCACCCGAGTACTGCCTGCCACCACCTTAATGTCCCAAGTAACACACAGACTTATATTAGGTACAAATGCTGCTTGGCCAATGACTTGGATTTGTCATCTGCTAGCTCAGTCTTAACTGTCAGCCATAATCATAAGACTTACCTTATGGTGGACACCTGCGGTAAGCGCCCTCTCTTGCCAGCAGATCACATGGCAACTCCAGAGCAGAAACCAGGAGGAAGAGCAAGAGAAAAAGGATAACTTCCTGTTTGTCCCTGCTTATATATGAGTCTGTCTGTTATGTCACTTCCTGCCTGTATCACAGACTTCTTTACTACATTTCACAAAATCAGCCACCTAACTTGCTGACTCATTGGCCAAACAGTACTTTATTCAACAATCAGTAAGATAAACATACACAGAAGGACATTCCCCATCATCTCCTCTTTTTTTGTCTAAATAAAAAGGGTAACATTATTTATAATAACTAAAGAAAACTATAGCCATATCTATCTGTCTTCAACTCCACCAAAGACCACAGAAGGATCTTATATAAACTCTAGAATTGACAGAGACATCTTGCTACCTGGACAGTCACCCTAAGTTCCTCTGTAATGTTGGGGTATCCATCTTTAGCCCATAGGCCACATTTCAGCAGGAACCCTCAGGACTGTTCATCTTCTTTTATAAGTTCAATAGTAGTCACTTTCTTGTGGGTCCTGCATGTCCAATTTATACAGCAACAAACAGCCCAGGCAAGAGTAGTTTCTTGCCCAAATGGCTAATCTTGTCATGTTAAAGGCAAACTCCATAACACGTTTCTTCAATGCCCTTCCTCCTTTCTGAAGTAATTGGTGTGCCAGGAGCAGTTGTATCTCACGGTCAAGAAAAACCCTAAAACATTTAAATGCCATATATTCCGTAGGTCTTTGAAAGGTTTGAAGAACATCTGCCCATCTCAAATACATCTCTATATATCTAGAAAACCTAACTAACCTATCTGTAGGTTGTGACTATTATAGGTGACTATTTAATCTGTATTTACTTGTGCATATCACAAAATTGACCTTAAATTTGTATCAATAAATGAAAATCCATACCAATGTAAAGGATTCATCTCCATATCCTATTCACCTTTTTTTCCTTACAAAGAGATTGAGTGTGACATTACCATTTATAACCAACCCCATTTAAATGAAAACAAACATTTATAAACCATATTTGGAATTTGAGTGTTGTTCATTCCAAACTGCGCCCTGCTGGTTGGGGGAGATGTCCATACCATGGGGATCATGATAAAACACAGAAATCTTCACTGTAGTCATCTATGACTGCATCATCTCAGCTGTTTTTGGATGTGGAATCAGTTCGGTCACTGCTTCAGGGGCTCTTGCTTGATCAAACCATATTAGTCTAGAAGAAATCCATAGCTTTCCATTTTCTGTGGAAATACAAGCAAACCAAGTAACTTGTCCTTAGACTTAAATTTTGAAGTCAAAGCATTTTTAAATATGTAAGTTGGATTAACTTAGCAGCATTTATAATCAAATGTATTTTAGCAGCTGTAGCTTTTTCCTTGGCAATCAAACAATTTAAAGAAAACAATATAGCATACAGTATTCAAATTCACTGTGTATTTTCCATCTTTATGTGACTATTTATTTATTTATTTTACTTTCATTTTTTTCCTTTTATGAGACTGGGTTTCTCTGTTTTAACTTTGGGTGACCTTGAACTCACTTTGTACCCTAGGCTGGCCTTGAAGTCACACAGATATGCTTGCCTCTGCCTCTGAAGTGCTGGGATTAAAGATGTGTGCCCCCACACCCAGCTACTCTTTTTTCTCCTGTTTTTTTTTCCTCTCACAAGCCTACATATATTTTTAAACACATTGTAAACCTTTAGAAGTTTTTCTTCTTCTGTTTTTATTGTAAATCTTTACATTTTTGCTGGGAACACAGTCTTTTAACTGTTAAACAACATTGCCAAAATTAAAGTGGTGGCTTTTTTAGCAACTATTTTTCCAAGAAGGAGCAGGTAAGTTTACCCCAACAGTGAGAGTTATGCTCACTGCCTTACTCTATGCTGTCATGCCCCATGACCCTGAGATTAAGAGTCTCCTGCTGTACTGACTCAGCTAGCCAGGGCACTTAAAAAGAGCCCTGAGGATTTTTCCAGCTTAGGCTGAGTCAGAAAAACTTTCTTAAAGGAACTGAGGCTCTGCTTGTCTGTAGCAAAACAGAAACCACCCGAGAAAATGCAGCTACCATAAGTTGTGCTTGACTCTATTCTTTTGCTGCTAACATCCCCTTTTAAGCTTTTGTGAAGTTTACATGAAAGTTCTTAACACTACCACCAGCTGTCAGTGGTCACAATTCCAAAAGGAATAACATTTTTTTTTTTTTGGTTTTTTGAGACAGGGTTTCTCTGTGGCTTTGGAGACTGTCCTGGAGCTAGCTCTTGTCGACCAGGCTGGTCTCAAACTCACAGAGATCCTCCTGCCTCTGCCTCCCAAGTGCTGGGATTAAAGGCATGCGCCATGAACGTCCAGCTGGAATAACTTTTTTGTTTGGTGTGTGATTCATGAATTTTTAGTCTGAGTGATTTCCCTGCATTCAAGGCCTGATTTTAGCTTTACTTAGCATTCTCATGCCTATATTTTCCATAACATCCCCTTACAAACTAACGTGGCAGATGCCACTCACAGACACAATTGAATAGGTAAAGTTAGTGAATTCATTTGTTTGTGAGCATCTTATTAAACATATCTGGGTATTCAAAATCACATCAGAGCCTCAGCCATATGCTTCTTTCCTCAGTGCTTATGTGTCTGTTACTTCCTTAATCATGCTTGGCATACCACCCACAAGACTCTGACAAAATTGTATTGCAGATGTCTAGGAGTCTCTTCCAATCTGAAGGAAAATTTCAATTGAAATTTCAAATTAAGTGTCTGATACTAGACAATCATTGTGTCTGCTTTGAGCCTTAGCTTAGGCTCCAATTCCTTTACAAAGCGATTTCCATGAAATACCTACTCGATTGCTACTAATTTCTTAGATTCTTTCCTTTCAGAAGTTGATTTAATTTAACGTACTTGAATAATACCCAGGTTCTCTTGAATCCCAGAATTGGTTAGTGTTTAAAACATACAGGATTTTGTACAATTTTCACTATTTTTTATTTTACTCTGTAAAATACCAGGAATGTGAGAGAAGCCAAAGATTTTTCCAGTTTTTGTTGGATTTTCCTAGTGATGAGAATTCTTCATTTCCCACTTAATCTGAAAGGTTAGAATATAAATAAAGATGCAATAATTATTACAAATGTCAAGTAAAACATGAGACTTCATGTTTACTTGTAAATATGGACAATTGACTGCAGTTTTTTGATATTATGAAAGAATTACATCCTTTCCCTTAACTCTTCTTCCTTTCAAATCCTTTCTTACATCTTTCCTTGCTCTCTTCCAAACTCATGGCCTCTTTCTTTTTCATTAATTTAATGTGTACTAATAGAGACTTAGAACACAAAGTTTAACAACAGAATGAAGCCAAATACTGGCAACATCTGAAGGAAGACTGATATGTTATCCCATAGAATAACATATCTATTATTCTACTATATTTTCAAACATTTCCCAGAATTTTTAAGTGGAAAATGCCACAGTCAGGTCATACCAAAGGACTGTGGATTAAGAGCCCCATTTGTCAGCACACTAAGCAGAAATGAGAATTAATTACACATGAAGGGATGTCACATGCCCAGCAGTACATGACCAATGAAAAACAAACTCAATGGTATTTTTTTATATTTTCTAACTTTATTGGTATTTTGCTTACAAATTATGGTTTTAATTTTGTATTTTAGGTGATTTATGTGTGAATGAATGTTTGTGCCTCTGTGTCTGTTATGTGTTAGTTCTTTTTTGTTCTGTTAGTTTGTTTTGTCTTATCCTAGTTATCCTGGTTTATGTGTTCCGTTGGTTGTTTTATGGTGGTGTCTGCTTCTGAAAGAAAGGGGGAGAGAGAGAGAGAGAAAGAGTGTGTGTGGAATTTAGGTGAAGGGAGAAGTACTAATAGGAGTTGGAGGAAGGGAAACATTGCTCAAAATAAATTTTAAAAGATGATGATTTCCAAGCTAGGTGGTGGTGGCAAATGCCATTAATCCCTACACTTGGGAGTGAGAGGCAGGTGGATCTCCATGAATTTGAGGCCAACTTGGCCGACAGAGCAAGTATCAGGAGAGGCTACACAGAGAAAAACTGTCTCAAAAAAACCAAAACAAAACAAAAATGGTGATTTTGGTGGAAAATGCTGGTGAATAGATACCTCCTGTGGGGCCAGGAAGCAAAGTCACTTCAAAAAGACTGAGAAACTAGAGATCATGTCAAGTCAAACCACTCACTGAGATTTAATAGGTTAGCATATTTATCCACTGTCTTCTATTACTCATCGGAAGACTATCCTCTTGTGTGTATTTGTGAACTATAATTTGCCCTTGTAAAATTATGTCCTTCTTCAGGCCAAGAAAATGACAATAGATTGAATAAGTCACCAGGCAACAAATAACAGGATCCTCTAGAAGGAGGGGGAGCAGTATAAGGCAGGGTCTCCTGTAGCCCAGGATTGCTCCAAACACTTTGGAGTGTCAAGCGTGATTTAGAACTTCTGACCTTCCTTTCAAATGCTGGGATTACAGGCATGTGTGACCACACCCTACAATATCAAAGCCTTTTACTAAATATTCTTTGTACATGGTACTGCATCATATGACCAATTTTCTTTGAGTATGTATTGTATATTGAGTTAACTCTTCCCCCACTCCTCTGCCACTCATTCCATATAGTACCCCCATCCCATATAGGCCCCTCCTTCCTCATTTCTGTTTCTACATTAAAAAGGTAAATCTTTTGGGAGTTTTGTACAGTTGTTTTTTTTTTTATTTCATTCATGCCCTCTTCAGATGCATCCTCCCCCTGACACATGCACACTCAAATTCAACTCTCTCTCTCTCTCTCTCTCTCTCTCTCTCTCTCTCTCTCTGCATAGAAACCTAGGTTGATTCCATGCCTTAGATAATAAAAATAGTGCTGTACCAAAATTGATGCACACTATCTGTGATGATTTTATTTGGAGTTGAGACACAAGATCTTGAGTTAGTATCATAGCTGAATCTAGGAACACTAAGAATATATATATGCAAAAATCTTCACAACATCAATAGAGTATAAAACAATAATATTGATAAGGAGAATATTTATTTTCAATACTTTATACACTATAAAAGTTTCTAAGTGATAGTCACATTCAATATCACTTTAGCTTTTAAGGATCTTTAATGAATGTCACATGAGTTAATCAATTTCTTGTTTCTATGATGAGTACTTGATGCTGCTCATGAGGAAAAGACCTTTGGTTAGCTCAGAGTCTTGAGCTCTAAGAGCACAGCAGTAACATCTGTGCTGTAGTGATGATAGCTCCTGATGAATGACATGACCACACCGTGTTCACCTATAAGAGCACATATGGAACAGATCACATTTTGAGACCAGAAAAGAGATCATGTTTGCCTCTTCACAAACACCATCCTGGGATTTAACTGGTATCTTTGCAGAACTAGATTAATCACTTCTGAAAGATTTGATTCCAGTGACTGGACAGTCTCTCCCTTTTCCTTGTCTTTTCAATCTCCTACTATAGGAAGGCAGAGTTCCAATATAAGAAACTTGGAATGAAAATTCAAACCATATCCAAAACATACCACAATGAAAACATGAAATATTTGAGAAAATATTCATAAAATGATATTGTATAATCTTTTTTATTTAATTCTTTAATTACAATTCATATTTACAGATCCATCCCTCCCATTCCCTCACTGTCCCATCCTCCCATGTTTCCAAACAACCCCCAACCCATCCCCCAACCCATCCCCCAACTCCTCCCTAGGGACAGTGAGGCCCTCTACCAGGGACTTACAAAGTCTGTCATATCGTTTGGGGGAGGGCCCAGGCCATCCTTGCTGTATCTAGCTTGCAACAGTATCCCTTCAAAGGTAATGGGCTCCCCAAGTCCATTTGTGCTCTAGGGTTGAAGACTGGCTCCAATGTTAGAGGTCCCATAGACTGTCTTGGCCTCCTAGCTGGCACCTACCTTCAGAGGGCTTGATTTGGTCCAATGCTGTTTCCCCAACTTTATGACTAGGGTCTCCAGGCTCTCACTGGGTCAGGTCCACTGTTTTTTGCAGGTCTCTCCAGCCCTGTCTAGGCTCCTTTGCTCATCCTTCCTCCCTCTCCACAACTGAATTCCAGTAGTATGGTTCAGTGTTTAACTGTGGGTGCCTGTTTCTGCTTTGAACAGCTACTAGATGAAGGCTTTAGGAATGGCAAAAGGTAGACACCAATATCATTATAGGGGAAGGGCATCAATGGCATTTTCTCCACCACTGTTGGATTCTTAGTTGGGATCATCCCTGTAGATCCCCTAACATTTCCCCTGTGCCAGACCTCTCTCCATACCTGTACTATCTCTCTCTATCAAGGCATCTCCTGCTCTATTCCTCCCGTCTCAGTCCTCTTGTTCTCCTCTGGAAGTTCCTTTATTGGACAGGATTGTTTTTTCTTTCCTGGGTATTTTGTTTTTCCATATGAAGTTTAGTACTGTTCTTTCAAGTTCTGTGAAGAATTGTGTTGGGATTTTGGTGGGAATTGCACTGAATCTTTAGATTGCTTTTGGCACGATTTCCATTTTTACTATGTTGATCCTACCTATTTAAGAGCATGGGAGATCTTTCCATTTTCTGGAATCTTCTTTAATTCCTTTCTTTAAAGACTCAAAGTTCTTACTCTACAGGTCTTTCTCATTTTTGGTTAACGTTACCCCAAGTTATTTTATGTTGTTAGTTGCTATTGTAAAGGGTGATATTTCTCTGACTTCTTTCTCAGCCCATTTATCTTCTCTATACTTATCTTCTCTATATTTATCTTCTATATCAGTAGGGCTACTGATTTTTTCTTTTAGTCAATCTTGTATCCTGCCACTTTACTGAAGGTACTTTGATGGGGAATGTACTTCTTTGTATGTTCACCTTATTGATTGTTGAATAAAGTTCTGTTTGGCCAATGAGAGAGCAAGTTAGGTGGGAGGATTCTGGGAAATGTAGTAAAATGTAGTAAAGAAGTGGTAATCCAGGCAGGAAGTGACATATCAAGGAGACTCATATTTAAGGAAGGACAAGCTGGAAGTTGTCCTTTTCCCCCTCCCTCTTCCTCCTGCTCTCTTTTCAGAGCCACCATGTTAACCCTGGGGATGAGGACGCCAACAGAAGGAGTCTGATAAGATAAGTCTTATATATAGATTTATGATAATTAAGACTGAGCTAGCAGATGAGAAATCCTAGTTATTGGCCAAGCAGCATTTGTACCTAATATAAGTCTCTATATTATTTTGTCCATCCACATGGTGGGCAGAACTCAAGCGGCTGGCAGAGACCCCCCATGTGGCGATAGGGCTCTGGTGGCTTTTGGAGGAAAGATTTATAGTAACAAAATGGTGTCAGTGAGCAGGATGACCCTATGTCCCAAGGTTCCCAGAGGAAGAGGGAAACCTGCCAATGCAGCAGACTGAGAGGCATTGGAGCAACTTCTGTATGCTCAAGCTGTCCCTGCGCTCTTGGGGGTTGGTTCTAGGGTTAGGATTCTGAGCTCTCACCACCCCAAGCTGCCTTCCTTAGACTAGTCAAACAGCAGCAGAACCCGGGCAGCTGGAGGTAGTGTTACGAACACCCATGTAAACTTCACAAAATTCTAAAAAGGGATTTTAGCTGCAAAAGATCAGAGACAAGCATGACTTCTTATTAGCAGCATTTTCTTGGGTGGTCTCTGTTATGCTAGAGACAAAGCAGAGACTCAAGTGTTTGCTTTAAGAGAGGTTTCCTGACTCACCAAAAGCAGAAGAAACCGAAGGTCTCTTTTTAAGAGGCCCTGCTAGCTCAGTCGGCAGAGTATGAGACTTTTGATGTGGGTTGTGCCTGATGCAGCTGACAATGGCAATGAACACATCTCCAAGCTGGCTCCATGTTCCTTGAAAGACAGTGGCTAAGAAAGCCATCACTTTTATTTTGGCGATGTTGTTTAACATTTAAAAGACTGGTGGCCAGAAAAAAGGTAAAGATTTACAGTAAAGACAAATCCAGATAAAGAAAAACCTCTAATGGTTTACATTACATTTAAAAATATATGTAGGCTTGTGAGAGAAAAAGTAACAGGAGGAAATAGAATAGCTGGGTGTGGTGGCATGGCACACACCTTTAATCCCAGCACTCCAAAAGCAGAGGCAGGCAGATTTCCACAAAGAAACCCAATTTCAGGAAAAAAGAAAAAAAATGAAGTAAAACTAAAATAATAAAAAAAACACCTAAAGATGAAAAATACACAGAGAGTCTGGATACTATGTGCTGTATTGTCTTTAAATTGTTTGATTGCTGAGGAAAGAATCATTACTGCTAAAATACATTTGATTATAAGTGCTTTTAACTAATCCAACTTATATATTTTAAAAATTCTTTGACTTCAAAAATTTAAATCTAAGGACAGGCTACTTGGAAAAAAAGGCTTTGCTTGTGTTTCCACAGAAAATCAAAAGCTGTGGATTCCTTCCAGACTAATTGATCAAGCAATATCCCCCTGAAGCTGAGATGATACAGCCTTACAGAATACAAAAACACCGAGTTGGTCAGATTTCTATGTTTTATCATGATTTCCATGGTATGGATATTGCCACCAATCAGTCGGAAGCAGTTTGGATGAACTACGGCCAAATTCCAAAATATTGTTTATAAATGTTTGTTTTCATTTAAATGGGTTTGGAAATAAATGATAATGAGCATAGTCAATCTTTTTTTAAAGGAAAATAAAGGGAATAGAAAATAGGATACAGGAATGAACATTTTGCATTGGTATGGATTTTCATTTATTGATACAACTTTAAGGTCAATTTTGTGATATGTATATGTCTCCTCTCATTTAGGTATTGTGTTTATGCAGATCTTTTAAAATGATATACATAATTAAATACAGGTTATATAGTTACCTATAATAGAACTTAGATTAGTTAGGTTTTCTAGATATACAGAGATATATTTAAGATGGATAGGTATTCTTCAAATCTTTCAAAGACTGACAGAATATATGACATTTAAATGGTTTAGGGTTTTTTCTTGGCAGTGAGACACAACTGCTCCTGGCACACCAATTACATCAGAAAGGAGGATGGGCATTGAAGAAACTCATTATGGAGTTTGCTTTCAACATTGCAAGATTAGCCATTTGGGCAAGAAACTGCTCTTGCCTGGACTGTTTGATGCTGTATAACCTGGACATGCAGGACACACAACAAAGTGACTGCTGAACTTACAAAACAAGACAGTACTGAAGGGTTCCTGTTGAAATGGAGAAGTGTACCAGACACACTGTGGCCTATATGCTGATGATGGATGTCCCAACATTACAGAGGAACTTTGGGTGACTGTCCAGATAGCGAGATGTCCTGTCAATTCTAGAGTTTATATATTATCCTTCTGTGGTCTTTGATAGAGTTGAAGACAGATAGTTATGGTTATAGTTTTCTTCAGTTATTATAAAAGGTAAGTTATCTTTCTTTTCATTTAGCCATAAAAGAGAAGGTGATGGGGAAGGTACATCTGTGTATGTTTATCTTATTGATTGTTGAATAAAGTTTTGCTTGGACAATGAGACAGCAAGTCAGGCAGGAGGATTCTGAGAAATGTAGTAAAGAAGTAGTAATTCAGGCAGGAAGTGACATAGGAGGGAGACTCATATTTAAGGAAGGACAAGCAGGAACTGGTCCCTTTTCCCCCTTGCTCTTCCTCCTGCTCTCTGCTCAGAGCCACCATGCAATCCTGGGCATGAGGATGCCAACAGAAGGCGTCTGATACGATAAGTCTTATAAAATATATAGATTTACTTAAGACTGAAGTAGCAGAAGAGAAATCCTAGTCATTGGCCAAGCAACATTTGTACCTAATATAAGTCTCTGTATTATTTTGTCCATCCATGTGGCAGACAGAACTCAAGCTGCTGGTGGAGACCGCCCATGTGGTGATAGGGCTTGGGAGGCTTTTGGAGGAAAGATTTATCGTAACAGTGCTTATCAGACATAGTAGTTCCCTGGAAGAGTTTTTTTGGGTCACTGATGTAAACTATCATATCATGTGCAAATAATGAATGTTTGACTTCTTCCTTTCCAATTTGTATTCCCTTGATCTCCTTTTGTTGTCTTATTGTTCTAGTTAGAACTTAGATTACAATATTGAAGAGATATAGACAGAGTGGACACCCTTGTCTTTTTCTGAATTTAGAGGAATCGCCTTGAATTTCTCTCCATTTAGTTTGATGTTGGCTGTTGTTTGCTCAATAGTGCTTTTATCATGTTTAGGTATAATGCTGTTATTCCTGATATCTCTAAGACCTTTATCATGAATGTATGTTCGCTTTGATCAAAGGATTTTTCAGCATCTAGCAAGATGATCATGTGGTTTTTTCCTTTTCAGTTTGTTTATATGGTGGATTACATTGATAGATTGTGAATGCTGAACCAACCCTGCATCCCTGGGATGAAGCCTACTTGATCATGCTGGATTATTTTTCTGAAGTTTTCTTGGATTCAATTTGCCAGTATTTTATTGAGTGTTTTTGCATTTTGTTCATGAGGGATATTGGTCTGTAGTTCTCTTTCTTAATTGTGTCTTTGTGTGACTTGTTACCAAGGTCATTGTAGCCTTGTAAAAAGAGTTCGCAATGAACCTTCTTCTTCTATTGTGTGGAACATTATGAGGAGTATTGGTATTAGCTCTTCTTTGAATTTCTGGTCGAATTCTGCACTGATCCATCTGGCCCTGAGCTTTTATTTGGTTGGGAGCCTTTTGATGACAGCTTCTGTTTCCTTAGAGGTTATACTTCTGTTTAATCTGCTTATCTGTTCTTGATTCAATTTTTGTAAATGATATCTGTCCAGAAAATTATCCATTTCGTTTAGATTTTCAAACAATAGAGTATCCTGTATTGATGGATGAATGCATTTTTAAATATTAGTAAATTACCTTTTTTGTTTTTGAGTTTGACTAAGAGTTTTCCCTAACATTATTCTTTTAATTTGAAGAGTCAAAGGTATTAGATAATACAATTCAATGTATTAATTACTATCTGCTAAATATTATGATTTATGGGAACAAGTAAATACTTTATTAACAGTCATTTCTATATTCACTGCCAAAATTTGAAATACTCCTATTTACAAATTAAGAATTGGACTTCAATGTTTGCAAAGATAAAGCTAGAGAAATAGAATTGTATTGAGTTGTTCCATGATATTCTCTTCCCAGCAAAATAATCTTTCATTGACCAATGAAAGTTACTTTATAAAGCACACACACACACACACACACACACACACACACATTCACATACACACAGAAGAAGAGAGAGAGAGAGAGAGAGAGAGAGAGAGAGAGAGAGAGAGAGAACACCATTTAAAATCTCCAGAAATTATTTTAGGCATACAGTACATGTGCACTTATTTATGAAATTCTACTGTCTTATGTGTGAGAATGTCTGCAGCATGCTCATAACCCTTTACTCTACTTTAACAGGTAGAAACTACTTGAGTAGCTGCAGTGTAACAATTGAATAGCTATACAAATATAGTTCTGCACAGTTCATCCAAAGTGGACAGGTCTAATTTGGTAGAGTGTGGGTGAGTCCATCAAGTTTATTGTTGAAAATCACACAGATGGTGCTGAGAAGTCAAGCAACATATGATTCGCAGTGATAACCCAAAGGCATAAGAGAGGGAGTGTCTTAGCAGAATGAGAGAAATGCTCTAAATAGTCCACAAGGGTCATAAATATCTCAGAGAATAAAACTCTGTCCCTGCAAACTCTGCCCCTCATACCTACTCCCAAATGTGTAAGAGTTTAGACCTGATGCTATTAGTGGAAAAAATTTAGTAATCACCTTGGGAGTTTGGGAGGATGATATCCAGTTATGTGACCAAGAGCAGCAGAACATATACAGACATAAGAGTGATGATTCATATGGACAGAGAGAAGAAAAGATAGAACACACACAGGTAGCTGCCTGTATATGTTCATCAAGACTATTATTCCAACTGAATGTATAATAAGAAGCTACTTGAAAACTCTACACATTGGTAGAAGAACTGCCTTACAAGAAATCTAAATCAAAGATTATGAGGATCACATCCAGTGACATTTGTAAATGTTTCAAATCCACACTAAGAAAAGAAAGAAAAGAAGGAACATAGGAAATCCATTATTTTCAACTATTCCTACAAGTTTCAAATAAATTAAGACACTAGTAAAGTAATAATAATAAATATGAGTAGATCAAATAAGTTAATGTGGATAAATATGGTATTAGGTGATTCAAATGTTAAGTTATTCATTCTGTGTACAGGACATACAGGAAATTCAATAGAAATAAATATACAACTAGATAGGAAGTAGAAGGATAAACCAAATCATAAAATGCAAAAAAATGGCTTAATTGATGTTAACGAAAATGACTGCAAACAAAAAGTAATGTGTATGGCGAGATGGGTATTTTAACAGGCTACACTTTCTGTTAGGAGCTCCAATAGTTATAAAGGTTTATATACTTACACAGGAGCCAACAGGAACAGAACTTCCTTAAAAGACATCGAAAAACAGTTATTGTAAATAAGATTGCATTTTCAATAATTGATAGAAAATGGAATTTTTGATAAGAAACACTTGATCCGACTGGGAGGGGTGACTAGGTAATTGGAAGCACTCAATGATCTTACCAAACAACCAAGTTCAGTTCCTGTCCTGACCTGCAGGACATCAACCTGGGGCAAGAGAGTCAGGGATAGGGATGGGGACAAGAGACGCAGAAAGAATGACCACAAGACAGGATTCTGATCAAGTGGCAAACTTTAGTTTTCTCAGGCTAGCTTATATAGTCAGGATATGGGGAGGGGCAGAATGGGTTGTTTGTGCACCAGGTGTTAGTGTAGGCAGGATATTAGGAAGCCACAAAGAGGATGTTTGGCAGGGTAAGGAGTTCATGAATAAAAGGTCCAGGAAGGGATTGCCTAGGTAACTGAGCCTGTGGGTGGAGGACTAGGTCAAGTTGTTTCTTTTCTTGAGCTGAGGTTCTAAGGAGATGGTTTGTAAAGGCTGACTATGTGGCCTGCCAAGCATGGCCTAGGATCTCATTTGGCTCCCAACAAGTTCCAAGTACTCACAGCAGGCAGTTCACTTCCACTGTAGCTAATACTCCAGGGTGTTTGATGGTTTCCTCTGTAGATGCCCACACACATGTATAGACACATGAGAAACCACACAAATTGATAAATTAAACAACATTTTACAAAATAAAAAGAAATCCTTGATCACTAGACCCAAGAGACACCTACAGAAAATTCTAAGAATAATCACAGCAGCAAGCACATTCCACTCTAGAGCATGGGAAGCCTCTCCATAGGATACATCATACTGCTGCCAGGGAGTGTTATGATAAATCTTTCTGCCAAAAGCCATTGAGCCCCATTATCATGTGTATGCTTTAAGCCAGCTGCCTGCCCAAGTTAGGCCCAAATAAATACACAGAAACTTGTATTAGGTAAAATGTTGCTTAGTCAATGACTAGGATTCTCATCTGTTAGCTCAGTCTCAATTATCATACATCTATATATTTTATAAGACTTATCTTATTGGACACCTTATTGGCGTCCCTCCTTGCAGGTGGCTCATATCTTGTCGCTGGAGGAGGCGAATGGGAAAAAGGGATCCTTCCTGTTTCTCCTTCGCTTAAATATGATTCTCCTTGCTATGTCACTTCCTGCCTGGATCAGCACTTCTCTACTACATTTCCCAGTATCCTCTTTGACTCCTAGTCCCATCTACTTGCTGTCTCATTGGCCAAACAGTATTTTATTTAACAATCAATAAGATAAACATACACAGTACATTCCCCATCAAGGGAGTCTTGCTTAATTCATGCAAGCAGAAGAATTAATACGAACTGAGCATTAGGTCTTCTTAAAAATCATTTAAGAAATGACAATTTGTTAATATTTATAATTAAACAACACTCTCTTAAATATCAAGGGTTCAAAGTAACCCTAGAATGAAATAAAAGTAGTTCAAATAATTGGACACAGAAACACAGCATGTCCAAATGTATGGTCCACAGTTAAAAATGTGGACCCCCCATGCTCAGAGGAAAGTTGGCCATTGAAAAACATTTCTGTTGATAAAGAAAAACAATATCAAGCTAAGACTATTATATTTCATCAGAAGAAATCATGAAAATATGAAATGAACATGAAATGAACCTCAATGTAGTCATAATGAAATCTATATTCTTAGAGTGAAATGTTATAAAATGGAGAAAAAAAGAATTTTGAAAAATTGACACAGCTAAGATTTGGTTCTTTGAAAAGCAAACATAATGACAAAAATACATGACACAGAGGAAGCTATGTAACTATTATTATCAGTAATAAAATTTTGGAAATCACAGTATCACTACTACCTTAATAATATAAAGGAATGTTAACATGTATGTTACATGTATTGACCAGATTAGTGCCATAGTTTGCTATATCATGGGTTATTTTAATTTTTAGGATCCTCATATTTATCTCACACATCCCTCCTCCAACTCCCTCTATATTCCTCTCAATGGGGCTCCTTGCAAATTCGTGTCCTTCTTGGTTTTTTTAACCCACTAAGTCAAGTTAGGGCTTTTCATCTGCATGTGACTATAGAGCCTTCCTCTGAAGCATGGGAAGTCTACTATAGCTTAGGAGATAGGGATTCTCTCTTGACTTTGATCTCTACCCAGAACTGGTAGTTTCCTATGAAGTCACATAGAATCTGTTCCAATGATGTAAACCTTGTAGCTGGCATGTACTCCTAGGTTAACTGGTAACTGGACAGACCAAGTTATAATGAGTCTTACTGCTTTCTATACCACTGTGTCTTCACCAAAGTGGAGAGGCCCAGAATTGAGTTAAAAAAATCTGTGATGCCTGTGATGAAGCCCTGGATTATACACCTTGGTTTGAAGTTGCAAATGGCCGGAGGATACTAAGCCCAAATTCATAGCAACAGAATCTACTGTACTCAGTACATTTATCTATTCATTCATCTATGAGTTCATCTATATTTCTTATTATATTTGTAGTATGGTAAGTTAGTAAGTATAAGTAAGCATTTCCTAGAGGGCAGTGACTGACCCTCACAAAGAAGTAAAACTGGAAGGGAGGCCATAGGAAGCCAAAGTCATTGCAGAGGGGTCAGAACAAGAGGGGAAAAGTTGGTGTGATTTCTGTGTGAACTGAGAGGGCATTCCAGGTGGACAATGTAACTCATTCCAGGCAGATGATGCCATTTTTGAGCTGTAATATGCAAAACATTGTTGGTGTCAGTTGGAGAATTATTCTATTTTAATTGTAGCTGAGAGAGAGACAGAGAGATCTTATTTCTTTGTCCATACCATAGATCAAAATTATTAAATGACTTAATGGCATACATATAACAGCAAAAAATTGAAAAATAAAAGGCAATTGCTATTTTTTTGGATGGAATTGAAGAAGATAGGGTACTTGTCAAACTACTCCTTTTCTGTTTGGTACTTCATCCTGAACATGACAGCATAAATTCAAAATATAAAATGAATGAAAATAATTACAAGTTATAGTACTGTAGAGGACCTCTATGCTGAACACACAAAGAATTCCCACAATTCAGTAATGGAAAGGTAAAGATGACTTATCAGAAATGAACTAATACATCCCAAAAGATTATATTCAAAGGGTCAGCAAACATGTAAAATGATATTAAAATCACTAATGATTTGCTAAGCACAAAAAAATCAATTACCAAATATTACATGGGAATTAAGCTTTGACAACATTGTGGAAATATTGCCAAAAATCAGACATGTCTCCTAAGAAACAAAATAGTATAGTTAGTTTAGAAAACATTTGGGTAGGTTGTGAAAATGTGCAGCATAAAATCACCATGTGATGCAGAAACCAAGCACTAAGAGTCACATACTGAAGGTCAGAGAACATGTGCACAGGCTTTTGTAGTGACATCCAAGAGCAAGAAGTAGAAACAACTGCATTCTGTCAACTTAGAAAGTGTGGGCTTTGGATTATATATTGTAGTTTTACTATACAAAAAAAAGTTTAATCTTAAATAATTGACATGAGAAGATTTCCAAAGGGCCAAACAAACTTGCTTAAGAATCCCAGCTACCATCTGGGTCTGAATACAAACCCATGCATTTAGAATCCTACCCAATCCTGTGTGTTGCAGGGATAAGTCAAGAAAAATGGATGCTGCTCTCTGTGCCCTCTCTAACTGACATTCAAAAGGCAGTGTTCAAAGGTGCATTGTGTTACACAGTATGCCCTCAACACTTAGGTGTGTAATACAGACAAACGTGCTGAATGTCTTTTCTAGCCACATCTTCCCATGGTGCCTTTAGTGTTTCAATATACTGGAATCTTGTGAAACTAATTTCATTAATCATCTGTTGATTATCAGAGATGCAATTGTCCCTCTTCATTAAGGACCACGAGTATGTCTATCACACATCACATAAAATGAACTATAAAGTGTAGGTGAATCTGACACTCTGTCACAGTCTCAAAAACATTAGCTTTCAGGAAAATGTCACTAATATAGTTGCTCTGTAATCTTAGGCTTAAGTTTGAAAACTGGGTTCGTTCCTGTGTCAACTAGCCAGAACCAGTGGCTGACTAATATGGATATAACCTGATACCAAGTGTCTAAGAAACACTCTGTGGACAATACAAGAAAGAAAAAAACAAGAACAAAAACAAAACCATAATATATCTGTATTTCATCATTCCTTAAAATGTCACTTACCAATATATGTCAGCAGGCCACTGAATAAATCCTTACATGAACCCAGAGGTTTACCTAAATTTTTCTGAAAGATGGTCACCTCTGCATGAAGGAAAGTACAATTTTTGCACCCACTTTCCCTGTCTATCTCTGTCTTTCTGACTCTGTCTTCTTTATCCCACCTCTCTCTTTTTGTGCCTATAGGTGTGGTATGTATATAATGGGGTGTGATGTATGTGTTTTTGCCTGTGCCTCCACTAGTTAAGGCTGGAGGAAGACAATTTATAACTTACTTTATCACTACTCACCTTGTTGATAAAGACAGTTTAAGTTTTTCAACAAATCTGAAGCTTCTGTTTTTGATGGCATGTGAGACTTCCAGCATTCATTGTGCCTATCCTTTGAGGGTTACATACAGTCAACTGCACCTGACTTTTGCATGGGTGTTAGGGGTTTTAGAAATTCATTTGCCCTGCTTATCATTGCAAGTGCTCTCACTGACTGAGCTGTCTCTGCAGCCCCCATTTTCCTTTGTAAATGTTTGATCTTTTGCAAACAGTAAACTAGATTACTAATGTAATTAAATAAAAACTTGAATTACCACTGAAATGATAAACACATGCATGCTAGGACTATGTTGTTCAAATTATTTCTAGCTCAAAATGAAATCCAACTTATTGCGATAGTTAATACACCTGGTTTCTTGAGATTGTCATCTTGCTTCAGTTTACTAAAAAACACCATGTTCAGCAGAATGCTGGTTTCCATGTCAAAAGAGACTGAATTATTAAACAATATTAGTTCTTGACAGTACAGAAAGCAACACTTCTTACCCAATGTATTATGGTGCCAGAACACATTACATGGGAACGGCCTTATTGAGATATTATTCATTTGTTCTTGCTTCATTCCCTAATAGAGGTTCCTGCCATCTTATAAAGGGCATAAGGCTGGAGAATGGGCAGCAAAGGGTAGTGCCTGAGCTGTGGATACTTCACTTCCAGGAAATAAACAAAGAGGACAAAGGTGCCATGTCTAGGGTGGGCTGGCTGCTGAACATAGATTTCATTTTCACCAAAATTTACCTGGAATATTAATCAGACCAGGAGATAAATCATTATCTGAGATCGTTTAGACAGACCATGGGGATGTGACAGCTTTCAGCAAACCCTCTGCAGGTCTACAGGTCAAGTTTCCTAAGCTGAGTGTGGAATGGATATTGTCAGCACTTGCCTTTAGCTCCATCACTACCCATGTGCTTCTCAGGAGAACCTTCACTTGACCATGGTGCTCTAAAGACACAAGTGAGTGGACTTCTTCCTGAAACTGTAATAACTGGACATTGAATATTGGAAGTTGTTCACTACCTTCCAGCTGTTCCTTGAGACACAGCAGTGTCATTAAACATTTTACATCTCAGTGTAAGCCTTCCCCTCTTCTAAGTAATGGCATTATTGTTCTACACAAAGAATGTGATTACAGTTTGAATAAACAATATGAAAATTTATGAACCTTAGGTTTACTAAATAACAGTATTTCCTCTTCATAGTTACTGACTTTCAGAAAGTTGATCTAATGTAACCCCCTAGGAAGCTAAATGATGTTCAGTTATAAAATGTTGCCAAATCTTGAATGGTCAAAGAGCGGAAGAGTGAAAGGGGGACCTACTAATTGATAAATTAAAATTTATATGACCTTAAAGCCTATAAATTTTACTAAGCACATCATCTTACTTAATTTTGTCAACAATTCTGAAAGGCCATAATAAGTCTATGTTTGCATAATAAGACAGAAACATGACACACCTAGAATTTCACTGAGCTGGATAGTAACATACACATTTGACCTCAGCACTCAAAAATAGAAAAGAAAAGGGCAAAGGGGGAATGAAGAAATGAATACCAGAAGTGCAAGGTAATTTTTAGCTAAAAATGTAGTTTGAGATCTGTTGAGGCTCTATTATTTAATAATGGCACCTTAAAAATAGTTCATTTCCTTTTAAAAATACCATTATTCTTCTTTGTTCTAGAAGGCTCCTTTGGCTCAGAAAGGATTGGTCTTTTTATTATGTAGTTATACATAACATTTGATTATTTTCCAAGAAGATTTTAGCAATCTTTTGCACAAGAAGTCTCAGCAAATGTCAAGATAAGCAATCCAAGTAGTTCCAAATTTTGGAGAAATACCTTATCTAAAACACATCTGAATATAAGGTTATGAAGATACTAATTTAGAATTAAAGATATGTAAGGAGTCTTATTGGAAGCAATTTTCATATTTCATTTGAACAATGTTCCACTTAAAATTCTGCTTTACCAACTTGGCTGATTTAATCCTGCTTTATATTCAGATAAACTAGCTAATATTTATTGCCTGCATGTCAGGGCTCCCAGAAGCAAACAAGGTACTTATTTGTTTTTTCTCTACTTGGCTATCCTATGTCTAGTGAAAAGCCTGTAATGTAACAAGTCAGGATATTTAAAAAATGAAAGTATGGAATGAACCAAAGTTTGTAAATCATTTAATAAAGTAGTGAACAAAACATTCTGCAGAGAAAGTGCCTGTTTGTCATTCAAGAGGTTCCTAACTGTAGATGTATTTCCTGTTGCCCTTCCTGTATTCTCTCCCCAGTGTTGGAAGGGGAAGAGATAACAAAGATGCCATTAGCTTTCAGAATAAAGGCAATTAAAATGAAAATATTGATTTTCAAGAAAGATGTCAGTGTTTTTTCATATGTTAACAATTGAAGAAATTGAAGAACACAGTAATTTCTGCTTAAGATTTCAATAAGCATAGGATTTCTCAGTAGATGGCAGTTTCTTTCTAGGAAGGGTGGTCTAAGATGCACTAAGATGCATGGAAAAGAAATAATACTTCTTATTTTTTTCTGGGATAATGGATATTTTTCTCTATTGACAGAGTACAGTGAGAATAAAGACAAAGGGTGTAAAACACATGAGCTTCCTGCTATTATTTCTATGTGTGGGATTTAATTCTTTTGATTACTATCTACACATCTTCCTTAAAACTACTTTCTGACTAATGATACTCTATGAGTAAAAAGAAAACTGACACCAATCTTGATATTTCTGATTTGGAAAAGGCACAAATAAAAATGTTGTCTTTTTTTGCTAAATACAAGCCAAGTAACTGATGTCTGCAAGGTGCCACAGCAAGAATGGCTCTTCTGCAAAGGCATAAGTCTCTAATGTGGTCAGACTGATAACATTAACACAGAATACATTAGCACTATTCCCTGGCTACTTCCTCTAAACTGAAACCTCCCCTTCTAAAGGGACATGGCCGACTCGTAAGATTGAGGCCATCCTGGAAACATACAAGATTTGGGAGTTCCATGTAAGTTACAGGACTCAGTGCTCTAAATTTACAAGGCTCATAATCCTACTTCCAAGGTTGCATGAGCAGTGAACAGTTGATGAACATGATGTAGAACTGCATCCAAGTTGTACAAGGATTTTCAGCACACTGATTTTGTGAGCTCCCATCATCTGAAGTAGAGTGTTTCATTCTGTGGTTACCTTTGAATCACTTCTGTTACTGGCAGAATTCCCTCAACCTCAATTACTTTTTGTTTCATCAAGGTGGTTGTGAATAGAATCAATTCTTTGGTCTGTTGTTATTACTCGTGTCTATGATATGTGTTCATAGACATATCCTAGAGTCTATGAACTACTGCAAATTCAGAATTGCAAAGAATTTCTGGGAGTCAACAGAAGTACAGAAAAGGAAGAGAAGGCATCAGGACACAAACATTAACATGTAACATGAGAATCCTGGGACTTTGATTTTGAAGTTCTAGTCTCCTGAAGAGAAGGAATGAGTTTCTTTTTTCATAAAGACATGCTGTGTTAATTTGTTACAACCACCCAAGCAAGTCAAGCAATGTGTAGTGTCTTTTTTTCAGAAAACTCTTCTCTGACTCTGTGTAAACTCCATATCTGGGTGAGATGTTTCTTCCATGTCATACCACAGTTTCCATGCTACAGAATTTCCCATTGATTTGCCTCTCTTTCCACAAAGCAGGAAGATACATGCTTGATGGGGAATGTACTTCTTTGTATGTTTATCTTATTAATTGTTGAATAAAATACTGTTTGGCCAATAAGACAGCATGTAGACGGGACTAGGAGTCAAAGAGGATTCTGGGAAATGTAGTAGAGAAGTGATGATCCAGGCAGGAAGTGACATAGCAAGGAGACTCATATTTAAGTGAAGGAGAAACAGGAAGCGCCCCTTCTTTTCCCCTCTGTTCCTGCTCCAGCAGCAAGATGTGATCCACCAACAAGGAGGGATGCCAATAAGGCATCCGATAAGATAAGTCTTATAAATATAGATTTATGATATTTAAGACTGAGCTAACAGATGAGAAGTCTTAGTCATTGGCCAAGCAGCTTTAAACCTAATATAAGTTTCTGTGTATTCCTTTGGGCCTAACTCGGGTGGGTGGCTGGCATTAAGCTCACATGTGGCGGTGGGGCTCAGGCGGCTTTTGGTGGAAAGATTTATTGTAACACATGCTGATGATGATTTCATACTAATTTAATTTATAGCTATATTATCAGAATTTATATTTATAGTGTGAATAGATGACATTGTCTTTAATTGAACCTGTAATTATATTATTGTCAATGTCTTTTACATGAAGAGTTGTGTTCTTTAATTTTAAAAGATGATATCATCATTAATTTATTGCAATTGGAATTTATTGAGGAATTTATTACTGTCAAGTTACTTGCTCTGAATGTTTCCTTCCAAACTTGTCTTGACTTCCAGCCTTTTCAAGAGTTGAAATTAAAAACAAAAAAATGAAAAGCAAACAGAAGAACTTGAAGACCAGAAGCAACTTGGCATTAGGAGTCCAGTGAAGGACAGATGGAGCCTGTGTTTTGTCTCTCACCGAGGTCATAGTGATCATTTTTTTAAAAATGATCCTCTATGTTTAAAATGAACAGGAATTGTGGTATGCCAAAAGATTTCCTGATGTTTCACACATGATAACCAAGAAACTTTGAGGATCCAACTCCAAAGGGCTTCGAATTAAAATGCTATGTTTTCATTGATGACCTTAATGTTGGACAGCTTCAACTGTCTTTGAGAAGCACTGACTCACAGGTTTGAGAAACATTCCTAAAATTGGCATGAATAAATCTTTTCTTACACCTTACCACTCCATGGAATACACTGTCAATTTTCCCTACCAGCATGAAAGATATTCTTGGAATTCATGTTCCTTTCTGGCAAATTTTCTTAATTATTTCATTCTATGTTGGTTAAGTTTGCTTGAAGAAGCACTTTTAATGAGACTGCTATGTTATTTCTCCTAATTATGCTGAAATAGTTTTGCTTCTGTTCAAATCACCAAGTGAAGAATGTGGTAGAAAATAAACATCTTATTTTAAATGAATTTGTATTCCAGTTATAAGAAAAGAGCATAGGTAAATAAGTTCAGCTAGCTACATATACATCTGCAATCTAGTATTCTAGTAATATTTTCTTTTGTATATTCACAAATTGTTTTATAGATGTTGTTCTAATGAAAAATATAAAAATAAGAATTATAAAACATTATAATTAGTACTGTGCCCATTTCAAAATTTCCTGGAAAATGTAATATTCATACACATTATTTTGCCTGAGGAGGTTATTAAGGCCAGGTAATATAACTGCAAGTGCTAAGAGAGATTCCAATTGCATACACATATCAAGAACACAGTGGGAAAGGGCTTCTCTACTTCATCTGGGGACTGTAGGTAGAGAGACTAAGTAGAGAAATCCTGAAGAGAGTCTCCTTTATAAGCATCCTATAAAGCAATCCATTTTAGATAAATCAGAATTTGGCATCTGTTCTGTGTTCACTAATGGACTCTGTCACTAAAATAATATAGACAGTGATAATGGAAGACTTATGATGTCAATCTCTTGTCTCCATATGTGCAACACACACACACACAGAGAGAGAGAGAGAGAGAGAGAGAGAGAGAGAGAGAGAGAGAGAGAGAGAGAGAGAGACAGACAGAGACAGAGACAGAGACAGAGACATAGCACACACACCTTTACTCAGGTACATACACAGGCGTGCACACACACACACACACACACCACTTCTGTTACTGTCCCTAAGCACCAGAACAATAAAGAAATACAGAACCCACAGAAATGAGTCGTTGGCTACAAGTTCACAAGACTTTCTGATTCCGGAATCACTCTTTTTTCCTATCTATTCATCAAGTCTCTGTCCTCTGCTACCTTAATTAGAAAACAAATATGGCTGTTTTTGACTTTTCATTTGTAAATACAAACAAGGGTGTCCTCCAGGCTCTCATCTGAAGCTACGAGTTCCACCTGGGATGCTGGGCTGATTTATTGAATGTGTCCACAGTGCTCTGCCTCTTCCGTTCCTTCTGAGCCCTGTGTGTGCATTGTGAACCTACATCAGCAGAAGTATCTGATATTTAAAACTCTATTGAGATGGAGTCTCCCTGGTTGAAAATAAATTGCTGCTCATTTTGGTCAAGCTCAGTTGGTTTTCTAGAACAAGACTATGCTTGAAGGTGATGTCATGGCAACTCCGTTCCTGGTGGAGCAAATTGATGGATTGATCTTGCTCAGAATGTTGGAGGAGCATAGCAAGAAAGCACAGGACATAAGCCACAGTGGGATTCCAGGGTTGCATTTGTGGTGAGCTTTCTTTAATCCCTGCCAAAGGAGAAAGCAGAACACTTGTCATGGTAAGTGTCTCTGTGGGGTGGCTTCTTCAATTGAAGCAGGTCATGTCACAGAAATACTCAAAACCACATGTATCAGGTAAATAATTGCTGCTAGGTCACTTATAGAAAATTCTGAAGAGATGGTTTTCAAGAAGCCTATAAGCCTCTCATCTTTCTTGAACACAATACTTGCTTCTATTGTAAGAGCCATCTGTGTGACTTTCTGAAATTTTTCTCACATTACTTATTTAACATTTGCAGATGAGAGCACCTTAAAACAAATGGCTCAAAAGCAACAGATATCTTATCCAAATAATGCTAAGTACTGAAATAAGGACAGAATGTAAAAAAAAAAAAAAGTGAAAACTCAGATGATGGGCTGCTTCTTCCCACATAAAGACAAACGACATGGGACACATGCTGGAAAAATATTTTTTTATTCTTTGATAATTTCATGTATATGGATTCTTGTCATCCCCCCCCACACACACACATGATGCTAATCCATCCCATTACCAGTGGACTTTTATAGTCACAAATCCACACCTCCCACAGTCATATCTTGTCTTTCTTTTATGACTCACTACATTTTACAGGAAAATATGTATGGCTTATTCTTTTGAGCATGGGAGACTTCCTGGTGTGCCACTGAAGTAAAAGATTCCCTCTCCTTATATTATTAATTGCTAACACAGCTTCTCAGGGAGGAGTGTAGCTTCATAATCCCTATTTCTAAAAACCATTATTTTAATAGGAAACTCTTGTGTAAATAACCACATGGGTTATTTATGGGTACCTAAACACAACATCTTTGTTCTGTCAAGGAGACAGAGTTTCATAGAATTCCTACCCGTTCTCTGACTATTGTATTCTTCCTACCCCCTAGTGTGTAATGTGCTGTGAGCCAAGGGGGGAGAGTAAATCAGATGTTGCAGCTCAGACTAGACTCGAAGTCACTCTCAGCCCTTTGACCAGGTGTCATTTTCTCCATTAACAGAAGCTTCTCTAAGGTTGGCAGCAGCAATAACCTGTGGTTATGAAACAGAAGTAGCTAAGGCATCAACACCATTAAAAATAAGCAGACATACATGAACTATTTTATGATATTTTATTTTGAACATTTTTAATTTTTCAACCTACTTAATCTTTTATGTTACATGCGCATGTTTATCCAGCATATATGTGTGACATGTATACAATTGCTGGAGGTCAGAAGATGATACTGAATTCCCTGCAAATAGGGTTACAAATGATTGGAAACTACCATGTGAGATATGAGAATCAAACCCAGGTCCCTTGCAGAAGCAACTAGTGCTCTTAACCACTGATATAGCTTTAAGGTCCTTATTGCTTTTTAAATTGTGTGATAATTGTGCTTTTTATGAATTTATTTAGTATTACATCCTGACTGCAGTCACCCTTCCCCTCTCTCCTCCAACCACTTCCCTGTTACTGAAATATAACAGGATACGTAATAAGAATAAGATTGGTATTTTATTGTACAAGAGTACTTACCCTGAAAAGCCAGGTTGGTCTTGGCAAACTTCAAGACCCTACTGGAACCCCAAAAGGGGGCAAGAGCTTCCTTCCCAGTTCTTTTATCCCATCCCTTCTGCGTACCTGTAACCACGTCCAAAAAGACAGTCAGCGCTACAAGTACTTGGGAATTCTCCCTACACTTCCCCCCTTCTCCTCTCTGCCACCCCCATTCCACTCCTCCTCAATAATTGCTCAGAAAGAGGAAAGCCTCCTAAGGGCTTCAGTAAAGCATGGCATATCAAACTACCATAAAACCAAATACCTCTCCCGTATTCAGACAGACTCTTGGGAACCTATTCCTCAAAGCACTGGGGACAACCCCTACTTCCATCACCACGAGTCCCATATATAGACTAACCTACACATCTGTCATCTATATACAGAGGGCCCTGGTCGGCCAAGTGCAGGCTCCCTGGTTGTTGATTTAGACTCTGTGAACTCCCATGAGCCAAGCTAGCGGTTTCTGTGGATTTTCCTGCAATATCCCTGACCCCCCTGCCCCTGTTTCCCACAGTCCCTTCTCCTTCTCCTCAGCAGGACTGCCTGATCTGCCAGTTTGGAGTGGATCTCTGAATCGATCTGTAGCAGTCACCGATAAGGCTCTCAAATGTCAACCAGAGTAGACGCCAATCTGATCACAGGAGTGGCCGTTTCAGGCCATGCGTCTACTGCTGTGAGGAGTCTTATGTGGGCATAACCTTGTAGATTCTTGAAAATTTCCCTTGCAACAACCTAGAAGCCCCTCAACCAAAGAATGGATGAAGAAAATGTGGTACATTTACACAACTGAGTGTATTACTCAGCTGTCAAAAACAATGGCAACAGAAAATTGGAAGGCAAATGCAAGGAACTAGAAAAAAAATCATCCTGAGTGAGGTAAGCCAGACCCAGAAAAACAAACTTGGTATATACTAACTCATAAGTGGATACTAACTATGAAGGATAACAATGCCACAATCCACAGACCCACCACACGAGGCAATAAGGAAGGCTCTAGAGGGGTTTCATGGATCTCTCTGGGAAGGGGAAGCAATGGAGATCTCCTGATTGGACTGTGGTGGGTGTGCCTGGGAACCTGAGGCATCAGGTTGCAGAGGGTCGGCAGAGGGAGACAGTGCTGAGAGAGATGACTGGAAAGGGGAGCTTTACAGAAAAAGGTGGAACTCGTATTCTTGAGAACTGTTTTTCCCCCTCTGCCTTCCTTCCTCAGTGACTCCACCCATATTGCTGCTGGTGTTGGCCTTTGCCCTCCAGCCTTAGTCAGGATATATTCTCTGAGGGCCAGCACCTGACACCAGGCTAAGGCGCAGAGAGGCATAGCACATGGAGTATGGTGGGGGGGATGACGAGGCTGGGGACAAGGACACAGTGGAGGGAGACAACCTCAGGTGCTGAGGACTTGAGTAATTTAAAACATGATTCATGGTCATGTCTGTTAACCATATATTCTCTCCTACTCCTTCCCCTACTCTTCATTCTACCTATTTACCCTCCCAACCCTCAGTATCCACTGAGGCTAGGCATGTGTTATATATGTCCTGAATGGAGGCCTAGAGAGGCCATTGAATGAAGCTGTGAAGTTGAAGCCTGTATTGCCTTGGTGTCCCGTGCGATCGTCTCGCCAGCAAGAATGGCACAGGACACTCTGCAGTAAAGCTTTAATGCATCTTGAGAGAAAGAGCATAAGTTTACAGGGCGGAGACCCCGAACTCCCAAGAACCCATCCCTTATATAGGCTGGCAACTGCCACCTCGGACGCGTCACCCCATGATTGGCTGCAGTTCATCAGACCAAATGACGCTACGGGAGAGGCAGAGACCAAGGAATGGAAAGTTACCCAGCACCTGCGCACTAACTTGTTTACATTTGGTGCCTGCCGGATGCAGGCGCCATCTTGTAATGGAGAATGCAGGGACGGCTCCCTACACCTTGGAGGATCCAAGATATTAGAGATGCCAGAGTTGTGGGACACCTGCTAAGAAGAGTTACTAACAGGGACCATCTCAAGAGAAAGAAGTGTGTTGCAGTCAATAAAGCTGAATGGAGTTGGAAATCTGAAGAGCATTTTGACATTAGACATGGAGATGAAGCGTTTGGAGTTTGCCCAGCTGGATTTTTGTCTTGCTTTGGTCCAGGATTTCCTCACTGTGCTCCCTTCCCTATATTTTGGAATGGTAATGCATATCCTTTGCTATTATATGTTGGGAGTATGTGATCTGATCTTTGATTTTGATTTACAGGGATTGCAGTTAGGAGATTACAAGAATCTAAGAAGTAATTTTGTAATTTGGACATTTAAACATTGTTGAGATTGTGAAAGACTACGGGGATTTTTGAAGTTGGACTAAATGCATTTTGCATTATGATATTGTTACAAACTCATGGGGACAATGTTATGATAAATCTTTCTGCCAAAAGCCACCTGAGCCCCACTGCCGCGTGTGAGCTTTACACCAGCCGCCCGCCTGAGTTAGGCCCAAATGAATACACAGAAACTTGTATTAGGTTCAAAGCTGCTTGGCCAATGACTAGGATTCCTCATCTGTTAGCTCAGTCTTATTTATCATAAATCTACATATTTTATAAGACTTATCTTATTGGACGCTTTATTGGCATCCCTCCTTGCTGGTGGATCACATTGTGTCGCTGGAGCAGGAGCCGAGGGGGAAAAAAGAGACACACTTCCTGTTTTCTCGCTTAGATATGAGTTTCCTTGCAATGTCACTTCCTGCCTGGACCATCACTTCTCTACTACATTTCCCAGAATCCTCTTTGACACCTAGTCCTTGCTTGCCATTGGCCAAACAGTATTTTATTCAACAATCAATAAGATAAACATACAAAGAAGTACAGTCCCCATCAGGACAAGGGAGTGGAATGTGGTATTTTGAATGTAATTGGCCCCCATAAGATCATAGGGAATGGCACTATTTAAAGTGTGGCTTTGTTGGAGTAGCTATGGCCTTGATGAAGGAAGCATGTCATTGTGGTGGCAGGCTTTGAGGTTTCCTGTGCTCAAGATATGGCCCAGAATCTGAGCTCCCTTCCTGTTGCTATCTGATCAAGATGTAGCCAGGACCATGAATGTCTGAACTCTGCCATGTGTCCTGTCACGATGCCAATAGAATGATCCTCTGAACTATAACCCTCCCTCAGTTAAATGTCTTTTATAAGAGTTTGTGATGATCATGGTGTCTCTTCACATCAATAGAAACCCTAAGACACTACCTAATCTAGCAAACAGGGAAACATTTTCCTTGTCATTTGAGGTTGATTTCTCTGTAATCTGTATTGAAATCAAGTAAAATATTTTCCAGTAGGATCTTACCATCTAACTATAGTAGGTAGCCAAGAACTGTGACACTCCATGTTGTTCTGAGTGTTTCTGGGGCCTCCCTGTTAATAACTCAAATGGAGTTATCCCATGCCTGGCAGGAAGATTTTCATTTAGTAATACATATTGATTCTTTCAACACATACAGAGTAACAAACACACCCCAGAGCTTGTACAGAATGGTACATAAGGTGCTGTTTTGTTCTATGAAATAGTGAAGTATGAACTAAGATAAATCAAATACAGCTTAGTGAAAGATTTCATGTAGCAGGTACTACAGGAGCTCATATAAAGAATCTATCAGTATTTCCTTCCAGTGAGTTCAGACCTGTTTAAGAGTCCTCTTATGGATGCTAGGAGTATGGTACAAGGCCAGAGATTTTCTTTTGTGGGAAGAAAGATGGCTGTTATAAAAATCACTATCTAATTTACAGTAAACAATTATATCTTTGCTGAAATTATTGATTTCAGTTTGGGCATCATAATTTTTCTAAGAAACTATTTGGATTGGTATTAATGTAATAGATTTATTAAAATCCCACTCTTTTCACTATTTGTTTTACTTATGTTACATAATTAGATTAAATCACAGAAAATATTTTATGGGTGTGGTTAGTCTTAAAATATTTGACACTTCTCACAAAACCTTTATGAAGACACTATAGAAAGCTGGAGATAAAGGTTCTGGCCTTTGAATGTTAGAGCATAATAAGCAGATGAGAATGTTAATAAATGAGTAAACAATTTAAACTTAAAGCTTATGATATTTAAGACATGTAAATGCTAAAAAAGACATAGATCATAAAAAAGCAAAATATTTTTACAGAGGATGGCTCAGTTAACAAGTCCTAAATAATGAAATATTGAGTTCATTAAATAGTAAAATTGAGTTTTCTAATAGGCCTGGAATTTCAAAATCAAGATGTTGGCTGGCTTTGCTTCTTCTAAGTCATTGGGCCATCACATGTTTTTAGAGTTAGAGGAAACAGACTGAAGTTGTTTAAGTTTTAATCTGTTCTACATAGAAGACCATCAGTAAGATTGGGTTAGGAGCCACCTATTACCATCATAGTAAGCCAATTATTTACTGAAATGCCCTACTTACAAATTCAGTGCCCTTTAAAGAACTACAAATAAAATAGCCAATGTATGAGTTGAGTTGACATAATAATTTTCCGAAGAAGAAAAACATTCCACTAGGAGCTTGGAAATTAAGAAATGATATTTTCTTTAAAACAGTAAGCAAGTTTTGTCATTAACAGAACACTGTCCTTGTCATCATTTCAGCTATAGAATGTTCTCCAAATACCTCAGAGTTCTCTCTCTCTCCCTTCTCTGTTCCAATCCAAAAAGGTCATTCAATCTTACTGATGTCATATAGTTTTCTCATTCTTTTTCACACAGCTGTTTCTCATTCCTGCTAGAACTCTGCATTCCAATGTATGTTCTGCCCTAAACTTAATAGTCATGGCTTTTGAATGGGTTATATGTAGATATCACAGGATGGTTAAAAAAAATCATGTAACAAACGCTTTTCCAGTTGCTATCTGTTTGATTGTTTCTGCTCTCATTCAATAACTATGGGACTTTTGGTGGTCTGTTTTGTTGTACATATTTACTTCAAATACAGTGATTCATGATTTGCTAATTTGTTGTTCATCAAAACTCTACAGAACATAACAACTTCAAATAATGAGAATGTAGTACATGTGTCTTGATTACTCTACTGTCAGCTCCTGAAATATAGTTCTGTGCTGTTCAACTTACCATTTCCAGGACTGACTGTAATGTTTAATACCACAGAAGTTAATTAGAGATATTTATCAAATTCTTGTTTAATATAAGAAGGATAAATTCGTTGTCAGTGATCACAGGATAACAAAATGCTGTACATTTTCTAAAATAAAACCTAAGGTTGTCTTTTATAACTAGATAGTTGTATGAGTAAAAATGCTGTCACAGATTTCCTTAGAAAATTATTAGAATAAAAAGTAATGGGGTAACTGATAGAAATATGAGAAGATAATTTATGAAATTTCTTATTAACTATACATTGTGTAGATCCCACAATCAAATCACACAACGAGAGACAATAGAGCTAAAATCATTATTGGCTCACTCTTTCCAGCATTTCATGAAATCTGAATATAAATAGAATTTCTTGATGGTCTGGGTGGATGGATAAAAACTATGACTACAGGAGTAATTTTGTTTTAAACATATGAATCATTAGTCAATAATCTGCAGAATATTTGAGAAAGAGAGGTAGATATGGGCCTAATTTCTGGATCCTACAAAGTATATTCACAGACAGACATAGTGTAGGTCAGCTATCCAATCTCTCTCTTCCTCTCTCTATCCCTCCCTCTCATGCTTTCTGTGTTTGTGGTTATGCAATTGTTTCTAAATAGAAATTTGCTGAGAAAATATGCCAGATGGTGGTGGTACAAGCCTTTAATTTCAGCACTTGGGAGGCAGAGGCAGACAAATCTCTGTGAGTTCAAGGCCAGGCTTGTCTACAGAATGAGTTCCAAGAGAGCCAAGGCTGTTACATGGAGAAACTCTGTCATAAAGAAACTAACATATGAAAAAAAAACAAAAAAACAAACAAACAAAAGAAATATGCTGGGAACATAGGTAAATCATTTTTACTTATTGAAATTCTACACATGTTTTAAATGGGATGTGAACACATACATCCACTAACTTCTCTAATATCCCCTTATTTCTTTTGTTAATGCAGTAAGTCTAGTTAGGTCAAGGGCTATTCACTTGAACATGAGAAACCAAAAGCATTTTTTAGGATAAAATTATTCTAGAATACAATTGCCTTAGAATGACAGAATTTTTTTAAATTGTGATATGGCACCCAGCAGTTGTTATATTTCACAACCATCAATCTCTCATTGATTCATGCATAACATTATTTTGTGTCCTGTAGTATATGCCACAGGCACTATATGAAAGAGTGTGAAAGCATCATGTATTTATTCCTTTTGTAGTTCAGATGTATTTCTTTGATTTTTGCAAGTTAGTAAATCTACATAAAAAAGATATGGTCTTGTATCTAATAAAGTAGGCACATGTAGGTTTTTGGATGAGTATTGAGTGTGTGTATATAGGTATTTTGTGCTTTGCAGAACTGAACTGAACACTCTGAACATTCTGGCTCTAACACTAGGAATTCATTATATGAGAGTTTGTGAAAGCTAGACCCAAATCTACGAAAATGTAACAATAGATATTTCCAACAGCAATGATGCACTGTCTAATCAACTTTTTTTCCTTAGTTTTTAATGTTTGCTTGGCAATCTTGTTCATTCCTTGACTTATGAAAGCATCACTCCAATCTTGGCCTTCATATTTTCACAGTGCAAATTCATAGGTATGCATTATGTAACTGCATGACTTCATTATCCAAAGTAGCCCTTCTTCTTCTTAGAACACTGCTATATTACTCAAAACCCATTGTAAAAACTTTTTGCAACGACTATTTCTAGTAAAGTACAATCCACAGGTACTAACCTCAGCACCTTTGCTTGCGAAGTGACAATTGAATATATAACACTACTCCATATGTCCAAAGAGTATATATTGATGACACATAGTGGTATATTTTCTCAGAGTCATTATCATCATCATAAATTGTGATATTAACAAGAAAATGCATTTAAAACTTTAAAGAATTTTTAGCAGTGAATGGCGGTAGTTGACCTTCCTCAGAACTGTCTTCCATGAATGAATTTCATCTTATTCTGTAAGTGTTCTATACTTAGAGATCTAAGCTATGAGTTGTTAGGATCTACAGTAACCAAATAGCCCATATTAAGACAGTAAGTTATCTCCTCAGGGCATTTTAAATTGAAACTGTGTGATTTCAACTTCAGTTAAAATACTCTGTGCTTGACAAGAGAATCAGTGTATTTGATCTCTTTATCTCTTTAAGTCACAGAGTGCGGCGTAAGAACAGCATATGAAAGACCTCATGTGTAGGAGAAAATGGAACAAAGCAGTGGCCAGAAACAGAAGCATGGGAGTATTTCTTGTACTGCTTACTTCCCAAGAATAACTTTAAATTCCTAAATTTGATTTTCTCCAGTTACTTCCTGGAGATTTTCTTTGAGAAAACTGACAGAGTAGAATTTCAACTAATAATTTTTGAATTATGCATCTTACTTTAATGATAATTACATAAAATTTGCAAATTTCTATTGCTCAGCATCTAAAAGCATATAAAGGACATAATGGATATGACATTGTTTTATGTTAAATTCAAATTATTTGTGTCTTTACGTATAATATAGGTCTATACAAATTATACAAATGCCAGTATATGTAAAAGGGAAGTCCAATACATACACATACACACATATATATGTATATATATGTATATCATATATTTTATATATTTGCAAATACTTGAAAAACCTCTGCACAATCAAGATTGTGAAGCACTTACCTTTCCCTTCATTTCTCCTCTTTCTTTCCCTTTTTTATCATTCCTTCCATACTTTCATATACATATAGTACTATATTATATGTGGTTTGATTTTATATATATATATATATATATATATATATATATATATATATATACATTTCCTAAACAATTCAAAACTTGGTACAGGATTTCCATCCTAGATGGCATTGCCATTAATATAAATATGACTGAAAATAACCAGGAAGACACAAACACTATGAATAAAAATGTCATTTCCTGTAATAGACTGAATTATACATGGGCTGGAAGTCCTTTGGAGTTTATGTAGTAGAGGTAGTACAACCACAGCCATGCAGATGAGGGGAGCAGCAGTATTATAATCTCTCTAAGTGTTCAGAGAATAGAAATAGAAGAACTACGACTCTTGACCTCAAGGAATATATACTTTGGTAGGATTTAAAAAGCATTTTGAAGTTTATTTGGGAATATCCTTTTTTGTGAATATTTCAAGACAGGGTTTCACTGTATTGATTTGGAGCTTCTCATGGAACTTACTCTGCAGACCAGGCTGGCTTCAAACTCACAGAGATCTGCCTGCCTCTGCTTCCCGAGTGCTGGGATTAAAGGTGTGAGCCACCAATGCCCAGCCAAGAATATCCTTAATACAGATTTAAGTACACAGGATACAAAAAACAGGGGAGGATAGGATTGTATATGTGAGAAGGGCACAAAGAGGTGACTAGAGAAGGGAGGGAATGTAAGGAGAGGGTGTTATGCCCAAGTCGTGAAGATCCCCAAGACCACCAGGGAGCCAGACCCACTGAACAGCAAAAGTAAGGTTTATTGTTCCATCCAACCATGACAGGGACTTTGTCTATCTAGCTGACTCAGCAGCCACCAGAGAAAGTGATGTCCCTATCTGCTACTGGGATTTTTAAAGGAGAAAAAAAAAAAAAAAACAAAACAACTTCAGGGTTACACCAGTGGGCAGGGGAGAGGCAGGATCGGTTTTTGATTGGTTGACATTTAGAAGAAGTTCAGGGATTTTTGCAGAGTCTTATTTGGTGATGGGTGGCTACAGATGGGAACATTGTGTGGTTTCTATGGCTTTGTCATGTTACTTGCAGGTGGCCTGTTGGACATAGATACCTGTAGTTTTCAAAAACTGAATACCCTGGAGACTACAGGGTATTTTTTGGTCTCTCCTGGAGTTACTTTGTGGCCAAACACAGTTCCCAGGAACCAAGTATCCAGAAGGCTAGGGGTTCTGGAGTTCCTTTGTGTTCAGTTTTGGCCCTAGACCTGTTACACACAACATAGCCTTCAAGAACTAAGACTCCTGGAAACTAATGGGGAGGGTGGACTGGGTTTGTTCTGAAGACTTGAAGCCTTTTCTAGTTTAGTTTAGCCCATTCAAGGGAAAGAAAGAGGAAGAAATCAAGAAGGAGAGAGGAGGGGACGAGAGTAGAAAGAAGGAGAGGTAACGGGAGGAGAAGAGAAAGGAATGGGGGTAGAGGAGAAGTGAGGAGAAGATAAAGAGGAGAGGAAAGGAAAAGCGAGAAAGGTGGGGTAAAAGAGGAGGGTAGGGGAGGAGAGAGGAGAGGAAAGGAATAGCAGTTTGCACTCTTCAGGATACTGAGGCACTTATAATAAATACAATCACTTAAATTGTAAAATATTCTTAAAGTTCAGAGGATAGAATGTTAAATTTAACTGAGATCCCAACTAGGCATTTATGGACATATAAAGACCATACAATAAATAATATAATAGAAATAAAATGACAATTTATATATAATATCACTTGCATAATACATCTAAGGTATACACACACACACAAATATATATATATATATACACATATATATATATATATATATATATATATATATATTATTCATTTTATTCAGGAATAGCTCTGAAGGAAAAATACAATTCTATTTGATACAAAAAAGTATAGTAACAATAATAATTCATTAAGTAGCATCAACAATATTAAAAGTTATGATTATTATAGCTTTTCTGATATTATTAAATATCATATTATCAAATTAATACAAATAAGTATATATATGTTGTTCTCTTTATCTTAATGGCCTAAGGAAAACCATATTTTGATGTCTCTGTCTTATGTCACCCACAATGTATGTTGCAAAAATCATTGACAAAGTTTTATAAGTAATTCATATTTCCACAGTGTATCACAATATTGCCAACACTCTACATTTGCTTTATCTTCTCCCTATTTGTACCTCCAAATTTCTGTTAGTATCATCTATAATTTTATGCTGTCAAAAATATAAATATCTGCCAGGTGCTGGTGGCTCACACCTTTAATCCCAGAACTTGGGAGGTAGAGACAGTGGATCTCTATGAATTTGAGGCCAGCCCAGTGTACAGAGATAGTTACAGGACAGCTAGGACTGTTACACAGAGAAACCCTGTCTCAAAAAACCAAAAAGTATCCCATAAATATAAATATTATCATTTAGACCCATAACCAACCTTCCACCACTTTGACCATAGGAGGGCCAAATGCTCCAGCTACATAAATTTCTTTCACATTATTACCATGGTGTGGTCATTATTCATTGCAGGGACAAATGTTTGAGCATGAATGTATTACATTCTAAATTTCTAATGCTTCTCACCTCTCCTACACAAATGGGAAGGCTAAAATCTGTTCTCTACAGTTTACTAATTTCTCAAAACCAGGGAAATTTATTCTGCTTCATATTTGGATCATATACCTTGTAGGGGAAGCTGTAGCCACGCCTTCTTAGGGGCTGGCTACAGGTGTACCTGAGGGCTTGTGAGGGCGTGGTCAGAATGAGTAGGGGGACTGAATCAAGTTGAGGATTTCAAGCGAGACCTTCAATCAAGTAAATCCCATCTAACATGGACTGGATACTAACATTTTCTTTCTACAGAACCCCATATGACTATCAACGTCCCATTTCAGCAGAAAGTAACTTGGAGAATGCTACGCCCCCTTTCCCCATTGTTGTCACTTAGGATAGTGTATATACCTAGTTAGGAATAGCTTCCTATTGTTTATGACTTTAGGGTTTAGTTATATTTTACCTTTATACTGTTAAGTTTTAATCCTCTTTTAGACTAAAAGGGGAATTGTAGGGGAAGCTGTAGCCACGCCTTCTTAGGGGCTGGCTACAGGTGTACCTGAGGGCTTGTGAGGGCGTGGTCAGAATGAGTAGGGGGACTGAATCAAGTTGAGGATTTCAAGCGAGACCTTCAATCAAGTAAATCCCATCTAACATGGACTGGATACTAACATTTTCTTTCTACAGAACCCCATATGACTATCAACGTCCCATTTCAGCAGAAAGTAACTTGGAGAATGCTACGCCCCCTTTCCCCATTGTTGTCACTTAGGATAGTGTATATACCTAGTTAGGAATAGCTTCCTATTGTTTATGACTTTAGGGTTTAGTTATATTTTACCTTTATACTGTTAAGTTTTAATCCTCTTTTAGACTAAAAGGGGAATTGTAGGGGAAGCTGTAGCCACGCCTTCTTAGGGGCTGGCTACAGGAGTACCTGAGGGCTTGTGAGGGCGTGGTCAGAGTGAGTAGGGGGACTGCGTTTTCGGTTTCGGTTTCTCTTTGCTTCTTGCTGTACAGACTACCACCGGCTGGCTGGTTCGCTCTGTAAGTAAGGCTTTTCCCTATTAAATACCCTTATATTTCTACCTGACTCCGTATTGGTAATTTCCTACTATAATACCTCTTTGATTAGTTATTAAATACTTTTATTTTAAAAATTAGACTTTTACATATTGAATAATAGACAAAATTTCCTGCCTACTCTTTTCTGTGGTTTACAAACACAAAACAAAAATAGTTACGAGAAGAGTCATACTAACAAGGGTATGTAACTGTAGAAATTTATTTGGATTTAGGGGTTTCTTCTTAAATCCTTTTCCATTTCCATGATTCAGTTTCAGACCAGGATTCCCATTTCATATAGTGCAGGTCTCCTCACTTTCTTCCAGTCTGTGACAGTTTTGGTTTTGAGTTATATTCCTTTACTTTTAGTATGCCCTTACTTTTCACAAACTTAAAACTATTGAAGAATGCTGGTCAATTACTTCAAAAATATTGTACTTCAAAAAATGTTGGGAGCTTTGTTCATTCAAAATTGGGACCTGTGGTTATGAATTTTGAACAAACTACCATCAGTCTCATTGACTCTCATCTATTGATACTTGGTGGCAGAGTTCTTAATTTTCCATGGTTCAAACACAATGGCTTTCTAAAGACAATGTATGAGTATCAGTTTATTCCAGTAGTTCATAGATACATGTTTCCTTTATACTTTAGATATTTGAGGGGGATCACTTGGAATTTCACTAAAATCTTCTATCTTCTCTTATTTTCAGTTTACAATCAACATTATTCCCCATGTTTCAATGAAATAGTCAATTTCTTATTGGTCTAATCATGTTTAAATTTCTTTGATTCATTCTACAGTCACCAGTTGGGATTTTCTGTATAGAAAACCTGTCTGTCCTTTGTGATTTAATTGTTTGTTCACTCTTTTTTTACATATTGGAGTGGACAATAGGATATTTGTTATTTCTGTAGCTTATGAAATCATGCTACCACTACTGCTGCTGTTGCATAACTTTTAATTGGGGCCATTGTACTTTTAAGAGGGACATACATTTAGAATATATTAGTCAATATCTTAGGCCACACACATTCATTACAACCAATGCCCTGAAGTTTAAATCAAATTCTAGCAGGAAACAAACAAACAAAAAAAACTAAGTTTATGGTCTCATCCAATCCAAATGTGATCTAAAAAAGATGCAGGTACTGTATCAGGTACTGTAATGATATGTTATTTGTGATTATTAAAGCTTGACTGAGGATTCAGAAAAGTGAAACCAGTCACAAGATATAGAGATCAGACAGTGGTGATGCACACCTTTAATCCCAGCATCCAGAAGCTAGGAAGTTGTATTGCACACCTTTAATCCTAGGGCTCAGGATTAAGAGACAGACAGATCTCTCTGAGTTCAAAGCAACCCAGATCTACACAAGACTGAATCAGTCTAAAAGAGAATTAGAGTTCACACCTTTAATCCCTGCACAAGGAGTGTATGAAAGACAGGAACACATATTCAGAGGGGATTCATTTTCCATTCATGCTGAGGAGAGGTTACAGTCTGAGGATTGATGAGAGCTCCTGGAGACAGGATCAGCCTATTCAGCCTGAAGTGCAGTTAAAAATCTAGTGTCCATATGCTTCGCTTTTCTGAGATTCAGCTTGAAGTTTGAACCCCAATATCATTCCAAGGCAAACTAAGTGCCAAAAGTGAAGCTGTGGAAACTGGAGTCGATGCTTCCAAAATACAACAGTGAGAATCCCTTTGTGTGAGCCATTCTATTTGAGAGTACTAATTATTTTTTGTAAAAAAGGAAAATGAAGTAGGGATATATCTCATCTGGGAAATTGCCTGCCAAGGATGGATGAGAAGCTCAGGTCACATGCTCAGCGCCCACGCCAAAATAGGGCATGGTGCTACTTCTGTAACCTCAGTGCTGGGACATGAGCAGCAACCCAAGGACAACTAGGGGTAGCACAGACAGGAGGAGTATCTCAGCGTCTCTAGACAGTCTAGCAAACTTGGAGAGCATGGGGAAAGAGAAAGTGAGACACAGTCGAAAACAATGCAAAGTGTAAAATATTAGAGGAAGACACTTGACATCATACTTTGGAATGCACCAACGCAAGATGAGGGGAGAGATTTTAAAAGTAAGAAATAGGTTGTGAGTCACTGAAAAGCCTAAAATGCAACAAGCTAAATGACACTAATTTCTAAACCTAGAAATAATTATTTTACTCTATTTCCACTGTCTGAGCATAATGGAGTGAGACTGGCCTTCAAGATCCTCAGATGTCACAGAGCATGGCTTTACTTCATGCCAGCCATGCCAGGGTTATTAACAGGTGGACAGGTGTGCCTGTGGCTATCCAAAGCTAGTGTTGAGATACTCTCACCTCCGACCCTGATTCTACGTGCTATGCTGGTAGGGCGCATTCCTAGAGGGCTATCTGTAGAATAATGCCCTGGGACATATAACAACTAAGTTCCCTCTATTTTTCTACATTTTCTATTATTAATCAATTGAGAGATGTGACCTCTTTATGCCTGAGTTAGTGTTTTTGTAGTGCTCTTTGTACAAGTGGTCCTTTAATCAAGTCCTTGGAAGTTCCTTTCTTCATATATGTCATCAGAGCTTCCCAAATCTTCAAGCACTTCAAGACTCAGTGTGGCTGTTGAGAGCTTCCCAGTTCTTTCTTAGAGGTTATGGGGGGGTCGTTTTGTTGATTTGGTTTTGTTGTTTTGTTGTTGTTGTTCCTTGGTAAATGAATGTTCAGTCATCAGAATGAGCTGAGACTATCTGATTGCAACACAGGGAGAAGAATGAGCATTCGTTTTGTTTTCTTTTTTTCTAAGTTTTTATTTTTCTAAATTTCTGTCTTTAAATACAAAACCAGAATTTCATGCAATCATACCCAAATTATTTTTACCTTATGAAATGCACCATATTTGTACATGTTTCTTACTAGTTTCATTGGTATTTCTATTTTCTTATTATTAAAAGTATTGACTTTTTAACAACTAGATTCATTACTTTTCCCTTTGCTGTGTCAAAATATAAGGCAAAAGGAATTTAAGGAAGGACATATTTATTGTAACTAAAGTTTGAAGGACTGGTCCTCTATGGTGGGAAAGGCATGATGAGAAGGGTGTAAGGTGACTAGTGACATTGCATCTACAGTCAGAAAGCAGAAAGTGAGATAAATGCTGAGTTCAGCAAATGCTTCCTTTTATTAGTTCAGGACCGCCTCCTGCAGAAAGGTGCCACACACTCAGGTTGGCTCTACCCACCTTGCTTTAGTCTTCCTGTAAGCACATTCATTGTCACATTCCAGGGTTGGGCTTCCCTGTTGATTCTAAATGCAGCTAATATTCGTGCCACGTGATTACATAATCCTTCTCTACATATTCTTCAAATCTTTTAATCGCTATTATTTTATTATAGTTTGAACTACAAACCTTGAAGCCTATTTTCTTTTCTCTTTATTTATTTTTTCTCTCATAAAATACATCCTGACTACAGCCTTGCCTTCCTCCACTCTTCCAGGTTTCCTCAGATCCACTACTCCTCTTTTACCCTCCAGAGGATAGCAGGCCAAATTGAGGCCTATTTGTAGCAAATATGGGCATGGAAAACTTGATCGCCTCACTCATTTTTTGTTGATGTTGTTGCTAATATTTATATTTTCTGGAATTGCCCAATACTGTTTCCTTCCTTTTCTGACTTTCCTTTCCCCCTACCACTCTATAAAGAAGAGTGATGAAATACATTAATGTTTTTAGACCCATTGTTCTCTCTCTCTCTCTCCCTCTCTCTCTCTCTCTCTCTCTCTCTCTCTCTCTCTCTCTCTCTCTCTCTGTAGCTCTTGTACTCAAAGAGGGAGTCACCTTACCTAACAAGCCTTGGAGAAAGATCAAAAGTTAAAGTGGTACAGTTATTGTCTCTCATTTTCTTCAGATCTGATACGTTACAGAGATTAAACAGCAAAGCAAATCCTTTAGGGGGAATATTTAAAAGGGAAGATGTATTTAAGTTTTTACTACATCAAAAAGTGAACCAATCCCTGTAACATCTGAGAGAAAAAGACAGCAAAATCTAAGAGAGCACAGAAACATGGCCACCACAGAAAGTAAGAGCAAATGACACCTGTAGAAGATTTTCAAAGCTCCATGTAGAAAATTCCATGCAAATTTTCCATGGAAATATGGGAAGCATCTTTTGTATGTTTAAGCTCATATAAGGGGAAGAACAGAAAAGCTAATTTCAAATAGTAAAAACTTCTTTGAATTGCATTCCAAGATGGGGTGTTTCTTATGTTTTGCATGTCTTATATTGTCTGGATTTTAATACCTCCTAAAATTTTCAAGCTTCAGGTGACAAGGAGGTAAAGTCATTGGGACATGATTAATTCATTGAGGCAGAAGGTTTATGAATGGAATTACTGCCCTTCCAAAAATAAGAGCTGGCTGGCTCATCCTACCACTCAAAGGTATAGCTAGGAGACAGGCATTGTCTATGAACAAAACTCTATTGGCTCCTTATATTGGATTTCTAACCTCTGGAACTTTAAGAATAAAAGTCTTATTTTACAGCCCTTTCTAGTTTATGATACTTTGTTACGGAAGCAACACTGATTAAGGCAATAGTTTGAACATTAAGGAATTTCATATTCAAAGATGCAAGCAAGGAATGCATTGTACATTTAAAAATGTCAGAACTAAGGAAGTAGAGGTAGGAAGATCAGGAGTTCAAGGCCAAATCCACATCAGCAAATCAAGTGTTAAAATAACCACATGCAAGCTGTGCAGTGGTGGCACATGCCTTTAATCCCAGCACTTGGGAGGCAGAGGCAGGAGGATCTCTGTGAGTTCGAGACCAGCCTGGTCTACAAAACGTAGTTCCAGGACAGCCTCCAAAGCCACAGGGAAACCCTGTGTTGAAACCCACCTCCCCCAAATCCCCACAAACTGATACAATAAGTAGCTGTTTCCTCTCATATACATGAATTCTATTACATGATGTCAATACAGATAACTGTGTTAAACTTCGTGAGGAAATAATTTACTATGCATTCTAAGCAATGAATGGAAAGTTATTTCCTTATTACTTTTGCAAACTTTGTGTAAAAAGTTACAGTCTGTGTTACAATCATTGTAGTTTTCAAAATTATTACAGTCTGTGATACTAACATTGCAGTTTCCTAACTAATCAAGTAAATGATACCAAGCAAATGGATGCTTTCTGCTTAGAAGCCCTATGGTAATCCTAAATCAAAGATTTGAGAACCAGTTAGGAAATATCTCTATTGCATTCATATTTCAATGTCAAGGTCAAAAGCATACATTTAACTCAGGGTAGCTGAATTTAGGAACATGTGTTTTGAAGCATCACTTTTTATTTTTAGGATTGTTTATATTTTTGACTTAGAATCTTATTGCATACTCCAGGATGGGATCTTTAGACAAATATATTTTGTCTCAACCTGTCAAATATACCCCCCTTTGGAAGTATTTATAGCAATGGAAGCACTTTGGAAAATAATGGCCTAGTCATTTTCCATCATTAGACAAATTATTTAAGAAATTCAACTTCAGGGAGATAGTCATAGTTTCCATGGTTTTGATTCGTGGTCATATGGTTCTATTGACTCTGGTTTTCATATGGGGACACAGAACATGATAGAGTAACAGAAGATAGAGAGGCTAATGTTACAGTTGGCAGTAGCCAGAGAATGAAATGTAGAGACTGAAAATCATGTGTACTCACTACTTCCACCTCTAGGGACATGTATCTTAAAACCAATACCTCCCAGTGAAGGGACCAGTTTCCCTTTTGGCAGCCATAATGGCTAAACACATGCTTCTATGACCTTGTCCTAGACACTAGAAAGTCAGATGCCTGCCTCGTGACAAGGAACCAATCAGAAGTTAGCTGGTGGCGCTATGCTTTATGGCTCTGAGTGTGCTTTACGGACAAGCACACAGCAATGACATAGAGAGCATAGCAACCACCCTGGAAGGGCCTATGGGCCATAACAACCAGTTGACCAATCAACACAGGGCAAGCCCTCCAAGCCTGGAGGCACACCAATCGTGAGTCTGTGCGTACCCCTAGACGCTCTCCTTATGCTGCCCTATAAAGATCTGTGCTCAGCGGCTTCAAACTGTCTTTTGCTAGCCATCCGCCATGGCGGGTGGGTGAAAGACCCGAGCTAACATGGGGTTAGCTCGTTAAATTACAATAAAGCCTCATGCAGTTTGCAGCAAGCTCTCGAATCTGCCTGCTGATTGGGGTGACCGCGACCATGGCCTGGGACCCCGGATACTTGAGTTTTCAGGGGTCTAACACCAGTATCCACCAACTTTCAATAACACCATAAAATTTTTGATCCACCAATATATTGATCAATGTATAAGGTCATTAGCCGTTTAAAATCCCATAGGATCTCAACCATGCCTTCACCATATGTGCCTGGTGGTAGCTTTTATACTCAGACCACAGCTATGAATGAGTCCTTTTGCAACAACTAGAAAAACATTGCATTCTGGTTATTTCCAATTATACCAAAGCTTGGAATTTTTGAAGAGTATTTCTCTCAACTGTCATTAAATCTACTTGTCACTTGGACTGTTAGTGAATGAAACAAGTTCAAAGAAGGAACCACCTGAAGTACTTCCAATTGCCAGTAGGTAACAGGGTTTATGTTGACTGTTCTTTGCTTCTTATTCCTTTATATATTTGTCTTTAATTTTTATAAAGAATAATAATGTTCTTTCACCTGATAATATGTGAGTATGTACAATGACACCAATCTATGAACTGGGCTAGCAGCTGACCAGCTTGTGCAACAGAATAGAGCCATTACAAGCTCCTGTACTTCCAATGTATTTAGTCACAGATTGTGTCATCCTGAAAAGGCAGACTAGAAATTCTGAGTTTGTGAGTCTTCTAACTCTTAGCTTCACTGTAGAGAACCTCTGAAGAAAGTCCATTGGGAATTTCCAGCATTCTCAGCTGAAGACAAAAGCCTGTCTTCTGAGGAGTGCAGCAATCTTTACATTCAAACCATGTCAGTGAATGACTGAGAAGACAACAATGCCACTCTTCTCAAAAACACACTTTATTCTAACTTCCATGTTGGGGGCCAGGAAATATCATTAAGAAATATCTCGAGGTACAAACCTCCAGTTCATCACTGCCCTACAACTGTATTGCAGATTCTAGCTAATCTGCTATTGAAAAGACATGGTCTCAGTGGAAAATGTCCCCTAGTTTGCATCTCTACAGGACTAAGCATTTGAATAGGCCTGCACCTGGGGAGAGAGGTGTATAAGTAACAAGTGAGGACAGAGAGTTAGGAGCCATCTAGCAGAGAGGGGTCAAGAGGAGAAAAATGGCCTCATGGCTTTGGAAGCATGGTGAGAAAACAGCCAGGAAGATGCTAAATAAAGAAGAGATTCTAGTTTTGCAGCATGGAACTGAGAGCTCTCTAAAGATGACAAGATGCCTGTGCTTGGTCTTTATCGCCGTTGGGTTGCTAGGAGTTTCCAAGTCCACTCTCCCCCATTCAGGCCGAATCTCATGGCTGCCAAGGCTTGGGGCTGAGAAATGCCAGGCCACGACACTTCTACTGGTGTCCAACAACAAACTGACTAGAATTTTAATACCATCTCCAAAGAATAAACTTATTTTCCTGTGTTGGAATGAGCTGCTCTTTGACTCTACAAAATGATAAGAGATCTGAGATGCACATTTTCTTTCAAAGAGTCCTCCTTTTAGCTTTTCTTTTTATGTGAGAAAAAATGTGTTTTTTTTTGTTTTTGTTTTTGTTTTTTTTTTCCCATTCAAGAGTCCTAGAGATGTTCTGTGGTGTAGAGTTTGGGTTTTACCTACTGGGACAGCACTCAGTTTTCAATTTTAGTATGTCATTAATTAGTTTATCATTGTTTCCCTGGATCTCTGTATTTATTGTCTTCTCCCATTTGCCTTGTATTATAAATGTCCATTTGAGTGCTATTTGACTACAGTTCTCATAGGAAGGAAAATGTCTGTGTATTTTCAATAGTCAGTACTCCATTTGTATGCAGAAGTAGATTCTTAAGTTTCTATACTTTCGTTAAGTATAATGTAGTATTCCAGGAATATGCACTATTTTCACTGATTATATTATTATTAATTATGATTATGAATGAAAAAGACAAAAAGAGACTCAGAGAATGATTACGTGAGTGTATGAAATGGAAAGAAGGGGGAGTGAGAAGTATGTGTATGTATGTGGGCACATTCATGTGCCATGGCTGGTATGAGGAGATGAGGTAATAGTGTTCTTAAGTCAATCCTTTCATTTCTATTGAATCCTGGGATTGAAATTGGGTTGTCCTTTTGTAAGGATGTTCATTGACTTTGAAGTTCACTGTGGCGTGATCAATTGACAAGACTTTCTTTGTTGCTTTTTAATTATTTAGTTGTAAAGAATATGTGTATGAAGACTTTTCTCTGTATCTATATGAGAAATGGGGTGGGGGAGAGAAGGAAAAAGTGTCAAAACCTCTTGAAACAGCTTAAGTGTTAAGGTTTTAGTTACAAAGATTTATTTCACCTGATTTGCTATTTAATTAACTTGGTCTTCTGCCCTGCCTTCCAGTCTCTGTAAAGTACCAAATGTGTGATGTGGGCACGGCCTTGACATGGACCCTTTCCTGTCAGTGCTAGGTCAAAAGTGTCTCTCTTCCTAATGTTGCCATGGAATTCTTCTCATTTTCCTCATTTGTGTTTATGTGTATGTTTCTATAACAAAAGCTCACAGAAGTTCACAAAGTGCATTACTTTCTTCTCTTTGCCATAAATGCATTCTGACATCTACATTGCAATTTCTACTCTATAAAGCTGTCTGTCACTTGTCCGTTTGTTTCTTTCCTCTAATAATGTATCCGTTTTAACACATTCAGTGTATGTATTGCTTCTTATAATCTGTCTCCCTCTCTCAGGTTTGTATCATTATGGTCCAGCAGATCCACATTCCAGGAAAATGACATGATTTCATTATTCATGGCTGAATAAAACTCCTTATGAATACCCTTTTTTATCTATCCACTGATGGAATTTCAGGCTGGATAGTGAAGCAATGACCATGACAATGAGACCTTCAGGTAAACACCAGGAGTGATGTAGATGAACCATATGCTACCTGTGTTTTCAGTTTGATGATGATCATCTATGCTCATTTCCATACTGAATGGGTCAATTTGAATTCACACCATTGATGTGTAAGAATTGCATTTTCTTCAAAGACTTGTCTGCATTTGTTATCATTTTTAAATACTTACTTTTTATTAAAAAAATATTTACCCATTAAAGAAAATGCCTTTAGTTTTGGATAGGTGGAAACGAGGTGTGGAATGACGAATTATTTGCATTCCTTTCAACCATCATAGAAGCAGGTTTATTCAAGGCTGGCTTTCAATGAGCTTTCTTTAGATTCAGCCCTATCAGCTACAGCCCAAAGCACAGTGTTTCTTTTTTTTTTAATTTCTTTGTTTTCTTTTCTTTAATTTGAAATTAATTAAATCAAACATTGCCAGGCTGTGCCTTGTAACTGATGAGAAATGAGAGGGCTAACTTGCCTGGTGGTCTGGATTTTTGTGCTTTCCTATTATTGATTGGGGCAGTGACAGTCCTCCTGGTTGAATTTTAAATGTGGCCCGATGCACTCAGGCATGTGTGGCCATCTAAATACAGCTCTAGACATTTTAGCAATTAGAGGAAAGTAATTGCTCTGAAGCTAGTTAGAAATACAAATTGCTTGTCAAATGTACAAAGTGTGTTCTCTTTGTCAGGGAAAGTATGATAGGGAATTCCTGGGAAGACGGAAAGAAATTCAGTAAGCAGTATGGACATAGATTAAGTATGAGCCTTTGTGCATTAAAAATTCTAACATTTGCCTTGATTATTGGAATAGGCTATTTAACTAACAGCTAAATTTGATAAAGGTTGACTTCTGGATAAATTTATGTTGGTTGGTAATGGGCTACGGCTGAAAAAATATGTACACACATATATATGTATATGTCTGTATTGAATGTGTGTACTCCTAAAGCATAGTATTCATCCTAATTAAATACATATTTAAACAAATTCATATCACTTTCTTATAAAAGTCTCATCATGCCTCATTGTGTGACTGAGAAACAGGACATCTGTTTTACACATTTACGCTAGTTCAACTATATCAAAACAACAGGGATGTCTTGTCACTAGAGGGCAGCCATCATCTGTTTCAATCCAAGAGGATGCAGGAGATCCAGGTCCTACTGAGATGCGAAACTAGGGATGTGATAGAAGACAGCTGACTGCCAGCTCCACTTATTTTACAAAAAGCACAGTGTGCTCCAGGTAGAAACTCCTGACCGGAAACGATCTCATGAAAAGGTGAACCAAACAGGCATTTGTGATACAGTTTGAGTTAGTTACATGTAAATATATACCCAAGTTATAGAAAAAACTGAGGGTAATGAAAAAGAGAAAGAAAGATTCACATGAGTTTTCATATACAGGGACTGGTCTCTGTGATTCTGATCTCCATGATTCTCTATGCTTGCTGTTTTTCTCAGGAGTCCAAAGCTTCACTTTAATGAAAGGGCATCATTGATGGGATAGGATATTTCTAAAAGTTAAAATGCTTTTATTTTATATTATTAAGCTTTCATTTATTTTTATATCCCAACCACATACTACATAAAGTCAATCCATGCTGCCTTCTGAAAAATATGCAAGGAAAATAATCTAACTAATGAGCAGACTTGAGAAGTCATGTTTTCACTCAGTGTTTTATTCTACAACAAATTCTAAGGCTGGTGACAGCACAGTCCAATTGAAGGAATATGCAGAGATAAACAATACATATATAGCAGAAAAAATATATCCAGAAGTAGGCTTTGTTAATCGGTGCTGTATGATGGCTACGCAAACATCAGACTTCCTTTAGAGAATGAGTGCATGATGAATAAATAAATAAGTTGACCTTGGTCATGTAGAGCATATACTGTAAAGGTATACACATACACCTATGGTGGCTTTATTGTTATAGATACCTTTAATATTGTAGATGCATTACAATCCAAAATGGATACAGAGTTAATCATAGAATATATCTATTTTAAATTTTCTCTAATCAATATTTAAGCAATGAAAAGACACTCATGTGTAGAATGGTAAAGTTTTCAAAAGATTAGCAAGCACTATTCTCATGAGCCTATGTAAATTTTCAGATATTTTGTAGACAACAAAATAGTCCTCTTGTCTTGATTTCTCTGCAGGAGGTTTTATCTTTGCTCAAATGACAATTTTGAATTTTATGGTCCTTTTTGAAATGTGCCAAATCAAGACTAATGGCATTAAAAGTTGTAAAATGATATTTACTCAGCAAATTTTAATTCATTCCTTACATAATTTATTTCTCAGCAGGATTTTCATCATATTTTATGTTATTGTATTAAACAGGCTGATGTCCAATAACAATTAAAGTTATTTAAGTTCCCAAAAGAAGGAGTGCAATTTAAATCCAATATATCCTTTTACTTGATTCTAAAACGCTTGCCTTCCAGTCTTCATGAGTTTCAATAACATCATGATCTAAAACTAAACATTTATTCTTGACCACATTTCCTAGTCTGTAAGAGGCAGATTAGACGGGCTGACTCTATAGTTTTTGCCAGGCTCTCATATTTCTCTTGGGTCCCTTCTTGTGCCACCTTTGGAATTTGTCTATCCAACAAATTCTCTTTACAGAACACAATCTCCATCCTGGAATGGTAGAAATGCATTTGTTGCATATAGCAGGAGAGCCAGCATGTGGCAGAGAGAAGACACCAAATGTTGTAAAAATAAAAGTGGAACCCATGTCTTCTCTTATCAACACAGCAGCAGAGGTAAGACATGTTGGTGATCAAGCCTACTTCATTTGGGCTAAAATAAAAAAGAGACAGTAGAAAAGCATGCAATGTTCTATGTACTACCACAAAACCATGCAGGCAGAACATGATTCAAAACACTCCTTTTATTTTCCAATGTTGTAAGTATTTAAGAGCCCTATGTTTTCTTATTTTAATGATAAGTACAAGAAAGCTGAACTCTCTTCTCAAGATTTCCATTTTATTAACTTCATCATATGCCTGATATTTTTTTAAACTTTTGTATAGATTCATATTCAGCAAAAAGTTAGTGCATTCAAGTTATTTAGATTTTGAGGTTATGAGAAATAATGATAATTAGGACATATTATATTTTTGCCATTGTTTACATCCTAGAGAGTAAAATATAACATGTGGTATAAACATGTCACCAATTCCAGGTGTTTCCTACCATTTCTTCTCAACACATACTTTAAGGAAGTCCCCTTAAAAGTTTACAAACACTTGTCTCATATCTTGCTACACTGTAGTTCTGGTTTGTTTTTAATTAATTTATTGAAAAGCATAATTCAAACAAATGTCAGAACTATTTTGTTTAAATTATTCTAATCTTGTGTAAGTCCAAATAAAATGGTTCATTAAAAAAGTGATTCAAGATGCTAATAAACAAATTTTAGAACAGAGAGCTGAGTAACATCTCAAATGTTGGACCTACTGCTACTTTTCCTTAAATGTCTGGGCTATTGTGGAAGGGAAGGAATCATGGGCTTTTGTCTCTGTTTCTTCCTCACATACAGATGGATAACCAAAGCTCCATGTCTGCAGTCTTTGACACTGCCAGTACATATCTGAGAGGACGACCTTCCCAAGGCCATTTTCTTTGTCTCAAAATTCTTGGCTGCTCTGGCCATAAGGTTTAAGAAAGCATTCAAGATTCTGACGACCAACCACAGTGTCCCAGCTGTCTGGTAAATCATCCCCCACACCCTCCTTTGTGTTATTTCTCCAGTTATTTATCATGACACTCTGAAGGCCTTTTCATAACTCTAAGTGTTCACACATGAGTCATAGGGGACTGTCCCTCGCATGCCCTTTTTTGATGTGGTTGGTTAGCTTGTCCTGGAGGAAGTTTTGTTCCCTGGGGATAACTGCTTGATAAGAGCCTGCTGTGTCTTGTCTCAAAGGAAAAAACAAATCTCTGTAGCCTTAAATTGACTGGACCAGGGCCTAAATGCTGAAGTGCCAGGCATCTAAAGACACTGCACTCCCGACCTTCAAGCTGCCAGGCCAGTGAATGACTGCTGAGCAGCTGTGGGTATCACTAAGCAACTCGGTGAGGATGAGAATTTTTAATGATTTGTGGAATAGCATTCAGTACTGAGAAACACACATTTTGGTTACAATACTTTTAAGAAATGATTGCAATACTAAAATTCTGCTAACTGCACTGCAGAGATGTAAGCACACTGGTGTTTGCTGTGATGATTTGTGTATCGCATGGGTGCCCACTTATTTGTTGCTTCTCTTGTATCCAGAGCATCACATTGGCAGATGTCATCCCCTCCATCATCAAGAGAATGGCTAACATTTATCTAGCATTTACCATGTGTCATTTCCTGCCCTCAGAACCGTCTGTGTGTTTCCTTATGGGATCATCCCCACAACTGAGAATTATTTCATCCATGTCACAACTTTAAATGTTGTTACTATTCTCATATTTCTGTAAGGTGAAGAAAATTATACCTAGATAGATTAAGATCTAGCCCAAGGGCAATGTAGCTTATAATTGACAGAGAATAATTTGAAACTATCACCTCTTTGTAGGATGTATTCCTTCTATTTTTTTTTAAACTACGACTGTGTGCAAGCTAGAGCTAGACACAGAAAGAATTCAGTTAACACTGGAGAAACCATCTCCATCACAGAAACAGACTCTAAGGGTCACAGAAGTAGTTATGGTCTCTAATTGAAGAGCACCTGCAGCTGTTATTCTTAGAACACCCAATGATGTACAGATGCTTAATAAACATCCACCAAAAATAGCACTGGTATTTGATGACAAAGACAAGGTGCACTCACTGGCAGTCACTCATCTTAGCCTGTTCAAAGGTGATGTGTTTTAAAATTAAACGTGGGTTATGGTCATGAACATGGTGAGGCTTAAAAACATTGACACACAAGTAGGTGGCCGGAGTTACCAAGACTTGCATGCAAAATTAGACCCAACATTTGTGCTACTTCTAAGCCTTAGGGATAGTCATAGTCTTACTCAGCAGGCAAGGTTGTTGCTATGATTAAATAAAATGTTTTGTATCGTAGACTTAAGGAGTATATGAAAAGCACATTATGAACTGTTCCCATCAGCTATTTTAATGACTTTAGTTTTATAAAAATATCTTGATGGTCATTGAAAGTCACTTAGATAGGCTAAGAGTCAACACAAGACTTTGACTACAAAATGTTTTTACTTCTCTCTTTGTTGTAATCTAATGCACGGCAAGAGCAACTGAAGGAGCTCTCTATTTTAGCTAACAGTGTGAGTATTTCTTTGTTGTAGTGTGGTGCTAAGAGTGTCCTATTGTGAAAGAAAGGAAATGATGCTGGCACAGAATAGCGGGAGCACTGGGGAGTTAGAGATGGATAAGTACTGGTATACATTTTGCTTTTTCCATTTTAATCAGTATATGAAACCAACTGATGGAATGGTGCTCTCCGGCTCCTGTGGGTCCTCTTGCCTCATTGAATCTCTGGAGAAACTCCAGTAAATAAACTTAGAGATGTTTCTCATAGATGATTCTAAATCCATTCAAATTTACAATGAATGAACTATCATTTTGGAGGAAGTTGTGTCCTCTTACAACAAAACAAGATACTGCTTTACACAGTGTCTTTCATTTCTTGTTTTGTTTCATTTTGTTTTTCATTTCAGCAAAATTCTTAGTACTCACATTCTGTGAAGTGGTCTTAGTTGTATGGCTGTAGTTTGCTTCCATTCATCCAGAATACCACAGGCAGCATCAGCTTTTACATGAAAGACAAATTTTCAAACATTCAGACACGTGTGAATTATTTGCACACTTAAGAGGGTATATACCCATTTATTTATTTCTGCTATTTCTCTTTGGATGTGTATCTGAGATCCTTCTTTGTAATAATCATTCACAGAACATGTTTCAGACTGTAAATGTTCCTGCTAAAGTGGGGTGAGTGAAGTGAGGCTGCCTTCCAGCTGAGTCTACTTTCTAAACAGTATGAAATCAGTACTACTCACAAACTAGAAATAAAGTCAACGTAATCTGCAGTGGATCACATGCTGATGTCTGGGCAGACCACTCACAGGCTAGACACCAATATCACTGTAATCTACAATGGATCACATGCTGATGACTGGGCAGAAAAGCAGGGGCAGGCATTCCTGAACGCTGCTCCCCTGTGCTGCTTATGAACCTCGATTTCTGTGGTATTCTTGTTGGTTTCATTATTATGCCTTGCCAGGAAAATTTCAAACTCTTTCAGAGTGTTAGCCTCATCATCACATGTGTCTATTTAATAGATATTTACTCAGTATTTTTTTTCTTTAAGAGATAGGGAAATGAAAATCAATATAAAACCAAGGTAGTTTTAGAGACACTTACTGGTGGATATCCACTCATTAATAAAAATAAATGGCCATCATGATTAAGTTAGCTCCATGTTTTTTTTTTTTTTTTTTATTCACTCAGGGTTCAGTTTCAAGCATTCCCTCTTAGAAAAGTCAGAATGCAACTGTAGTCATGAATTGGTGGACAGTTTGTTCTTTCTTTAGGAGGTCTTGCATATTGGACTTCCATGCTTCATAACACTTAGATCTAAAGTTAGTGGGAAATACTTCTAAATGTCACTGAAATGCTAGAGTCACTCTCAACAAAGATAGGAACTTACATTGTGAAATCTTCAAGAAAGCTTGGATTGGCTTAGAAGAAAACTGATTTGGATTTCCCACAGCATTCTCCTGCTTGAACATAGGCCCCATGATGAATTAGACTCAGCAGACTTAGGTGTACTCTGTGAAAAGCAATCCCTCCCTTGCTCATACTCATTATATTCCTGCATTATGAGTGATCATCTATAAGGAGTATTTTGTCACTTTTTAAAGAATGAGGTGAATTGCATAAGTTGACATGTGGACTTAAGCATTTATACACATGTATGCAAGTATGCCAACAGACATCTCCAGGATTGTTTCAGTCCAGTTCCAGGATCTAGCATACAAGGAAAACAGGTGAACAAGAAGATAATTCTTAACCCCTTAAATCCACACAATGTTGAGTTTCTTATTAATGAAAACCTTATTTTTAAAATATTAAATCTAATCTGACAAATCAAGAATATTTTTTAAAATGTATACATACTAGATTGTTTAATAGCAATTACATTTAGCTCAGCAGGATATTTGGCTCATAAGGTTTGAATATACATAAATCATTTTGAATTACTTTGAGAAATAAAACAGAAGATTCATTTTATACAAAAGCTAGCCACTTTGAAACAAAGAACAAAGTACCAAAGAGAGTCATCATGAATATAGTATCTACATGGTCCAAGCTCAGGCAGCACAGAAAGAACGCAGCAGTACACAGTCACATGAGGGACCAATGAGCAGAAGAGCAGCTAATCTGGGCCCAGGACTTCATGATATCAAATATTAACAGAAGATGCGAGAAGGGTTTTGCTGACGCTGCAATAGAGAGGCCCATGGTAAACACCCCGAGAAGTATGTCCTGTGAAACAAGAGGGAGATAGAAGGCCGTGCATGTTGTCTTTCTGGGCAGTTCATTGCGGTAGTTGTGTGGAGGCTAAGCTTAATGAAGAGTGAGATAGAGCCAGGTAGAGTGGATAAATGACTTAAAAATGGTTCTGGGGAGAAAGAGGAGGCTCTGGCCTGGAGAGCAACTGCAGCCCCAGAGGAGAGCAGACACATTTTCTAAGTGAGGTAGACACGGACTTCCAGTGACACACCATGTCAGTCCTGGGGGAGGTAATGCATCTCTGTCTGGTAATGTGACCTCACTGAGCAGTTAAGTGCTTTCTTACTATCTCTTGCTTGTCCGTGTTGGATTTCCTTGTTTGTCCTACCTTCCCAGTTTGAATATCATTTTTATCCTGATTGAGAAAACAGAAGCAAAATAGTAGCTCGGTCCTTCCAATGTCACCTGCTAATGTTACACCATCTGCCCAGGAATCAGGCTATCTCTTGCTAAGTCTCTCTTTGAAATTATATTTAAATTGTCCTTAGTGCTCTCGGAATGGCTCACCTCATCCTGTGGTTTAGTCGTCATGATGCTCTTTTTACAAGTTCCTGCTACTCTTTCAGTTTTGCCCTTGGTGTGATGTCCATCCTCCCAGCTACCACTCTCATTCACAGAAGAAAATTGTCTATGTGCCATTAGATTATTCAAAGGTAAAATATCTATACTCTTACTGGACACTGCTAAGAGTCAGCGTTAGTTATGGACACAGTGCAAACCACATTTTCTATATTCAAATTCTTATTCCTTCTACAATTTAGCATGTCAATAACTCTAGTTTTGTTCTTTGCTTTCATTATTTATCTAAATTTTGTTTATTATACTTTTCTGCTTCATGTAGCTCTCTTTCTAATGACTTTCTTGTTTTGACTAAGTTTCTATATCCATCATCAGGTATCTACATATTCTGAACTTTGCCATTTTTCCTTCTCAGTCATTTCTTCCTTTTTTTGCATATTTCTACTATGCTTGTGTAAATACCTGATAGTTCAAAGCCATACTCATCGGATTCACTGTGGATCCTGATACTTCAACAGCATTAAAGCACATTCCTTATTTTAGATGACTACAAAACTTTGTGTGTGTGTGTGTGTGTGTGTGTGTGTGTGTGTGTGTGTTTCTTCAAGCCAAAATAATTCAACAATTAAAATTAGCAGGTACAATTACTATTCCTCGATTTGTTACTAGTGAGAAGGCATCGGGATTAGTGAAAATAACACTTAACTAAGAGTAAAAAGAGAGGGGATGTAGGGGAACCTGTAGCCATGCCTGCTTAGGGGATGGCTAAAGGTTCCCCTATAATTCCTGTTTTAGTCTAAAATGATAAAGATTCCCCTACAAAGGGAACATATTTTTATTGTGCAAATTATTTGTTTAATAATAGGGAGGACTTTCTAAGGCCTATATATTTTATCACATATAATAAGAATGCTATTTTCTTCAGCAAAACAAAGCTGTGCTATATTAAGTAAAATGACATATAATAAGAATTGAACAATATGAATATTTTTACATTAATCTCAATGAAAACATTTTTTGTTCCTGATTTTTGCACATTATTTCTTGGAAAAGATTGTAGAAACTAGTAATTCCAAATTATTCATGAAATTTACTTAATTCTATAAAACCAAGATTGCTAACCTTTCTAGTGATTTTAGTTTCAACTTGGATTATTTTACAGTTAAACTGTTTGTTTTATTTAATTTAGTATTTAACATGTTACATTTTCCCTCACTGGCTGAAGTATAAGCCTAAGTGGCTTCTGTAATGAACTGATTTTGCACATCACCTTCATTCATAAAATGAGACATCAACATAAATTACTTTTGAATAGACACTATGGGAAAACAAAAACATATATGAAAGGGGTTGTTTTCCAGGAATAATACACACTTGAATTTGAAATTTTAAACGTTCTTGGATACAAAGAATTTATGATGATGACACTGACAATTTTCACAATTTCATAGTTAAAATAAGTAAATTGCAGAATTAGCTATGTTCTGATGGACTATTTCTGCTTTTAAGTGGCCCTTCTTTAGCACATATCATCTCTACATTACATTAAGAAAAAATCAAAGAGTTATGAGGGACTTCATTGTGAGGTATGCAGTTCAGGCAGAATGTCTAAGCATGCCTGCAGTACTCTAGCTGGAACACCACAGGGTCTGATGTAACATTGCTGGTAAAGATCACACACACCTTGAGGCTCACCTGGTTACGGATTTCCCATTCAGGCTTCATCGGTAATTATATGAGAATACTTACTTGGAGCTTCATGTATGCTCTGCATGTAGGAAAGATGCATATCATCTTCAACCAACACATATCCCTTGTGTCTAAAATGATAGTAAGTTACAAATGCTACTTAGCTGGCTAGAAAAGAAACAACAAAATATTTCCAGTGACTGAAGGTAAGACTTGCAGAGTCTAAACTTTTCATGAACTCTCTGGCACAGATCTTGGTGAAGGTGAGAGGCAGTTGTGTGGTGTTAGGTGTACCCCTAAATATTTATGTTTGTTCTGCAGGGCAAGTAATAATGGCCATGATGCCTTTACATTACTTATTTCTTTGATTTGTGTATATTGAGCAATACTAAAATAAAATCATCCTCCATCTCAGCCACGTAGTATCTTTTATCACTTTTTCTTCTTTTATTTGAATTCTATCTAACTCTAATGCTCTTCTCTTCATCCAAAGAAAGCAGTGCAGACAAGAGGTCCATGTTGAAGTCTCCCCCTCTTAACACACATGGGTCTGAGCTCCACCCTTACACCAGAGTTGCCAATCCTAATAGACTCTAGACTGACTGCATGTCTGTGAAATAGAACACACACTATAGACATCAGCTTGTGGGCAAATATTAACAATATACTATTATCTTATAGATTTATTTTTTTTTACTTTTAAATGATCAGCCATGGTCCTATACCATTAATGCAGAATTAAATGGAGTTCTGTGTTTGTAACTGATTGACAACATCAGTAGTTTTAGTTCAAATAGGAGCAGCAGTCTTCTTTTTCTCTTTAATCAGGGCTTCTTTGTTTTATACTTATGCCTACAGCTAGATCCTGTTTTCTGTCCATAGACAGTGATTCCTGCTGTGCATCGTTGAGAAAATGAGAGGAGAAAATGGAGAATCAATTTGAAGAAAAAAGCTTTAGTTGACAAAGCTTTATAGTAGATCAATGGAATCTTGCTAGTTAAAATATCTTCAGTAGCTGAGATAAAATTTTACAATCACTTTAAATACTCCCACATTTTTGACTTTTTCATTTCAGTGATGGAGAAAATCTTCATTTGTTAGAAAGATTTTGTTGTGACGTTTAGAACTGTTTGTTGTATTATACATAGCCAGATAAAATAATAATTCAGAGGTAACAGAAGTCAAAATGCTCCCCACATGCCTATCAACACCTATATCCATAAAATAAACTTCTTCTATGACTTCAAAAAATAATTGGAAATATAATCTCAAGGTGAACACAATTGTTTCACTCTTTTATTACATAATGATTAAAGAAAGTGTTTAAACTTATTCATTTGTCACTTGGTTATTTACAGAGGTCATCCCCAATCATGGGATGCGTACTTCTGACTACAAAAACATACAACTGCACATTGGGGAGTTCCATAGATCTGATATTTATTGAAATACATTTCTCTAATTTTCACAGAGGAAGTCTTTATTAGTTTAAAACTTATAACAGCATTGACTATTTTATTTCATTCTTGTTTATTAAAACATATACAAACTTAATGAACACTATTTGCATAAAACTCCTAGAAATGTTGCTTACTCATGAGCCAGGGAAATCAATTATTTAGAAACTAATTTAAAGACTATAGCTAGGTTACAAAATAAACGTTATGGTCCATTCCAATCACTGTACTTCGCACTAAAAGCTCTGCAGGTTGAGACCTTTGTTTTAGACATAGGATTAGATTTGCTATATCAACATCATTTTTATATTAAATGACATAGTTATTATGCAAGGAGTCCCCTGGTTTCAGTACACAGCTATTAACAATCTGACAGAATCAAGCTTTTTTTTTTTTTTTCCCGAGACCGGGTTTCTCTGTAACTTTGGAGCCTGTCCTGGAACTCACTCTGTAGAACAGGCTGGACTTGAACTCACAGAGATCCACCTGCCTCTGCTTACAGAGTGCTGGGATTAAAGGCATGTGCCACCACCGCCTGGCCCAAAGTGAAGCTTTGAAGCCTTCTGATTGTTAATCCCAGGGATACTTCAAATTGAATATTCTGAACACACTCAAATATGCATAAGTTCCAAATTGAAGGGCAGGTTACACTTGGATTTTCACTATTAAAACACAGTTTCTGAGCTTAAGCAAGTACAGAATATATTCATATTCACCAAACATGGCTATACACATTTTCTTTAAGAGAGCAATGACCCTCATCTCATTTCCCACACTGATTTACTTACCAACACTTGAACATAATAACCATTGTAGTTTAGGATATACTATTTTTATTTATGTTGATTGAAAATATGCTGCCATGTAGTAGACTGTGACTGTTGTCAGGGAAGAATTTAAGCAATGTATTTACAGACACAATTGTTTTTGTGTTATATCCTCTCTCAAGAATGTGTCAGTAATAGTCAAGGTTTCTCTGATGGCTAAGACACATTTATTTAACAATACATTAGCAACTCTCATTTCATACTTAAAAAATATCCAGGAGGAGCAGTGATTTGAAAAGGTGAGTGGGAAACAGAGGATTTCTAATTAGTGAGGGGAAAGGATATGAATACAGAGCGAGTGGGGATCAGTGAAAATAACAGTGGAGATGCCTGAGAAGTCATAAGGGGTTACATTATTGTCTATTCACCGAAAGTTACATAGAAGTCTGTTCATGCATTTACATATGTGCTTTAGGTGAAATTCTCTTACCAGAGCTGACAGTGCTCCCAGAAAGAGCCATAACAAAGACGCCCAACACCAGGCATGACAAGACTTCTTTTTTGAGATGTTTTATAGGGCTGTCAAAAGAGACACCTGAAATACAGTTTGCATCTCATAGGCAGAGATTGAGTCCCTGTTGTGGAAGACAGTGTGCTCAGATAGGACACAGAGGATTTGAGCTGGACATTATCTGAAAGATACTTCTCTAAGGACTAGCATTCTTGGTACCAGAAGTTGCCATGTAGGCTTCCAAAGGAAGGAAGCATGTGAGAGTCTTACTACACAAGTGACCATCATGGCACAATACCCCAAAGTGTGAAATAGTCACACACATAACTTGGTGGTAACCAGCAGCTCTCTAATTGAACTTAAGGCTGCTCAGTAAGTTGGAGATCATGCCTGGTACTGTGTACTTGAAAAACTACATGGGCTAAAATCCTCATGGATTTTTTTAGGAGCGTCTATAACTACCACTTCACTAACATAATCCCCAACTTCATTCTAAATATTTATCTTTCCATCCACAGATAAACATTATTCTCATCCCTCATCAAAGAAAGTTCTCTTTGCAACAGAGACCATTTCAGAAAACCACAAGTGATCAAAATGAAAAGAACAAGAGACTGTGTGGTTCTCAAAAACAATCGATACAACTATAACACAACCCTTACATCTAAGGCTCAGAGAATGTAATGGTACAGTCATAGAAAGATTAACAGATCCACATAAACAAGAAGCAAGCTGTGAGATTTTCTTTCCTAGAAATATCAGAGAAACTACACCCATGAGCTCTCATAAACATGGTTGCCTAAACAAAATCTGAACAACAAGGATATCTGTAGACATGCTAATATGGAAGGACAATAGGTCAGAGGTCCCAATCCTACACTATCAACTGTAAGCAACTAAGCAATACTGAGAGTGGGAAGAATAGTTTACCCAAGGAAAACTCCCACAGACAATTTGTTATAGACAATAGACAATCCAATATAGAGTGGGCATGGCTTAAATATTCAAACAAATAGCATTATAGGAACTGAGCTGCTTATATTTATATATTTAGGTGTGTGCATGTGTGTTTACAAGCATGCATATATGCATGCATTTATATGTACACAAATATATACATATCTAATGAATAGAATATGCTTCTAAAAAGTAGTGTCTGATTTTGTAGGCTACTTTTTTAGTTGTCATGGTATAGTAAAAAATACTAGAAAACATATAGCAATGTTTTTTCAAGACAGGGTTTCTCTGTATTGCTTTGGAGTCTGTCCTAAAACTCATTCTGTAGACCAGGCTGGCTTCAAACTCAGGCAGAGATCCCCCTGCCTGAGAGGGGGATAAATAGAAAATTGCAATTTTCTATTTATTAAAATTCATAAATTAAAAAATGTACATGAATTTATTGGAATTAATGTTTTGGAGAATAGAACTAAATAAATGTCCCTTGGTATGATTGCAGAGATACCATAATCTTTTGATCACCTATGGTCCTGTTTTGTATTCTTACATTTATATTTCTCATTGATGAATTATATGATCTTTGTATCATTCAAACATTTTTACTCTGGGGCATTTGTTGGCTCAGTGTTAAAATGGTGGACTGAAAGTAAGTAATTTAAGCTTCATATGTATCTAGTTCAAAAATGTTGTTTGTCTTTATTTAATATCAACATAGTAAAGACCTAAGAGAGATGAAACCTGCCTCAAAATGGTATTTCAAAATTTTCAGGCTATGTTGTGATTTTCATATTTAGTAGATATAGGAAAGGAAGTTAAATTTTTATGTATTAAGTTTTTAATTGTTATTCTTTACTGTTTAACATAAGAACTAATGACAAGCTGGGTGTTGGTGGAGCATGCCTTTAACCCAGCATTTGGGAGCCAGAGGCAGGGGGATCTCTGCCTGAGTTTGAAGCCAGCCTGGTCTACAGAATGAGTTTTAGGACAGACTCCAAAGCAATACAGAGAAACCCTGTCTTGAAAAAAAAAAACAAAGAAAAGAACTAAGGACAATGCATTTTAAATCATTTATCATAAATACTGAAGTAACAAATCCAGGCTTTAGAAATCACTTTAACACAATTGTCTCTTAGACCTCTCATGATTCCAGGTTGATGCCTAGGAAAAGAATGACTTTATAGTTCACTTTGAATATTTTTAAGATGAAATTCTCAACAAACAATTTGACAATATTTTAAAACACTAACATTTAAACAATGGCCTTCGGTCTCTCGGGTTAATGAACAAATGTGAATATGCTTTATAACTGATTAATTTACCAATGTGCAGTGTGACGGACACACAGTCACTTGTCGCTTGTTCAGGGATATTATACAGTAACAATTTTGTGAGATGAAAATGAAGATAAATGTGTCATTTCCTTAGAAGAACATACTTTGAGATAAGATAAAAGAAAAATATAGTCTCCCAAGCAACACAAATGCAACTCTTCTGTGGCAATAGCCATATCATTCTAACACAATTCATGTTGAGAACACACGAGAGCCAGTTGACGACTTCTGTTTTCTTCCCTTTCCTGCAGCAAACCCTCATCAAGTGACAAGATATAAAGGAATAAAGGACTCTGATTTATATACTCATTATCAAAATTGTTAAGCAACATATTAAAACATAATGTATAGTAAAACTATATAGTCTGAATGGTGGGAAGATGAACACCTGCTGTTTAAATTTTTACAATGTTTTGGTGTATATTGCTCCATGACAAAATATTACAGCATGTACCCTGTAAAGATTTGGAGTCAGCTTCTCCACCTATTGTTTCTGAAGATGGTCTATAATTTGCTTGATTCTGGACTTCATTACTACAGGTTCTCAGATCCATTTTCAACCTTTTGAGCTTTCAGTTTTGTTTTTGTTTGTTTGTTTTTTGCCTTAAATGGAGAAATGCTTCCTAGGCTTTCTGTGTTCTGGGGCTTTAGATTTGGATGGAGCCAGGCTGTCATTATCTGAACTTCTCAATCTGTTCAGAAGATTCATATGGAACATCTTAGGATCCTTAACTATCTGATATGAATTCCCTAATAAATTCCTCTCCATTTGCCTGATTATATCGTCTATTGATCTGTCTCTCTGGAGAATCATATATAATACAGAATGGGAGGCAAAAAACCGAGATGATAAGTCAATAGAAAGAAGAGTTGGTGGAGACTAATCAATGACACATATTAAAAATTTATAGGTATTAAGTATTACATGAGAGTTCGAATATTATGCGCTTTCAAAGCTCACAGGTCATGTGTTAAAGGATTGTTGCAGGCCTACATGCTTTGGGGAAAGTAACAGATCCTGTGGGCTTTGATATCATCAACATATCAAATGTTCTAATTCATCCTTTGACTCATAATATATGACAGAATTCTTAGGAGGGAGTGGGAAGAAATGTGGCCTAACTAGAGAAAATAGGTGTTATCCCCAGCCTGGTGCTACCATCCTACTTCACTTTTCTTTCTTTACCACCAGAGAAACCTCTATACCTGTGAGCCAAAATGAAACTTCCCATCAATTTCCCCAATTTTTCTCATCCTGACAAAACACTTTCTAACACAAATTGTTGCAACTTTTTCATGTGTAACAAAAATGTCTTTCTATGTGTTGTTTTCTTAATTTTAAGTTCTACTATCTTCAGGTCTCAAAGGCTTGTTACTTTGACAATATTAAAAATTTAATTGTTTGGCCTTAAATGTTCTGCATATTGATATGATATTCAAACAAATTTTCTGACCTTATGAAGAAGTTATTATTTACTGCAATTTATCAGGATATGGAATCACCTAGTAGAAAAAACTTCAGGCATGTCTATGAAAAATGATGAGATGAAGAGAAGTGGTAACCCTGACCAGACTATGGATGTAGCATTCCAGGGACTAGATTCCAGTAATACATAAAATGGGATGAATAGAGACAAGCATTATCACTCATCCATGTTTCCTGGCTGTTGATGTAAAGCAAGCAGTTCCCTCAGGCTCCTGTTACCACGACCTCTTTGCTGTTATAGACTGGCCCCTCAAACTGGGACCCCAATTAACTTTCTGATTTTCTTTCTTTTCTTCTTTCTTTTTCTTCCTCCCCTCCTTTCTTCCTCTGTCCCTCCATCTCTTCCTCTTCTTTCCTTCCTTCCTTCCTTCCTTCCTTCCTTCCTTCCTTCCTTCCTTCTTTCCTTCCTTTCTTTCTTTCCTTCTTTCACTTTAAACAACTATCTACTTGTACCTAACAACTGATCAACATGAAAGAAATCATTCTTAGTATTGGAAACCTAGCCACCTACCCCCTACTTTTATAAAGCATTGCAACACTAATAACTTTCTAAATATTTCTCCTTATACCCAGAGATAAGTGCAGAGATAACCACTGATCAAAAAAACTTCTTTTTGCAGCAGATGGATAATTACATAAAATCTCTCCTGTAATAAAGTGACTTTTTTCATGTGTTTTGTCATCTTAATGAGAAAAGAAATTGTTTTTATTTCAAGTCTAGAGTTTTGAATTTAAATCCAACTGAGAACTTGACTGATACACATTTACACACTTTGGTATGCTCCCACCATAACACAGCATGGAAAAACTTCTGATGGACAGAGGTGATTCATTTGTTCTATGCTTGGGTTGATTATCCTTTTCACTGTTCATAGTCACACACCTAGAGACACTAGACATCATTCACTAATATGACATTGTATTTTGTCAACATTTGATGGCATTTTACCATGCAATATTGCATTCATGTTCATAGATAATAATCTCCATAGTGTTTTATGCATTTTCTGAAAAATATTGTGTTCATTCCTGTATCAACATCTCTGTTTGCCTCGCATTCAATATCATCTAAGTAATGCTTGGAATATTTTTTCTGTATAGTAACTTTTAAGTAAATATAGTGAACAATTTGATAACAGAAAAGCTGAAAGAAACAATTGTCGTGGAATTCATTGGTGGACTCACACAGGAGCCATTTTCCATGCAATTAAAAGAAAACAAAACAGCAAATATGATTTCAACTCACCTGTTATGGAAACCAAGTTCTCTTGTTGCATTCCCTGTATGACAAGTCACAACATAAAAGACTAATCTATGGTGACAAACATCCCCCAGACTCAGTCGCTCAATGCATAATGGTGAATTTCTTGTTTATAACAAGTCCTCAGTATGTTGAATGACTCTCCAGGGCTGCTGTCATTCATGTCGAGATTCAGTAATAATAACTGATTCCAGGCTCAGCACCCAAGGAGAAGGAATGCATGGGGAAGATATGCAGAGCCCTTCCCCATCATTTTGTTCATTTTAATTTACTGTAGCATACTGGTCAAAGAAAGTTAGTGTAATACTTAAAGAGTAGCAGATTGGCATAATCTTTCATAGTCAAGGAAGTTCACAGCTAGATATGATGATCACAGTCTCAAAGGGAGACCCACTTTTGAGTATGCTGAATTTATCCTTAATATATGATTTTAACTTTTAAGTATCTCTGAGACAATTTTTTTCTATATCCATGAATGTCAATTATGTGAATATACAATATTAACTTGGCTAGTAAATTATCTCATAACTGCTTATTCCAAATACTTTGGCACCATATGAAGACACCTTGTGATAACTTAATGTTTTGGTAACCCTCCCTAATTCTGCTGATTGGAAATTTAGATGGTTACAAAATTCAATAATCTTTCACTATCTGAGCATATTTGTGGCATGGTTTCAAAGACTCAAATGATTAGAAAAAAAAGGTTGGTTTCAGTGCATTGTGTTAGTGAGGTTTGACCTGCTAAGCGTTAATATACCTTTTACAAAAAGGCTTCTCCTGTGTAGTCTGGGACAATTTGGAATCTGTGTTCAGCCGGTGCTGTTAACTTACTGTATCTTCATATGATAATTTGAATATCAAAAGGAAACACCTATAGAACAAAAACCTTACAAGATCAGTGCAAAGTCTTCAAGGCCATGTTTGATCAGGACTTAGAAATTATATGACATGAATCATTTCTTATTATTTTATAAATGGGTCACTGAAACCAGCTCAAAGTCTGAGGGAGTGCAATGAGACTATATTTTTATGGGGGAGTTACAAGAAGACATCCCAGAGGAAATGGGAGAAGAACATTGCAATTGAGGCACCACAGGTCCCTCAGATTTGTCTCAATCACCACCACTACAGGATGAGCATACTATTAATCTCTTTACCTTGTAGTGTGGTTTCACCTTTCCTTAGCATTTCTCAAAAATGCAGTTCTGCCCATCCTTAAATCTTAAACATCTATATTCACCAACACAATTGAATTTCACGGTAGACTGGAACTGAGCAGCTTCCATTAAGACACATAGGAGATACACATCCTGGATTATTATCCAGTCCAGTTGGATGTGACTGTGAACCATAGAAAAGGTTATGTAATTGAGGCAAGTACACAAAACAGCATTTGTTCACTTCTCTGGCAATTTCCTCTGTGTTTCCAGCCTTTGTTTTATGTTGTTGTTGTTTTTGTTTTAAGAGTCTAATTCAAACCTGTCCAGACTCTCCAAGTTAAAAAAAATAAAAAAAATTTGTTAATGTTTTTTTGTTCTTGGTCCTCTTTTACCTTATTCCAAAATTTACCTGCCATGTCATTAAATATCAATTATATTTCTTATAATAATTTTCATGTTCCCATAATGGTCGAGGCTTTTTACCTTATAGATAAAATACCATTTTCATTCAGAGCCTGGTGTATATGATATAGAAAAATATTCATTGGATTAGTGAACAAATGTGCCAAATAATTAATATGACAACATTAAAAAAATATTCAGGAAAATAAAACTTTCAGACAAGAATTGTAAATGGATTCTAAGACTAAAGAACAGAAGTTAAATAGAAAGTAACCACTTAGTAACTCTAGTGGTTGGTTCTTCTCAACTCGACACAAATCTAGACATTATCTAAGAAGAAGGTCATCCATAAAATTGCCTGTAAATAAGTTTTAGGGGTTTTCTTGATAAATGATGAGTGTTGGAGGGCTCAGTCCACTGTGGGAGGTGTCACCCCTGGGCAGGTGTTTGGGGTATTTAAGAATGGAAAATGAACTAGACAAAAAGTGCAAGGCAGTAAAAGTAATGTTTCTTTGACTTCTTTCTCAGCTCATTTATCAACTGAGATAGAAGTCAGAGAAACATCACCCTTTACAATAGCAACTAACAACATAGCACTACCCCAAAACCAAAAAAACCGGAAAGACCTGTATAGTAAGAACTTTGAGTCTTTAAAGAAAGAAATCAAAAAAAATATACCAGAAAATGGAAAGATCTCCCATGTTCTTGGATAGATAGGATCAACATAGTAAAAATGGCAATCTTGCCAAAAGCAATCTAAAGATTCAATGCAATCCCAAATCAAAATCCCTACACAATTCTTCACAGACCTTGAAAGAACAATTCTCAACTTTATATGGAGAAACAAAAGACCCAGGATAGTCAAAACAATCCTGTACAATAAAGGAACTTCTGGAGGCATCACCGACCCTGACTTCTAGCTCTATTATAGAGCCATAGTCCTGAAAGCAGGTTAGTATTGGCACAAAAATAGACAGGTTGACCAATGGAATTGATTTGAAAACCCTGAATTTAACCCACACACCTATGAACACCTGTTTTTGATGAAGAAGCTAAAGTTATATAATGGAAAAAAGAAAACATCTTCAACAAATGGTATTGGCATAACTGAATTGAGACATGTAGAGGATTGCAGATAGATCCATGCACAAAACATAAGTCCAAATGGATCAAAGACTTGAACATAAATTTATCCACACTGAACCTCCTAGAAGAGAAGGTGGATGGTACCCTTGAAACGAATTGGTACAGCAGACCACTTCCTGAACATAACACCAGTAGCACAAACCTTGAGATCAACAATTAATAAATGGGACCTCCTGAAACTGAGAAGCTTCTGTAAGGCAAAGGACACAGTCAGCAAGACAAAATGCCAGCCCACAGAATAGGAAAAGATATTCACTAACCCCACATCTGACAGAGGGCTGATCTCCAAAATATACAATGAACTCAAGAAGCTAGCCACCAAAACACCAAACAATGCAATTAAAAAGTGGAGTGCAAAACTAACTAGAGAATTCTCAACAGAGTAATCTGAAATGGCTGAAAGACACTTAAGAAAGTGATCAACATCCTTAGCCATCAGGGAAAGACAACTTAAAACAACTCTGAGATACCATCTTACTCCTGTCAGAATGGCTAAAATCAGTAATACCAATGACAGTCTATGTTGGAAAGGATGTGGAGAAAGAGGAACACTCATCCATTGCTGGTGGGAGTGCAAACTTGTACAACCACTTTGGAAATCTGTATGGCAATTTCTCAGGAAAATGTTAATCAGTCTACCTAAAGATCCAGCAATTACTTTCTTGAGCATATACTCAAATAATGCACATTCATACAATAAAGACATATGTTCAACTCTGTTCATAGCAGTATTATTTGTAATATGCAGAACATGGAAGCAACCTAGATGCCCCTCAACTGAAGAATGTTTAGAGAAACTGTGGTACATTTACACAATGGAGTATTATTCAGTGGGAAAAAACAATGGAATCTTGAAATTGCAGACAAATGGAAGGAACTAGAAGAACATATCCTAAGTAAGGTAATCACTCATATATGATTTTAGACATAGAGCAAAGGTTAACAGCCTACAATCCACACTGACAAAGAAGCTAATAAACAAGGAGGACCCTAAGAGAAGTTTGCATAGTCCCTGGAAGAAGGGGAGGGGGACAAGAACCTCTGAACAAAGTGGGAGCAGAGGGAATGGGTGGAGAGGAAGGAAGTGGGAAGGGAAGGAGGGAGAGGAGGAGAACAAGAGGCCTGAGACAGGGGAGGAATAGAGGAGGGCAAGAAAGGAGATGCCTTGATAGAGGGAGACAGGTTTGGAGAGAGGTCTGGCACAGGGGAAATGTTAGGGGATCCACAGGGATGATCCCAACTAAGAATCCAAGCAGTGGTAGAGAAAATGCCATTGATGTCCTTTTCCTGTAATGAGATTGGTGTCTACATTGGTTACCATTTCCAGAGCCTTCATCCAGTAGCTGTTCAAGCAGAAACAGGCACCCACAGGTAAGCACTGAACCATACTCCTGTTATTCAGTTGTGGAGAGGGAGGAAGGATGAGCAAAGTGGCCAAGAAGGTGCAGGAGAAACCCGCAGAAACAGTTGACCTGACCTACTGAGAGCATGGAGACCCTAGTCATAAAGCTGGGGAAACAGCATTGGACCAAAACAAGCTCTCTGAATGTGGGTGCCAGCTAGGGGGCCAGGGCAGTCTATGGGACCTCTAATAGTGGAGTCAGTCTTTATCCCTAGAGCACAAATGGACTATGGGAGCCCATTTCTTCTGGAGGGATACTATTGCAGCCCAGATATAAGGAGGGCCTAGGTGCCACCCCAAATGATGTGAGGGACTTTGATGGTACCCTGTGGAGGGCTTCACTATCCCTGGGAGGAGTTGGGGGATGGGTTTGGGGGGTTGGTGGGGAACATGGGAGGATGGGAGGGTGAGGAAATGAGGGGATGAATATGTAAATATGAGTGCCTCTAAAATAAAAAAAGAAAAAAAAAGAGCAAGCCAGTAAGCAGAGTTCCTCCACAGTATTAGCTTCAAATCCTGTCTCCAGTTTCCTGCTTTGAGTCCCATCCTGACTCCCTCTGGTGATGGAATGTGACCTGGGATCTTTAAGATGAAGTAAACCATTCTAGTCCCAAATTTCCTTGGGTAATGGTGTTTTATTGCATCCATGGAGACCCTAAGTAACTCGCTAATGGATGCCACAAAAAGATTTATTCATTATAAATTAGAAAAATTTTGAGTGAAAAAGTCTAATAAAAACAATTCATCAACATTATACTGTGCCCTCCTGAAATAGTCAATGCAGAGGAACACATCACTCCTTCTTGGATGACAGTTACTATCTGTGTTTAGATAAATCCAATTATCAGAAAACTTCAAACAAATCCATAATAACATTCTTTTCAGACAAAGACATAATAACACGTTCTACTGAAAGGTCCAGATTCTAAGTTTGAGAAAAGACAAAACACCTCTAACTGCAAGATGACAAAGAAGATGCCAAACAAACCCAATGGATGAATGCTTACCTTATCTATTTACTATTGTTAGACACCGGAAAAACTCAGGTATCTGGGGTCCCAGGCCATGACCGTGGTCACCCCAATCATCAGGCAGATTCAAGAGCTTGATGCAAACCACATGAGGCTTTATTTTTTTAACAAGCTAACTCCATGTTAGCTCGGGTCTTTCACCCACCTGCCATGGTGGATGTCTAGCAAAGACCCCTCAAACTGGCTGCTGAGCGATCTTATAGGGCAGTGTAAGGGGAGTGTCTAGGGGTACGCACAGTCTCAGGATTGGTGTGCCTCCAGGCTTAGAGGGCTTGCCCTGTGTTGATTGGCCAATTGGTTGTTATGGCCCATAGGCCCTTCCAAGGTGGTTGCTATGCTCTGCAAGTCATTGCTGTGCACTTTTTCATAAAGCACACCCAGAGCCATAAATCATAGCACCACCAGCTAACTTCTGATTGGTGCCTTACCATGAGGCAGACACCTAACCTCTTAGTGACCAGGCAAGGTCATAGCGAGCACGTGTTACTGTCATGGCTGCCGAAATGTGGGGCTGGTCCCTTCACTATAAATGTCATGACTGGCATAATTGTGAAGTTTGAGTTAAGTCTAAAGATTTATTGGTAATCAAATATGATGATAGATCTTTCATTTTTAGTTTTGAATTACTCTTGTGGAGGGTAGAATACCTGTTTAAAAAAAAACACTAGTGTGTTTTGGAGTGGTCTGACATCAAGTAAATAACTTCTTAATATGTGGCAATGTCATTGAATGGTAAGCAAGAGTTATTGGTAATTTTGTGTGTGTATGCATAAGGTTTCACGTATGTGCATGAATGCAGGTACAGGCATGTCATGCTATATTTGTGGAGGTCAGAGGACAGTGTTGAGTGTTGGTTCCTGTCTTCTGCCTTGATAGAATACATTATTTTGCTTCATCCATTCTGTATTCCAAGCTACTGGCCCATGACTTTTCATGGACTCTTCTTGTGTAACCCTCCATCTCCTCACATCCACTGCACATTCTGGCCTTTGTGTTGGTTCAGGGTATTGAAACTAAGGTCCTAAGGCATGCATTACAAGCTCTTTACTCACTGAGCATGTTTTCCACTGAAATGTCCTTTTAAAAACAGGAACCCTATTTGAAAAATATTTAGTATAGGAGGTTTCATATAAATCTCAGCAAGTTAATGATCAATATCAATGACTTTCCCTCTGTCATGTTTCCTGACATATGCTAGAACTGAACTACAGGATAAGATATTATCATGAAAGAGGTGTAAGAGGTACAAGTGTGAAGTAATATCCAAAGTTCTCAAGCATCACCTGAAGCTTTCCAGGAACGCTGAATTGGACAGTCCGAGTACACTGTGATGGACACATTGCTTCCTTATCTGGTGCCTGCAGGATTGTTGAAGTATAACCTCAGTCTTCCCCAGCTCAGGAGTCCCTCATTCATTGATAAGAAAGCTGTGCTTTGATGATACATAAGGTGAAATTTCTAACATATGAGAAGTGAGGATGATAGTCAGTACCTTGGAATGAATACGTTATTTCTTCTTAGATCCAGACTGATTAACTTTTGTTGTTGTTATGTAAATATTTTTCACTTGTGACTGTATGTGCATTCTAAAGGGTATGCGTGCAGGGCAGAGGATAACTTGTAGCAGTCATTCCTATCCTTTCACAGCCTGACTTCCAAGGATCAAATAAGTCCTCAGGCTTGGTAGAAAGTGCCCTTATCCACTGAGCAATCTCAACAGTCCTAATTAGATTTTGTGACTTTGGTATTCATGATATGCATTCTACTCATGAAGGAAGATTAAAAAAATAAAATAAAAAGGATCCTACCATGGAAACATATGCTTTATACCCAGCACCTGAGAAGCAGAGGCAGACAGATCCCTGTGAGTTTGAGTTCAAGGTCCCCCTGTTCTATATAGTAACATACTGTCTCCTGACTTAAGAATTTAAAATAATAAAACAATCTCTTTCTCCCTCCAAAAGAACTAAAGCATAATTCAAAATTGCCTTTTGTGCCACATTCCTCTATATTTATACATCACTTTATAGTTCTTGAGACAAAGTGATAACTTTCTAAGCAGATATAATAAAACAAAAAACAAATAGTTACTTTGAAGTTATTTGTGCATATATGAGCCTACATATAGAGGTAAGACTAGGGAAGATGACAGCAGTTCTCTCTATGACATATATGTCGCCTCCTAAGAACTACTAGCACCTGTACTGATTCCCTTCTGTAAAAGCCCTTTTATTGGACATCATGAAGTCTGTGTATGGTCCCTCTCTATAAGATAACAATATTTGAATCTACATAGACAATCAATCTGCTCTACCTGCCACTTCCCTTTATTTAGGCAAATATATTGATGCCAGGCTAGTGAGATAGGCTTAGAATATGGAAAGACATAAAATCTGTGAACATTACCTACTAACATTTTGGTTCTTTAGCTGGTGTGCCTTAGTAAGGACAGACACACATGGTAGTTAGCCCTTCCTTGAAAAAATAGTGTCTACTGTCCCTTCATAATTAGATTAAGGTAAAGACTTTACCCATATTCTCTATTGTGATTCTCTTGATATTAATTTTAATAAGTTATATAAGGATCTAGTTCCATGTTCCCTGTAGGAATTTGCTTCTATTTAAGCAATGTGTCTGGAGAAGCATGAGGATGACTCCAACTCTTATCAGTGTGTAGACAGAAAGGGGATTCCATTACTAAAGATAAGGGTAAAGTGAACTTTCAGAAGAAATTCAGAGAGATGAAAATGCTCAAGTGGCAACTGCTGGCATCTGCTGACTTTTGACTTCCTTTCCTTAAGTTTCACTGATTCCCACATGCATGGCCTTGATTTGTTAAATAGCTGTTCATTGCTCAAATCCTGTTTCCCTCTGAAACTCCTGTGCTTCATCAAATATCTATAAATTATATGTTAACAAACCATTACAACCATATGACTGATCCTCCATAGGGAGGACAAATGAAGAATCTTAGTTTAAATATCATTTCCTTGATATGTAACAAACAAAATGGAAGGTTTGTTTCTCCATCACTTGAAAATCCCAATGGATAGTTACTCCATAAAGTCCAATGAAGTCTCATTCCACAAATAGACTACAGCAACCACTGTCTCATCCATCTCTTGATTCCCTAGGGTCTGCCACTGTTCCCTAAGATGTCCATCTCTGACTTTATCTAAGCAACAAGAAAGAAAGTAGACATAAAACAAAATCTAGTATTCAAGGACTAGACTCAGAAATGTTTCACAGAAATTCTATCCATTTGAAAGAATGTAGTCACAAGGCTGCATCAAACGAGAACTGTCAGCTCTCTCTTGGTAGAAATATGATGAAGATGCCAGGACTTTCTTTTCTGAAGGGGAAAAGGCACAGTAGATGGCAGGGGCATTCACAGTCCCTACCTAGGAAGCCATATTGGTTTTCTGAAAAGGTGATGTGGTGAAAGGAAATCTTGGCAGAATGTTTAGTGATGGTTGGAAGATGGAAAGTCGGTCATCTCAAATAGTTCCATTAGCTAGGGACCAATTATGTAAACCTAAGCTCATAAGGAACATCTCCCATTTAGACTACAACACTGTATTTAAAGAAATCCAAAGACAATGATTGAAGTAACTTTTTAGTGAGTCTTACATGTTGAATGTAATCAAGCCGTTTATTTAATAAACTCATATAACTGTCTTTTTCCCATAGGTTAGAACCCAGCCATGTAAATTCACTAGAGAAATACCATACTATTTAACTGCTTTAGGATATAACTTCTTTAGTGGCAGAGGCTGGGCATTTCTGATAACATTTGTACTCATCTAACAGGCCTTTTTCCAATTCTCTGTCACATTCTTTGTATGCATCAACTTTTGGTACTAGGATTAAATCTATAATGAAGCAAGCCAGAAAGTCTTCATTTATACCCATTTTTCATTGATGTTTTTCCCTTTTATTAGCAGTTGTATAAGAAGGACTTATTGAACATAAAACCTCCTCAGAAGTAATTAAGAATTCAGATAAGAGCTAAAACCATTACTTCATGAATACATACATAAACGCATAATTTCTTGAATGGTTATACTTATCAAGAAATCATCTTACTTCTTATTCTTCATAATTACAAATAAAAGACTTCTATAACCCTAAAGAGACTTAAGATATACTTGCTCAGCTGTTTGAAGGAAATGATATTTTGAAATGAGCCAAGAATCAAGATATTTATTCATACCTGTGGTTGAAATGTATGTTCAATCAATTTTCATATATCCCAATTTCTTCTAGTGTGAGAGACAAAATGATGAATGAGTGATTTGCAATAAATGATTATTCATATGTGGCTTCAATTTTTGGAAAATTGGATAATTAATTGAACATTATATTCTGGATTTTAGAATTTTCTCACTCAGGAACAAAGACTAGAAAGAGACAGCAGGGCTACAGAGATGGCTCATCCAATAAGAAGAACACATGTGTCGCTTCCAGAGGACCTGACTTTAGTTGCCATAACCCAGATCTAACAGCTCAGACCCACATGTGATGTCAGGGGCCCACACCTTCTTATGGCCACTGTGAGTACTTACACAAATATAGCATGCACTCATACAGAAACACACACTTTCACATGAGCAAACATGAAATAAATAAGACTTTTAAAAAATATTAAACAAAGTGTTGACCTCATGGAGCCACCCTTCACCTGGATCTTTATTCTTAATATAATTTTACTGAGAACTGCATAATCCCATCTCGCCCTTAGCACAGGAATTTATGGAATTCTATGAGTTATACCTTAATACTCCTCTTCAGACATATTGTGAGCTAATATTTTTTCTTACTTTTTTATGGTTATTCCATAGAAGTGATAAAATACTCAATACTATCATATGAATGGTGGAAATATGATCCCAGAATTTGACCCCATCTGTTTATGACCTGTGCATTGTGAGGCATCCTTTCCCAACAGCAACATGTGCCAGAATGAAGAGGCCCATTTGCTGCCTTGCAAGATGTGGAGTTGAGTTTGTTAGGAGGATCGGGGTCCATCTCACCATCGTGTAACTAATCTATTAATAAAGAGAAAGACCTTAATGAGTCCATAACCCTAAATAAGGCATTTAACACTTGGGCTTTGAGGGTTCTACAAACCACAATTATTGGTACCTTCCTCATTTCATTGCTTCTCAGCAACTGCAATAATCACCCTGGACACAAAGTCACGTCATGCCATGCCTTTGCACAAAACACCAATCAGATTTCTTTTCCAGAAAAAGGTGAATCTGGAATTTGGACACTGATCTCTATGAGAGTCCATCCTGTGATATTATGATAGCTCCCTGATCTCATCTTCCACTTTGCTTATCACTCACTGGTCCTAATACACTCACCTTGTCATTCTCGACATGGTTCATTTCAGAGCACTTACAGTTAATTTCAACTGTTCTCAGAGTTGGTAAGAATGGAAACTCATGGCTAAACTTAATTTTTGAAATTTTTCAAAGTTTAAAATCTTGACATAGTATCTTGATGCAGAAACCATCTTCTACTTGGAAATCTATGAGGAAGAGTTCATTTTTGTTTTTGCAATGATATAGTTATTTTTACTGTCCATCTTTCTCCATTAGATTTTTAGTCCTACAGGGTGATTTTGCTACTATTATTCACTCTTGTATTTAATGCTTTCTGTTGCTTTTATCATATTTTATGTAATTCTTGCAACCACACAGAGCTAAAACTATATTTATTTATTTATTTATTTATTTATTTATTTATTTTGTTTTTGTTTTTTTTGAGACAGGGTTTCTCTGTATTGTTTTGGAGCCTGTCCTGGAACTCCCTCTGTAGACCAGGCTGGCCTTGACCTCACAGAGATCTGCCTCCTGAGTGCAGGAGTTCACCACCAATGCTCTGGTAAACTATATTTATTAATTCAGCTTTTTTTTAAGATAAGAGCTTTTTTACCTATTTACTTTTATTGTATGTCTATAGATGTTTTGTTTGCATGTGTGTCTGTGCATCCATGCACCACATGAATGAAGTACCAACAAAGTTCAAATGAGTATCAGAGTCACCGGAACTGGAACCATTACAGATGGCTGTTAGCTGCAAAGGTGGTACAGGAAACCAAATCTCAGTCTTCTGAAAGTGCAGTCAATGCTCTTAAAACATGAGGCATTTCTCCCGCTCTGTTTTACCACCCTTAACCAAAGCTAGAATCAAGATGCAGCAGCATTTGCTTCTTATTTATAAACCCTTGTGGGAAATCTGTGTTAATGCACACTGAGCCTGTTGGTAAATTCAGATTGCTGCAATCTCCATCAGATTTTGTTGCTCATTATCAGTAGAGGTCAATCTTAGCTATCAGAATGTGCCAACATGATTTGGCCTGTGACTACCTGTATTTTCAAGCCAGAAAAGGTATACTCTTAAGATTAAAATCTGTCTTCTGCTGCTGCCCAATGGCTAATATTCTCCCCTGTGATTAGCTTATTCTCATACAAAGTAGCATGAATTTATTGCTCTGTAGAGTAATATGGGATGGAAAGTAGTGGTTCATGCTATTTATGGCATTCAATGAAGAAGAGAACAAGTGGGTAATTCAAGGCAATTTGGAATTCTGCTGGGTCTAATTCCTACAGCCCTCTTTCCAATAAGTGTTTTAAAAGCATATTGAATGAATGCAAAATGAAACGAACAAAGCACTGCAATAGAATCATGTGCATGCATTGATAACTTTATATGATTCATTCAACGTCTGCCCAGAACAACCCACTTTTATTATTTACCTGCAGCATAGACCCAAGACATGCAAAATAACACCTTTTCCTTTGGAAGTCAAATCACATTGCTGTGTTTTGAGAATGCAATGTCCCGGCTCCTGCTCATCTGGATCAGTCCTAAGAAGAGTAAGATTAGATGCTTCTCAAAAGGATCATATTTCCTCCAGATTTCATCTCTTGCCTTTATCTACTGCCTTCTTCTCTTTGATTCATACAATCCTTTTCTAGCTAGGTTCTGCCCTTCTCTGCTGTATTTAATCCTTCATCTTTTACCAAATTCTTGGTACTTTCCCTTCTCTTCAGATTGTACATCTTTAAACCTCAGAATCCAAAGAGAATCTGGTGAATACAATGAGGGAAGGGCTACAAGGACAGGAAAGGAAAGGGGAAGACTGAGGAAAAATTGATAAATAGAGAGAAACATAAATTAATATTTTGAATAGATTATTCACTCACTACATTTTATACTTTTATTCACTATACAATAATTACACAATAGCATGTCTCTTTTCCTCTTAAGATGAGAGATGCTTAAGGGCAAAACCAGAGATTTATGTCTTTATTCCCATTTCCTGGCAGTTTTCAGAGCAGTCATCCAATAAATGCTTCCAGAATAAATGAAAAATGAGTGCATGAATTAAAAACATAAAATATGTACACAATTTTCATTCAATTTAAAGTGAAAGCATGCAGCCTGACAAAAGACATCCAGATTGCAACTGTCTAGGCAGACAGAGATATTTAGAAAGGAATTACAGATAGTTTTGTCATATAACAGGATAGAAACCATAAAGTAATATTGATGATAAATGCTATCTTTCTACTGATATAGTTTTGAACATAATCAAAATATTTGAGCTGCTTTACTATACATTTCCTGTGCCACTTACAAATATGAGTCATATTATTGAATGCAAACGTTCTTTCTTGGATGCCAATAGCATGCAGCATATTCTCCAAAAGTTATAAATCTGCCGAGGTTGGTTTTTGATATCTGCTAGAGGACGTTCACATTAAGATAAATGGATTGTCATGTTTCAAGAACTGTTTAGTTTCACTTTTAGGGGACCATCTGTCCTCTGATGAATGGCTCTGTGTATAAGACTGGGCATGCTGATTTAGCTCTTTTTAAGATAAATGCCATAGCTAATTAGTTTTTTGAGAGTATGATTCTTAACCTCTCTGACTTCCATAATCTTTTCTGAAGATAACTATATAATAAGGGTTCATGCTCACTTAAAGGTTTCTTTCAGGGTGCAGAGGCATCCATCATAAATTACGGGGGAAAAGTGAAAGGTTAGATTTCATGTATTCTGGACTGAATCATGCCCTTCCCTTCTGAGAAACTAACTCTTTAATGGAGTGCAGCTTGAAGCATACATGCTGGATTCTCAGGGAAAAAAAGAAAGCTAATTCTTTCCCTTTGTCAGTTTACTCATCATAGAGCAGAGGGAAGTCACAGTCCAATCACCTAAACATTTGTTTGGACTGCCACTCAGCATCATGTGGAAAAGAAATAAAATAAAAAATTAAAAAAACACATGAAATTGCATGTAATGATCCTTATGATTGGTAGAATTTGTGCAGACTATTTAATCTGAGGCTGTGAATGAATATATTCAGATCATTCAGATTATAGCCATAATTGTACAATCAATGGCACTATTCATTAGACATGCCCAATTGTGTTTGAAATTGTCAAGGGACTTATGGTAGCAAACACATAAAATATTCAGTTTAGAATTATCAAAATTACCTTCACAAGACAATTAGTTTCTCAGTTTGACAAGCAGATCTAGGTCCTTATTGTATAGTGACATTCTGCAGCACTTTATTTGACTTTACAAATGTTTTACATTCTATTACTATATCCCCTGTACTCTAGCCAACTATAATGATTTATTTGATTAGTACATAAAACTCCAACCAATGAAATAGGTCAATATGACGTGAAGGTATTAATATTTATGGATTTTTGAGAAATGTTCCAATTTTGACTTTACAGTGCATTCTTAAATTAGAGGGAATTGTGATTGAACTGGAGGAAGAGAATCTTGTGAGTACTCATTTTTTATTGTTTTTATTATTCCACAGGTATTTATTGAAAAAAGGATTCTATGCAGCACCAGATCTTTGTGTTAGGAATACATAAGTAACTCATTCCATGAGTCTTCCGGATTTTACTTAATCAGTTTCCTGTAAGTGAAGCACAAGCAGTTCTACCTGTCTTCAGTTAAAGGAATGGCCCAGTGGATATACCCTCTCTATTACATTCCCTAAAAGTCCATTTCAGAAACTTTATATGCTCGTAACTTTAGTCTATCATTTTTCACATGTGTGGAGATTATTCTCAGCATAGAGTAAACAGCAACTTACCACTCACAGAAAACCTACAAAGGTGTTCAATTTACAGATTTTATTTTTCTTATTTATACCCGCAGATTCTGTTCTATAACTAAAATAGTGGGAAATGCCAGTTCCATAGTATACATCTCTGGCAATTATTTGTCTCAAGACACCAAACATAATTGTAAAATATTCATTTTTGGAGAGTAATGTTTATCCTTATGAATTGATTTCCAGCAGAGTTAAATAATTAATTCGTACTATATGTTGAAATAGAAGAAATAACAAATCATGACCCTGACTTTCTTTCACTATGTGTTTCAACAGTGAGCTCACTGCTGCCAATGGGAAACTGTATTGGGTGATTGATTGATTATTATCTGTTTTCCAGACAGGGTTTTTCTGTGCAGTCCTGGTTGTCCTGGAACTCACTCTGTAGACCAAGCTGGCCTCTGATCCACAGAAATCAGTCTGCCTCTGCCTCCCTACTGCTAGAATTAAAGGAATACACGTCTACTGCCTGGTGGGAAACTGTATAGCTTTAAATATATGGTAAAGATGCTCTGCCATATAAATTCAAAGGCAGCATTAGGAAGATTAGAAAGTAATTTTAAGATACAGGAATTCTTATGTTGAATGCTTTTCAGACTTCCATGGATATTAATGTCTTCTTATCATGTTTACTTATTTAATTGCCTAGAGTTTTCTGCATTAAACCAAAGAAAAATTTAGTCAACTGAAATAGAAAGGAGTTTATTGGCAGAATGATGTGTCACATCAAAGGAAGAAAGTATAGAAGGAGTAAATTTGATGAGAGAAAAGTCAGAAGCAACTCAATGGTCAAGTCTGGGTGTAAGAAGAATAAGACCATCTCTCCTGATCATTCTGATTTAGAGCCATAGCTGATAAACATGATCTTTCCTCCCACGACTGTAGAGGAAAGCTAACATCTTCACTATACTCTCAAAACAATCCCCTTTGCTTCTCTATGGCTGAATCAAAAAATACGATACTGAATGCCCAGTCCCTCCGAGTTTTTGCACTACTGCCTTCAGCTTATATGTCTTCCTGGAGTACACAAATCTTACGATAATAAATAATTTCTGTTTGTCCCTCTGTTATCAGCTACTGCTTTCTTATTTCTTTCATATCGAGATTACTTTAGTATCCCGTTAATGGAAACTGACTGAAATTTTGAGTATCATATTTTGTTTTTCCTAAATGTCACTCATTGCTTCAGGACACAGCACCACAGAAATCACCTTGTTTGGAAAGCCTGAATGAACCCTTTGTCTGATTTGCCTTCTGTGACTTATGAGCAGAATCATCACTAATGCCAAGGCCTGCTTCCTTGAGAAGAGAAAGAAATGCTTGCATTTCTCATCCATAATAGCCATGCCCCTGTTTTCCTCTTAACTCTCTGATTAATGCTTCACACACTTCTTTGCTGGCCTGTCCAATGCCGTTTAATTGAAAATAGAAGCAATCCCTAGTTGTTGTTATTGTCACTTCTCCACAATGTGAGTATACTCACACAAGACCTTACTTGCTCCCCTGGCTTTTTGGTTGTAAATTTAAATTCATTCATTTATAATGGTATTGATCATAACAAAGAAATCCAATGTCTCAGTGAGTTTATAAAAAAGTATTTTTCCTAGCCATATCACAATTCAGTTTTGCACTATGCATGTGATTTGTGTGTTTTCAGGGCATTTGTGTTGCTCCAAGCAACTGTTCAAGGACAACTTCAGTCTGGTAGATCCAACAGTTCACTGGACCTGAATTCTTTCCCTGGGTGCTTCGGGCTCTGATCCTTGCCATCTTCAAGAAAAGTATATTACATAAGATGGCACATCATCCTGTAATGGACCATAGTTAAGTCTTTTTGCTTCATTGGCCCTCCATATCATATCCCTCAGTCATGGGTCTTATAGTCTACATTAAGACAGCCTAGGTGGCTTATTGCTATTCCCCAAGATAGAGAACATGGACACAGTAGTACTTTACCTAACAAACCCAGGGATATTTTTATTATGTTACCAAGTTCTAATTATGTGAGAATAAGTTGTATACATCATTGTGATCACTCTAGTAATCAACACTTGTTCACATGATAAGGAACATCTCTATTGTTTCTTAAGGAGAATATATGGTTGATCATGACAAGAGACACTTGTCTGTCTTGTTCATTGTTATTCTGAATTTCAGGTCCAGTTGATGACTACTATATTTTAAATATGTAGTAATTATTCATGCATTTTCAAAGAATACTTTTTCTATATACAATACTAGAAAAATGCACCTTGTTTCTTAAGACTGTGGCTGTTGTATCTTCAGAAGAACAGATGCATATGGCTTCATATTTGTTTTTTTAAAGAGCTCATAGTAACTCATCAAAAGAAAGTTTGGAACAGAGCAAATGCTTCTGATACAGTCCCAGACGGACAGGCTGCTCCTGCAGGCTGAATATGAGTGGACTTCCTTTTTAAATGAGGTTAGTACTTTCACAGAAGGATCTTAGAGTGTCTTTTGGGTTTATAAATCTTCATTGTCCTTGGTACTAAATATGTAGAACATTTCATAAATTAGATCTTCCTCTATAATTATGCTGCCCATGGTTTTTGTAGTCCAACTAAATTCAATTCATACACAATTCACTATAAGGTAATGACATGAAGGACCTTGTATTTTATTCTAGAAATTTGATTTTTTGGGGGTAAGTTTTCTACTTAATGAAGTCTTCTGAACTCTTCTATTATTTTTTTTAGTAGGCTTAAATTTTTGTTTGTTTATTCTGTGAGGTGTTAGTACAATCATGCTTACCCATAATATTAATGATTGAAAGAAGAGTGGTCACCAGGAAAACTCCAGAAATTCCATAATGTAAGGAGATATTATTTGACCAAAACCATAAAACAAGATACGCCATCTATATTTTCCTTATCATGAAGTTATAACTTTAATAGAACATGTCATATATATAAGTCAAAAGAAAATGATGTGTTTGAAGCTAAACAGAATAAATTCCTGAAATTACATAGTCAATAAAAAATTAGTTTTAGTAATTAAGCCAAGATATGCTACTTTCAACACATAAGACTCCTGTATCTTTAACACTAAAAATGTGAAACCGTTTTGCTTCCTTAGAAATGCTTGGACATTCTCATATATCCCATTTAAAAGTGGCAACATATCTCAATGCAACATAACATTCAGAATTTACTTGAACTGAAATTTTATGAATTTTGAAAAACACTATTTCCATTTTAACAGTCTATGCAAACAAGCTTCAAGTGTTATTGTTTGTGCTCCTCCCCATCCTATGAATGAACTGTTAAACCAAGTGATGGAATTATTTGAATTATTGAAGAACTTTCCTAATTTTCACAATTGTATGTTTTTCCCACTTGGATACACTGTAAAAATATTTGCTTGTAATGTTATATTTAGTTTTTATTCACTTATTCATTTAAATTTTCTCTTCTGAAAAACGTTCTAAATAATGCATCAGATACCATTTATTCTCTTGGGTTCATGGTTATATGTAAAATATCTATCAAATCTTGAAAAAATTGTAATTTTTAGGAAAAATAAGAAAATATTCATCTAATAAAATATTATCAAGAAAGAATTCTGTTTCTAAGAATGGAAGATGAGGTAACTATACCTTTCTCTGTTTTTGCCTCTGCCTATCTGCATTTCTCAGTCTCTGTCTGCCTATCTGTCTCTATCTCTCTAACACACAGAAACACACACAAGCATACACTCACCTACACGCCTACACCCCAAATACACTAACACCCCCACACAACTGTAAAAACATACAGAAAATAATGTTGTTCCCAAATTATATACCAATACAATAGTACTTAGTTTTCATCACAAAATTGACTGTGTTCTGACACACCTAGAGCCTGGAAAGTACTAAACTAGTGAGTTTTCACTATAGTGCTGGCAGATTTTTCCAGGAAGAGTTTGCACTGCACTCTGTGAACTAAATCAGAGAAGAATTACACTCTTTGTGAGCAGCGCTATCAATAGGCTTATGGACCATATAGAACTGGGAGCAGAATCTGGAGCTCCTAGCATGCACAGCTTCTATTCTTGCTGCAGCCATCAATTGAAGGTTTCAGGATCCAGCTTCTTTGCTTCTAAAATGGAGTCACCATCAATTCCCCTGGGGTTTCAGGTGTCCAACCTCAGACTGGGTTTTCAAAGTTGTTCTTTCTTATTCTCAGGGTTCCGGCCTCTTGGTAGGAGTTGCCACTGAGTTTCCCAGCTCTCTATTTTACTGGTAGTCATTGAAAAACAGCTGACCTTTAAACACATCAGTATATGTAATAAATACCATTTTCTAACTGCATGTTCATTCTTTTGCCTTTGTATTTCTAGTAAAGCCTAACACAGCTTTCTCTATTGATATTGTCCTTAAAGTGAACCCCAAACTCTACAGTGGAATGATATGATAGGAAATCTACTTACACTATGTCAGCCAGCCAGCCAGCCAGCAAGGTAATGGAGTCAAAGTGGCTAGAGATGTGATCCGACATCCAAGAAGCACTTTTTGGCGCATTTATTTCCACTGAGTCCTGTCTCTCCCAGTTTTCATCACGGAAAATGAATATCATCAAATTATATAAACACTCATATGTAAACCAAAATTATGTAGGCACTGAGTGTGTCTCAGTGGGTAAGAGCCCTTGCTTTACAAGCATGAGGACCCAAATTCAAATCCTAATCATATGAAAAAAGTTAATTGTGGATATGTGCACATCTGCAATTCTCATGCTATGTGACAAGGGTGAGGGTGGCAGAAATAGCAGGATCATTGAGGCTTTGGGGATGATGAAGCAGCTCCAAGTTCAAGGAGATCCCCATTCTTAAAGGTACAGGGTACCTTTAAGTGTGCTCTAGCAGGACAACCATGTCTTCCATTGGTGCTTATGTCTAGCCATGAACTTGCACATCCTTACATAGACATATGCCTCTCAGTACCAGACACTCTTATACAAACAAACACTCAAACAAAAAGAAACATTAAGCAAATACCAATGGATTAACCAAGGGATGAAGTCAAAGAACTGAGGATCCACTAACTCGCCCAAGTCTCATTAGCTGGTAACCAAGACATTAACACATGCATTCCAAGGGTGATGCTCAGAGACAAACCATGATATCTAGCCTTCCCTGGCCCTGGCAAGAGTACATGATGGAGTTAATAGTAAACAGCTAATGAATGAAACAGGAAAAGCTACATAAGAAGTTAGCACTTCTCTGTCCAGCAAAACCATGAAAAGCAATGGATACTGAAATAGCAGCAGGACAGGGAACAAATAAACAAACAAAAATAAAACAAAAACAAAAAATAACATCTAGAGCCCTAGACCCACACCCCAAACCCCCATTTGAGTTACATGAAGAGCAGAATATTCTAAATGTAACCATAGGAACAAAGTGCCAAAAATGGAGGAAATGGCTTAACTACGTAAAGTCAAATTATATTCTTAGCAGCCACATAGAAGAAATAAGCTCAAATAAGCACTTCTCCATACTCAAGGAGATCAGACCTGCCCTAACATTTCTTTGGCTAATGACAATGGGGTCCACTATTAAAGAAAACAATGAAATAAACAGAAAAGGAGAGGGTAACATGCCTAACTTTTAAGAGAAACCTGTATAGGTTTCTGTTTTGTGCTCTTTAGTATGTAGTTACTCTAAGTGTGTTCATGTGTATGCATGTGTATGTATGTATGTGCATATGTATGTGTCTGAGTGTATGTGGGAATATGTGTGTAAGCATGTGTATATGCATGTGTTTATGTATATATACATGTACGCATCTGTGTCTGTGTGCATGTGTGTATATGTGTATTTGTATTCGTGTGTGTGTGTGTGTGTGTGTGTGTGTGTGTGTGTGTGTGTGTGTGTTCCTGTGTGTCAAGCACACATGGGTAGGTCAGAGGAAATTCTGTAAAAGGTTCTGTAATTTCAACACCATTTGAGTCATGGTCTCTTGCTATATGCAGATGCTTATGCCAGGCTAACCTGCTAGTAAGTTTCACAGCTTTTCCTTTTTCCACCCCCAACTTTGTTACATAAATACTGGTGAGTGAGGATTAAGGAAGTCCATGAATACCCAGACAAAATAATAACAAATATTTATTTGGGGAACACTCACACAATGACGGTAAAGAGGCGCTCCAGTCTTCTGCCCCTGGAGGCACAGGATGTTTAGACACAGCTCTCAGAGCACCACACAATAGTGCCAGAGCTCCAGTCCACATGTAACATCTAAGATACCACCCCAAAGAGGCTGTTACCTCAAATACTATTGGCTGAATGAGTTCCTGCAACAATCCCCCTTTTTTTGTCTAAGGAAGATTCTAAACCTAATACAAAACTATAAACAAAAAGAACAAATATCAATTATTTTCCAAAAGAAAGAAGTTAAAAAAATACACAAAATAAGAGCTACAGCCACCAAGAAACACATACTGAATGTCCAGCTGTCTTATCCCCAGGAGTCTAAGTCTCATACCTAAGATGTCTCAGCTAAGATGTGAGAGGGTAGCACCTGAGACTATCTAGTCTTCAACCCCATCCAAAACCTGAGAAGGGAAATATTACCTGAGTTAGAAGGAAGTCCAAATGGGCAATTCCTAAAAGTGCAGTAAATGGCAGAAACAGTGGACTATCTGGAAAGTCACCCAAAGTCTCACAGAAATGTTGGAACAACCAACTTTGGCTACAGTCCAGAATATCTGACAGGTTACATTCAGAAGCAGAAAATTTGAAAGACTGTCCTACCCTGTCTTGAAAAGGTTAAACAGTTGCTTATTTTTGTACCTGCTTGTCCAGTTTGGACAATGTGCTTATTGCCAGCAGTTGAGACAAAGGCACTCTTTTGCCCAAAATGCCAGTTTTGCCAAGAAGAAAGCAAACTCCAAATGGAGTGTCTCAGTGCCCAGCATTCTCTTGAGAATATCTCAGTGCTGCCAGGAACAGTCATGTCTCATGTAAAAAGAAGTTTAAATTATTAAAATATTTATAGGTCATACTTTATAGTCCTTTGATATATTTAAATCATAACTATATGGAGTACATCTCTGATCAACTGGAGAACCTGACTAACATAACTAGGTTAAAAAAAGCATGGGTGTGCATAACTATTATTCTTAGTAACCTAATTATATTACTGACTAAAGCTTCACATATAAAAATAAACAACATTTAAACACATGTGCAACAATGAGGATAATGACCTCCATTATTGTAACAATAATACTATATAATTATTTTGATCATTTGGGTGTCAAATAAGGGCAGGTTAAGGAAGTCCACGAATGCCCAGATAAAAAATTACAGATATTTATTTGGGGAACTGTTGTACAATGAAGGTAAATAGCTACAGTAGTCTTCTGTCCCTGGAGCACCAGATGCTGCAATGTAGGTCTCAAACCAAATAGAGCCAGAGCTTGCTCCAGTCCACATGAAGTACCTGAGATCCTCCCCCAAAAGGGCTGGTTCCACAAAGACTACTGGCTGAATGAGTTCCCACAATGCACTGGGATTATGTCTGACTTCACAATACTGGGCCTGAATTTATGTGAGTTCTGGGATCTGAATCCAGACATTCACATTTGTCCAGGAAGTGATTGATGTGTCCAGTCACTTCTTCATCCAAAGAATGTGATTCTTAAGTAGTGGTTATTGCAGAAGCTTCATGAACATTATCTGTGAAATAGAAACACAAATTTTCAGTCTGGTTCTGGCCATAGTGAAACAGACCATTGAAATCCAGCACAGCAATGTGCTGTAAGCTGATCTCTAGGTTAACCAGCAACAGTTTCATATGTATTTATATATTAGAAGGAGAAATCATTAAGCTGGTCTACACCCATTTCCTTTAAAAAAAAAGTTAAAAAGTGGAGGAAGGACTGTGTTGACACTGCCAAATTTCCTTCTACACATGTGAGGAAAAGTTGGCGTTTTTTGTTTTTGTATTTTTCTTCTTGCACTTGCAGCATCTATTTGTTTGTAGGGGAAGCTGATGATGATGTCCATTGAGCCTTTGTCATTCTATCATCTAAAGAGTCTTTCACAGGGCAGACCTGTTTTATATCTCCCAAATAGCCTATTGGAGAACAGTGATCTAAACTTTCCATGATGATTATAAGGGAATATATCAGGTACATTATTTTTTTCACAATATATATTATTTATATAAGACAGTCCATTTTAAATATAAAATGAATTTTAAACAAATGTGATCAGATTTGTGTTTCCACTAAAGCAGTCTACTGATGGCCTCTCTCAAAGACAATTGGCTGTGTTATAAGTGCTGTGGAGCTGGCATATTATTTAACATCTGGAGCAGGTGCTGAGAGAGGAGAAGCATTGTGAAGTAACTCATCAATCATGGCATAAAGGGGCTCACTGCACTATTTCATAAGCTCAGCAACAGCAAATTTAATTTGTATGATTACTCAAAGACAGAGGTAGATATAAAAGATCCTAAACCATGGTTTGTGTGTGAAAAGTGGCAAAAGTGGCAAAAAAATTAAATATTTTACTTTTAATAACAACAAAACAACCCACATACCGTGTTAATATTTATGCTTGAGACAAGTAAGGCAGAGTAAGGCAGAACTATCCCATTCAGATGGAGAGGTGTCATAGGATGATATTTGCTAGGATTTAGTTTTTAAGAAACACTTGAAAACTCAATGTTCTATTTCTTAATTTATGTAAAGCATTAGTCATTCCAAAAGTATAATGTAGAAATGCTTAAGGTTTATGTTTAGCTAAAAATTATACATAGAATTAAAAAATGATATCAGTTTTCTTAATGAAGGTATAGGACTCTGTAAGGAGAAATCCTGATTAGAGTTACTGCTGGCAACGCTCATTTGGGCCTGGTCATAGGTACTGCTGACCTTGCCCCCTTGGGCCTGGTCAGAGTTACATAACAAGGGTTTAAGAAGGAGAGAGGCATGCAATCAGCTCTCTTTCACCTGGCTGAGCTGACTAGGAAGCATTGCTGGGTCCATCCTGCTGAGATGCAAACCTGGTCACTGGCTGCCTTGCATGAGTACTTTTCCCCAATAAACTACCGTTTATAAACCTATTTCTGACTCCAGTATGTAATCATCTGTAGGACTCAGTGTAGTTTGAAAACAGATCATCTGACTCTGCTCCTAAAATTTTCTTCGGATTGTGTCACAGCCACATCTACCCAAGTTTGACTTTGCTGCTTCCATTTTTGTCCCCTTGGCATGGTTTTGAGACCTAAGCAAATGATACACTTTGATGGAACCAACATTCATTATTCTTGGAAAAAAAGAAAAAAAACTCTGTCCTTAAAGATCAATGTTCTTCAGAATCCATCCTGGGCAGGAGGTTGCCCTTACATATTCATTATTGTATCCTACTATGAACAAAACATTTAAAACCAGAACTGCTTCTCATGATCTCTTGCACTATGTATTTTCTCCAATGCTTTAGGGCTCATGTCCTACAAATGCCATGATAATGTAAAAGGCCGCTGTCTGTACTATCCATTCTCAGACACCGACACTGTTATAACAAAACAGCTGGTTTAGCTACAGGAGAGATCTACAAATTGGCTTTAGGTATGCAATTACTGACAAGGAAGAGCAAAACAAGGTGAAATGCTGAGGGGAACATGGTGGCAGCTGCCCTGTGTGTAAGGTGCCTTAGGATTTCACAAACTGAAATATTAAAACAAACAAATAAATAAAGATCATAGCAACAGAAAAAACAGTTCAGCTGTCTTTCAGTATTAGACAGAGATCTTGCCAATGATTGAAGGGAACCCTAGGGTCCAAAGGATTTATGAAAATAAAAGCCATGTCTTGTAATTTATTTGTGAATCATAACTGAGGACAGTCTTATTTAACTTTTAATTTGCCAGTCTCCTATATATACATTTATCTGTATCCCTTCGGCATCAGCACTCCTCCCAACAAGTAACAATGGGATGTTTTGAACATTCCCTATTCATAATCTCACATTCAAAAGTCTCTTCTTTTTGTACCATTATTTCATTTGTAGCAGAGACTTTAGATGCCTGTTGGTTTGAAAAATAATTGTTGTTCATCCTGTATACCAGGCTTCACAAGATATACTAAAGAAGATGACCAAGATTTTCCCCTCTAGGAGCATCATCCCTCAGTGTCCTTCCTTTATGTCAGGAGAGTGGCATTTTAAAGAATTAGAGACTCTAAAGAGGTCAGAGAAATAAAATAGTGCTAAAAAGGAACACACTTTCTCCTCTCAGTCAGTATCAAACTAAAGAGGGATCATTATCAACAACCTTTGGGGCCCCTGTTTAATAGGGAAGGGTAACCATATAACCTATCGACTATATAATGTAGATCACAAAATGTTCCCTTGTCTTCTCCAAGTCAGACATTCTGGGACTATGGAAATTAGCCAGGAAGGAGGAAGCTTCCAGCTCAGTTCCAGCTGCCTTTTTCTGTATCATGTATCCAAGGTGTATTGTCACCTTATTTGTAAAATATATGGAAGGATGGGCAGAATTCTTCCCACAGGAAACAGGGGCTTTGGATTCTCCTTGTGGAATGCCATCAGGACTATCCCCAACTCCAGAAGAATGATGAACATCCAGCCTCAATATTGTTCTATGACTTTTGGTCTGATCCCCATGTCATACCGCTTTTGCCATCACTCCTTTCTAAAGCTTATAGTACAGTGCTCTATTAATATGGATGGCTGTCATTCTGCTACTTGGAACCCTTTGGATAACAGGGCCTGCATGAGTATGTACCAGCTTCTATGTGTGTATATAATGGCTTCCAGTTTAGTGTTTTTATTGGATTCCTGAGTGTGTGAATGAGAGGGTCTCTGTTTCTTGTGCATTCTTCTTCTTGCCTTTTTTCCTTCTTTTTTTGTTTTTCCCAATTCTGATTATTTGATTTTGTATTATCTTATTATATTTTATTTTTATGTCATTATTAGGTCTTCAAAGGCTGTTTGTTTTCTAATGTAAAACAGAAAGGGTGTGGATCCAGGAACTGAAGGAATAGAGGGAGTAGAAACAGTAATCAGACTGTAGAAAAGACTATTCAACGGCATCTTACACAAATTACAGGATCTTACATTAAAAGTTTTATGTGCAAAATAACATAACATTTAGTAGCTGTTTCACTGAAGATAAGCTACATACAAAGTAATTTAAAAAATACTGTGATCATGCCATGGCCATATAGTAACATTATCTCCTTGGTTTCTATCTTGATAGGTTTGCTGTAATTACATCTGGATTTTCATTCAGGCCGTGGCACTTATCTCACACATACTCTTAATGAATTAATGGAGAATATTCTTATGGACAGTGTGAAACAATTTGGAATAATTTACACATCTGTGCTTCTCTCTGACCCAGCTTCACATTGTATTACTCCTTTAGAATGGTTAGGAAAACTCCACTTAAAACTGAAATGCATGTAACTCAAGGAGAGTTTTCTGGAATTTTGTCTCTCAAAAAAGAGTGAGGCAACAAGCCAATGGGGATGCTTTTAAGTCCATGCACAATGGCATGGGTTGTATGACCACAAAGAATGAATCAGTGAATGAAAAGCCTAGAATTTAGAAAGGCCTTGAGAAGCATTAAATATGAGCTCACTTTTGTCATTGCACTACAAAACTGTAAGAGTGAACTTCTGGTTGTGTGCTGAGTGAAAATGTCATCATATTCTCTGTAAACACAATTGAAAGAATACTCTTCACCACTCCTGTCCCTAAATGGCCCTACTCACACTTGCCATGTGGGGAGAGTAGTGGCCATTAGGCTCCCACCGTAATAGCCACACATCTCTTTGTTGTAGTCATTTGAGAATCAGAAATAAACTTTGTTTTTCTCGAATAGGAAACATGAATAATGTTATTATTATTATAAGGTTACACACAGTTCAATTTTTGCTTCTTAGTGCAGTTAATGTCACAGAGAATTTCTTTCCTCCACATTATTCCATGTGGTGAGTCTAACCTGAGGAAGGAGCCGCTCCTGCTGTACTTGCGGCATGGCAGAAGTCTTGGATCCCATTCGAGCACCTGAGCTTAGTCTTTGGTTTGTTGCAGAGGCTTGCTTTTGGTTTCTGAGATGAACCTATTTTCTCTTCAGACAAATATCCTATCTGTTCAAATACATTTGCCCAAAGATGTAAGTTACCATTGATAACCTATGTTACAGACAGACACGTCGCAATACAAATTAAGACAGATGGTGGAGACAATTGTGGTTAGGAGCAAAGAATAAGATATAAGAAGAGGTATCAAGGTACACCAGAATGCTCTGCATTCTTAGTGATGCTAATCTTCAATGAAATGCAGAACTAATAAACATGTCTGCAAAAATAATAAACTTTGCAAACTTTCTCATGAAGTCTGTGAATAAAGCTGTTTCGTGGTAATTTTTGTACTTCAGCAGTCTTCCCGGCTGTCTGATTTAACTTAGTTTTATTGCTAAATGAAGTTAAAATGTGGCTCACTCACAAACCCATAAATTAATGCCACCAAACTTAAATATGTTTTTGAAATATTTTTCCATAATGATGGGAGAGAAAAATAATTTCAATATGAATAACAGGAAATATGAGATATATTTTTCTTGACCTGGGGAATCCATGAATTATCATGATTTTTGGAAAACAATACTATTTCAATAACATAAAAGCTAGCACTTTAGAAGCTAATGAGGTGTAGACAAATAGTGTATGTTATAATATAAAGGTCTTTGATCAATGGGATCATGTTATACAATAATTTGAACTTAATGGACACACAGAGAAGTTTTAGTCAGTTGAAATTAGTTTTTAATTTACTAGTCATCAGCAAAACATGCTGCTGAAAGTTAAAAATAAGCTTTCTTAATTTGCATTCAAAACTATTGACATGGTGAAATTATATTCAGGACAATATGATACTTACTAATTAAAAATATGATTTTTTGTAATTATTTTATTAGTTCAAATTAGAAACAAGCTTATTTCACATGTCAATGCCTTTTCACTCTCCCTCCCCTTCCCCAATCCTCCCCCACTATCCCCCCACCGCGACCTACCTCCCACCCCATCCACCCTCCACTCCCCAGGCAGGAGCCCCTCAACGGGGCTCCCCAAAGTCCACCACATCATCCGGGGGCAGGCCTAGGCCCTCCCCCATGTGTCCAGGCTGAGAGTGCATCTCTTCACATGGGATGGGCTCTCAAAGTCCCTTCTTACACCAGGGAAAAATACTAATCCACTACCAGGGGCCCCCTAGAGTGTGGAGGGCTCCTAATTGACATCCATGTTCAGGTGTCTGGATCAGTCCTGTACTGGCCTCCCAGACAGCAGTCTGTGGTCCATGTGCTCCCCCTTGTACAGGCCAGCTGTTTCTGTGGGTTTCACTGGTCTTGTACTGACCCCTTTGATCTTCATACCTCCCTATCTGCAATTAAGTTCCAGAGTTCAGTTCAATGTATATCTGCCTCTGCTTCTATCAGCCACTGGATGAGGCATCTAGGATGGCATATAAAGTAGCTATCAGTCTCAATATATGGGAAGGGCATTTAGGTTATACTCTCCACCATTGCCTAGATAGTGAGTTCGTGTCATTTTTTTTTTAGTTAATTTTGTATTCTGCTACTTTGCTGAAGGTGTTTATCGGCTAAAGGGGTTCCCTGGTAGAGTTTTTCAGGTCACATATGTACACGATCATATCATCCACAAACAGTGAAAGTTTGACTTCCTCCTTTCCAATTTCTATCCCTTTGATCTCCTTTTCTTGTCTTATTGCTCTAGCTAGAACTTCAAGTACAATATTGAAGAGATATGGAGAGAGTGGACAGTCTTGTCTTGCTCCTGATTTTAAAGGAATTGCTTTGAGTTTCTCTCCATTTAGTTTGATGTTGGCTGTTGGTTTGGTGTATATTGCTTTTATCATGTTTAGATATGTTCCTGTTATTCCTGTTCTCTCCAAGATCTTTGTCATGAAGGAATGTTGGATTTTGTCAAAGGCTTTTTCAGCATCAAGTGAGATGATCATGTTGATTTTCTTTTTCAGTTTTTTGATATGGTGGATTACATTGATGGATTTTCATATGTTGAGCCATCCTTGCATCCCTGGAATGAAGCCTACTTGATCATAGTGGATGATTTTTCTGATGTGTTCTTGGATTCAATTCCCTAATATTTTGTCGAGTATTTTTGCATTGATGTTCATGAGGGATATTGATCTGTACTTCTCTTTTTCAGTTGTATCATTGTGTGTCTTGGGTTCAAAGTGATTGTAGTCTCGTAAAAAGAGTTTGGCAATGTCCCTTCGGACATTGTGTGGAACAATTTGAGGAGTACTGGTATTAGTTCTTGTTTGAATTTCTGGTAGAATTCTGCAGGGAAGCCAACTGGCCCTGGGCTTTTTTTGGTTGGGAGGCTTTTGATGACTGCCTATATTTCATTAGGGATTATAGGTCTATTTAAACTGTTTATCTGTTCTTGGTTTAATTTTGGTAAGTGATATCTATCCAGAAAACTCTGTTTCCTTTAGATTTTCGAATTTTGTGGAGTACAGGTTTTCTAAGTATGACCTAATAATTCTCTGGATTTCCTCATTGTCCATTGTTATATCCCCTTTTTCGTTTCTGATTTTGTTAATTAGCATGCTCTCTCTCTGCTGTTTGGTTAGTTTGGATAGAGGTTTGTCTATCTTGTTGATCTTCTCAAAGAACCAACTCTTTGTTTCATTGATTCTTTGTTATGTTTTCCTAGTTTCAACTTTGTTGATTTCAGCCCTCAGTTTGATTATTCCCTGGCCAGCTACTCTTCCGTGGTGAGTTTGCTTCTTTTTGTTGTAATACTTTCTGTTGTTCTGTCAATTCTCTAGTGTGACTTTTCTCCAGTTTCTTCATGTGGGCACTTAGTGCTATGAATTTTCCTCTTAGCACTGCTTTCAGAGTGTCCCATAAGTTTGGGTATGTTGTGTCTACATTCTCATTAAATCCTGGGAAGTTTTCAATATCTTTTTTATTTCTTCTTTAACCCAGGAATGGTGCAATTGGGTGTTATTCAACTTCCACGAGTTTGTAGGTTTTCTGCAATTTGTATTGCTGTTGAATTCTAGCTTTAAAGCATGGTGATCTGATAAGATACAGGGGGTTATTTCAATTCTTTTGTATCTGTGGAGGTTTGCTTTGTTGCCAACTGTGAGGTCAATTTTAGAGAAGGTGCCATGTGGCGTGGAGAAGAAGGAATATTCTTTTGTGTTTGGATGGAATGTTCTATAGATATCTGTTAACACCAGTTGGATCATAACTTCTGTTATATCATTTTTTCTTTGTTAAGTTTCTGTCTAGTGGTCCTGTCTAGTGGTGAATCCAGGGTGTTGCAGTCTCCTACTACAAGTGTGTGTGGTTTTATGTTGGTTTGAGTTTTAGTAATGTTTCTTTTACAAATGTGGGTGCTTTTGTATTAGGGGCATAGATGTTCAGGATTGAGACTACCTCTTGATGGATTTTTCCTTTGATGAGTATGAAATGTCCTTCTTTGTCTCTTTTGATTGATTTTAGTTTGAAGTCTAATTTGTTAGATATTAGAAATGCTACACCAGCTTGTTTCTTGTGCCCATTTGATTGAAAATCTTTTCCCAACCCTTTACTCTGAGGTAATGCCTGTCTTTGAAGTTGAGGTATGTTCCTTGTATATAGCAGAAGGATATATTCTGTCTTATATCCATTCTGTTAGCTTGTATATTTTTATGGGCAGGTTAAGACCATTGACATTGAGGGATTTTAATGTCTATTGATTGTTGGTTCTTGTTTGTTTTGAATTTAGTGTTGGTGGTGTCATTGTGTGTGTATTTCGCCCTTCTGTTTCTTTTCATGTTTGTTAAAATTGGATTATCTATTGCCTTTGCTTTTGTGAGTATATTTATCTTCATTGGGTTGGAGTTTTCCTTCCATAACTTTCTGTAGTGCTGGATTAGTGGATATGGATTGTTTAAGTCTGGTTTTGTCATGCAATATCTTGTTTTCTCCATCTACAGTGATTTAAAGTTTTGCTGGGTACAGTAGTCTGGGTTGGCATCCATGCTCCCTTAGTGTTTGTAAGATACCTATCCAGGACCTGCTGGCTTTCAAAGTTTCCATTGAGAAGTCAGGTGTGATTCTGATATGTCTGCCTTTATATATTACTTGACTTTTTTCCTTTGCTGCTCTGAATATTTTCTCTTTATTCTGTAGGTTTGGTGTTTTGAATATTATGTGTCAAGGGGACTTGTTTTTGTGGCCCAGTCTGGTGTTTTATAAGCTTCTTGTACTTTCATAGACGTATCCTTCTGTAGGTTGGGGAAGTTTTCTTCTATGATTTTGTTGAATATGTTCTCTGTACCTTTGAGCAGTTTTTCTTCACCTTCTTCTATACCTATTATTCTTAGGTTCAACCTTTTCAAGGTGTCCCATATTTCCTGGATATTTTGTGCTAGGGATTTGTTGGACTTGAGATTTTCTTTGGTCGATGACTGTATATCCCCTAGCGAGTTTTCAACAACTGAGATTTCCTCTTCCATGTCTTGAATTCTATTAGTTGTACTCACATCTTCAGTTCCTGATCATTTATCCAGCTTTTCTAGTTCCAGCATCCCCTTGTTCTGCTTTTTCTTTATTGTGTCTATTTCAGCTTTCATGCCTTGAACTGTTTTGAGTGCTTCCTTCACTTGTCTGGTTGGTTTTTTCTTCGCTTTCTTTAGATTTTTAAAGAGATTTGTTTATTTCTTGAATTTTTGGTTTGTCTTTTCCTACATTTCATGTAATTTTTTGCTTTTTTCCCTCTATTTCTTTAAGGGACTTTCTTGTTTCCTCTTTAAAGGTCTCTGTCATCTTCCTAAGATATTTTTTGAGGTCCATCTTTTCTTCATCCCCTGTGTTGGGCTTTTCAGATGTTACTAGTGTAGAGTCCCTAGATTCTGGTAGTGTCATATTGTTTGTTCTGTTGTTGAGTGTGTTTTTACTCTGTCTTCTTACCATCCCTTCTTCTAGTGAGTGCAGGTGGGGTCTCTCCCTCCCTCAGCCTCTTGTGGCAGGTGGCTGGCAGAGGGCTGTGAGTGGAGAAGTGTGGGGTGTGTCCAGAATCAGGGTGGACCTTCTGGACTGGGCAAGTCCACTCTTGTAGGGGTGGTTCAGGCACAAGTGAACTGAACGGGTGTTGATGGGGAAGTTTGGGGGGGCAAAGCAGTGCCCAGACTCATCTGAGGTGCGGGAACCCACTGAAGGACAGAGGGCAGATTCGAGACAGGGGTGAGGTGTGTCCAGACTCCAAAAAATATGATTTTTAATTAAAACTTTTTATATTTAAAGAGAAGAAGCTGAATGTAGGATCAATGGGCAACCAAATGTTTGGAAAAATGTGCACTTATTCAATCCCTTCAAACAGAAATTCTAACATACTAAATAAAGAAATTATTCCTTCCACCTTAATATGAGTGGAACATTGACACATATTACTTCCTTTTATCCCTGCTATTGGCCAAATAAAGATGAAATATGTCAGTATTATTATCTTGGAATACAAGGTGAGATAGAAGTATGCACTTCTTACATTTTTATTATAAATTTTATTACCGAATTCAGTTACAATACAAGCACTTGAAAGTTTGCATTTAAATATTATATATGCAGGCCTGACAAAAGTATACACAAAAGCCATACACTACATAAATAGCTGTTGACTAACGAAAAAAAAAAGAATGTCTGGAGAATATGTTGAAACATGTATGGGCAAAAATTAAAACTTAAATAAAATTAAGGAAGTTTTCACACAGGAAAATGTCATTAGATATTAGAATTTCTAAATAGGCTTTGGAAGCAATCATTAGAGTTATTGAATTATGTTGTGATGTGGAAGACTTGAGTTTGAGTATGAAATTATAAAAGAAGAAGCTTATTTTCCACAGAGCAAATAATTCCATCTTTAAGAAATAACACTTGACTTTTTCCAAAGCAAACTTTCAAAATTGCTATTCTATATTTGTTTTCACTCCTAGATTTCTAGTATTCCTGCTCCAACTAACTATGCTTAAAGTTATAATTTAAAGCAGTACTTGCATTCTGATAAACAAAAACTAAATCCTGAATCAAAACATTCATTATAAATATCTCAAAATGATGTCTTGCATGACTCCCAGGGATTTGAAATGTGTGAAACCCTCTGGGCAGTCCACTTGGGCCCTTTTATCCTCTAATGCTGATGGTAACAGTGACACAGCCGGGTACTCTGGACTTCCTGGAGTTCATCTCTCCTGGGTTCATCTCTGTGGTTAGTCACAAACTTTGAAATCCCACCTTTCTCTATAATCATGTTCCCAAACTCCATCCAGGAATTTTCATTGCTTTACCAAACACAATCACTTTCTTTTAAGTTCCATTTCTCTAACCTTTCTCAAAAACTATTTATTATATTTTTTATACAGAGATATTTTCACATTGAAAATTGATTCATCTCTCATACTAACACAGTTTCCCCTCCCTTCTCTCCATATTCCATCCTCTACCCACACCCCACCTCAAGATTTACTCCCTCTTGGTTTCCCTCCAGAAAAGAGCAGGATTACAAAAGAAAACAGACAAACACAACAAAAATATGCAATAAGACAAGGCAACATCCCTCATATCAAGGCTGGACAAGGCCACCCAATAGGATAGAAGAGGCTCAAGAGCAGGCAGGGGAGTCAGAAACACACCTGCTTGCACTATTAGGTTTCCCACACAAACATCAGGCTAGCAGCTATAATATATATGCAGAAAGCCTGGTGCAGACACATGCAGCCTCCTGCTTGCTGGATCCATCTCTGTGTGTCCATGTGAGCCACTCAGTGGCCTGCGCTCTCTTGCTGTCTGCTTCCCTCTTTGATTTCTACAGTCTTTCCTCATCCATTTGTGCAGGGTTCTCTGAACTCCAAGAGAAGGGATGAAGACATCCAAGAGATCCTTGGAAAATAAATATTCCACCATTTCTACTTAAAAAAAAAGGAAATACTTTTTTAAAAGAAAAATTCACACTGAGATTGAAATGAATTATACAAAATTAATTTTCTTCATGAAAATCATAGCAATAATTAAAGAAAAAGAAAACTCAGCCATGAATTTGAAAGTGAACAAGAGTACATGCTTAGAAATATTTTCATGGAGGAAACAGGGAAATGGAAGGGTTAAATTATGTAATTACATTTAGCTCAAAAACTAAAAAGAAGTTTAATTAAAAATAAATAAAAAATTTAAAGAAACATTTTAAGTCTGTGAACTTCAGAATATTTTCTAATTGTACATTATCAAAGGTCAGTGGATATAATGCATACATTATTAGTATTATGTAGGAAAAATTCTCAAACTGTAAATACTAGATCTCATACTATGAGTATCTTTCAGTCTTTTGATATATACTGCCCTATTTACTCTGAAAGTGGTGCACAGATAGACTGTATGCACTGACTAATAATATACCAGTGCTTCTCAGTCCAATATTATTTATTATGTGGATAATTTTTCTGAGCCAAAAGGCAGTATTTTAACATGCAAGTTTTTTTTTTTTTTATCTTTTGACTCGTTCCTGGATGTTAATATTTCTTCTTTTATGAGATATCTATTAAAATGGTTGGTTCATATTTCTTGCTAATCTATGTTATTACTTTTCATTGCTATGTTTAAAAATGTCCCTAGATGTTTATTTTAAATATGGTTATAGTTTTGTGACTTTACATTCTGAGAGTTCTCTGTAGAGATTTTCATAAATGTGTAATATTTTTCAGATTTAGTAAATATGATTAGTTATGTCTACTCAAAATTTCCTGGCTTAGTATGCTGACAGCAAAGAAAAGATAGTCATCTAAATGCATCATAATTAATTAATGACAATTAATGTTCAACTGTGAGACACTCAAAAATATTTTAACTCTTTCAAAAACAGTTACTTAACTTTTATTGAATTTTAGCGCCACTGATTGTCTCTTTTCTTGAAAACTCTAGGAAGCTTTGCCTATTTTAAAAACAGTCAGTCTTGGGAACACAGTGTGAGTGTGTTACATAGCTAGTAAACAAAAGTAAATACATAAAACAGCTCAGAAAAGCTCAGGAATTGAAAATACTTTCAATAGACAGATAAAACTCCAAACAATGGAATAAAAGGGAAAACAAATTTTAAGGAAGTAAAACAATATCTCTACTATGCTGTTATAAACTTGACCATGCCTATAAAAGAACTTAGAATTTGTAGAGGCATTTCTGGAAATACAATGAGTACCTTATTTATTATATGCTATAATGCATTCAAAACCTTTTAAAAATACAGTATCTATCTTAGATTCTGTTTGCTAAATGTACAAAAATACAACAAAACTTTCTCCAAGATTATATATCCTGATGAGTATAGAAGGATGCATGATAAATTTTTATCCCACATCATTATGTCTGTAAGAGTGTGTTCTCTGGGGTGAAATGAGAGCAGAGAAAATATAGTCTCTCTATGTTAGGAAGAATGAAGAAAGGGTAACATGAAGGTCCCTTTTAAACCTGGTGAGACAGTTTTTGAAAGAAAAGGAAGAAAACCTATTCAAAGTTGGGAGCCACACGGTTCTCTCGGGGAGCTCCTTGTAACAGGATTAATAAAAACCGAGAGACAGATACTGATGTTCAATCTCAAGATCAGAGAAGCAAAGCAGCCAAGCTACTAGCTCTTACCTCTACCTCAGGCTGAAAGAACTGCCCTGTCCTAAGTGTGACTGGAGAATAAACCTCTGAGACTGACTTCTGAATGCTCTGCTCATATCTTATAGGCCTGTCTCGAGCTGGGATTAAAAGCATGGTATCCTGAGATCTCCTTTGTGTGAGCTGTTTCTCTTTTAGACTGATTCACTCTAATATAACCCTGGATGGCTTTGAACTAGCAGAGATCAATCTGCATTTGTCTCCTGAGTCCTGGGATTAGATGTGTATGCCACTACTGCCCAGTTTGTATATCTAACTAGTGTGGCTGGTAGAATTAAAGGTGTATAACAGCATTGTCTGGGCTTATGGCTTTGCCTTGCTTTATATTTTTAATCCCCAATGGCTTTATTAGATTGGAAACAATATATCACCACAGCTCATAGTCATTGACATAAAAATGAAGTCTATGGCACAGGCTGTACTTTGAAAAACAAAATCTCCCAGACTAAATCGTTCACCTTCAAATTTCATAAACTGTAAGCAACATTGATATAAAATTTACAATTAAACATCACAAAGAGAAATCAGGATGTATAAAGTGGAAGTCATTAAATCTCAACATCTAAAAACACAGGTTGTTTGATAATCTGATTATGTCCAAGAGGGTCTGAATATGGAAACAGACAGATAAGTTTGAGATAGAACAAATAGACTTTAGTGACTGAAAAGCTGTAGAGAAAGACTTTAGAAGGGACCTCAGATGATTCCTATTTTTCTTAGCAGGTTGAATAGTTGGTTGAAAAAGTAAATTTAAAATTATGATGGTGGTACAGGTAAGGAACAAAGCAAGCTATTTATGCCTAGGTTTCTAATCGTTTCTTGGTTAGTGTGGTTGAGGAGATCATTGTGCAAGTTGCCCAAGTTTTCCCTAGAATGATAATGTTGGCAGGATCTGCCTCCTGACCATGAATATTAGGCGTTTTTGTACACATTTTGGAGTTCATGACAATGGTTCCTGACTAAAGTATAAAAGAGTTTGCTGTTGGTGTAGTTGTTCTTGTTGTTGGGATCTGTGTAATTCATGGAGTCCATGCTTTTGCCAAGGAAATAAAGGAGAATGAAGCCAAGAGTTTAAGTTTATCCTAGCTTCATTGTGGGTAAATCCTTACAGACAACTGGTAAAAAATTTGTCTCTGACTTGAATACTGTTCGCCCTTTATCTTCACGCTGAAGATTAAGATCTTCTAGAAATTCTGTGTGCTTTTGTCTTTTGCTTCTTTTGTGCTATATTAATCCAGAGGCCCAAAGACTTGATGTGGCTTTTGTTTTCTTAAGGATTGTTAGGAAAAGAAAGGAAAAGTGATGTTGTTTATTTGAAGATTACTTTAGCACGTCAAACTTGCGTTTTGGTGAACGTGGTGTCATTAGTTCAGATCTTGAAGCCATGCCTGGAACTGTATACCTCAGATATAAGAGAACAGCATCAATAACTGAAACCATGGAAATGGGTTTGCGTTAGAATAATGAAAAATAGAACACAGGATCCTATAGAGAATGCATCGATCAAGAATCTTTCTTAGGAAGGAGAAAGAAACAGTGATTAAAAATATAACTAAAATTTCAGAAGAATAACTGCAACAGAGAAAGAAAAACTGAACAAATATTCTCAAAGACAAACATGAAATATTAACATCCTGGACTAATCTCTCAATCATATATTTTCAAATTTTCTTTAAACCCTTAGCTTAAGCTTTAAATGCGTAGCTCACATATGTTGGATAAATCACAAACTACAAAATGAAGAATTACTACAAAGACAAAAGATGGCAGAATTTGAAAATAATTTTGTTATGCTTAATGCTGATCCATAGTGTTCTAGTAATAGACTTCTCTCGCCCATAAGGCTATGATTGGTTAAGCATTAGAGCTGATTAACTAAGAAGTCAGCTAAACTTTCCTAGTATTACTAAAATTTATTGTAGGAAACATGAGAAAAACAAACCACTAACATTCACATATGAATAGAGTGAATTAATGACATCCGACATTTATCAATGTGCCCTATGACTGCAAATGTAGTACCTCTGTATTAGTCAACTATTTGTCTTTATTCTTTGAATTTTTCTTAAGCTTAAGTACAAAAAATCAGTTGCAATTTTAACAGTACAAAAACCCCTGTAAACATTTTCCTATGGCAATCAAGGTACATATTCTAGTAAATCAAATTTCCTGCATTAAGTAAGAGTTTAAATGCTGATTTTATGACAGGCTATTTAGGGCACACATCAGGTATGCTTGGTTATGCTACAAAATTGATTTACTGAGAAAAAGAGATGCTTGTATTTTAACAAAAGGAAAAACATATCTTTGTATAAATGTTCTTTTGATACAAGTCTATTTTATTATGAAAATACAAATAATAACAGAGTTTATGGGTTGCCATGAAATATTTATTGTACATATTTCTTGTACAACATAAAATGCTTATTCTGAATTCAGCATATAAAATTTATGCTGTATGATTGAAGCTCCTTATGCATAAATACAACTTTTTCAACATTGTCTTGAGAATTATACATTTATTAATTTATTTGTTTATTATTTTTAACTTATCAAAATTGAAATAGTGTTATATCATTTTTACCTCCCTTTCCTCCCTTTAAACTCACCTCACCTATGGCCCCTCTCAAGTGGGCAACTTCTTTTTCTTTGATTATTATTATATACATATATGTAAATATATGAATGTTTATACACAAATATGTACATATATGTGTATATGTATACACAACTGGCTTAATCTGTCTTTGTTGTGTATATGGTTTCAGGACAGGCCAGTGTGCACTGGACAACCAACAAGGAGGTTCAATCCTAGGAATGTCTAATTCTCCTTCCCCCAGCAGTCATTTGTTGCCCAGGGGCAGGACTCCTTCAAACTCCCCCACATAAGCATTAACAGGTCCATGAATAATGCTACTGCTCCAATATTTGTATGCAGCCATATCTTGGAGAGACTGTTCAACAGCAGGCTCACTGATATGCTGGCTCTCACAAACTTTATATATCCTATTGATGTTGTCTTAGCCATAGGAACAGGAGCTTTGATGAAGATATATCCATTGGACCTGGCACCTCACAATCCATTGTTTCTTTACAGTGTCCAGTATGCATTTTATGTTTGCTGTAAAGAGAGGCTTCTTTGGGAGGGGACAGTGGTATCTGTAATTATATGTGAGATAAAGATAAGAGTTAGATTACAGTAAGGAATTATATTAGTCTAGCTACATGGTTGGAAGAGATTGTTTTCTATGGTCCATGACCTCACTAGCCTAGAGAAGATGGCTAGGATTTTAGTACCAGGTATGGTTTATTTCCTGTTAGGTAGGAGTTCAGTCCAGTTACATAGCTTTGTGTACATTTTGCCATACTGTAAAAATCACTGCTCATAAGAATTACGCGTGGGTAGGACTGTTTACTTGCTTTCCTTCATTTCCCCTTGATTAGTATTTTCTGGAGCCATGGAAGCTAGACTGCCAGAATGAGACTTTCAGGTCAACACAGCTGTTATCGTTTGAGTGCTTTGTCCCAAATGTGTGAAGTCTTCAGCAATGGGGTTCAACTGGAATACATGAGAGGTAATAAAGGACTACATTGATAATCTATATTGATTGGGAAGTCACTTGAATGATCCTGACAAACTATTAAATAGGAAGTTTCTTGGTCCTAGATATTTTACTGATTTATGGTTCTTCTGAGGAGTATTGTCAATCCAAGTAGTGTGTGTGTGTGTGTGTGTGTGTGTGTTTATGTGTGTGTGTGTGTGTTTATGTGTGTATGTTTATGTGTGTGTGTTTATGTGTGTGTGTTTATGTGTGTGTGTTTATGTGTGTGTGTTTATGTGTGTGTGTTTATGTGTGTGTGTTTATGTGTGTGTGTGTGTGTGTGTCTGTCTGTCTGTCTGTCTCTCTGTGTTTGTGTGTATGCTGTATAAAATAGTATGTGTTGTGTATAATTTTAGGTAAATATAAACTCTGACTCCTGAGGGTTTGTCAAACAAGAGTGTGGCTATTTTTCCCTTTTCATCCTTGTCCTGCTGTTTGAACTTACTCTTGCCTCCTTGATTAGAGCCCCTTATAGTCTAGTGTTTCCAAATTCATATCATATTTACATTGTTATTTATGCCAGAAGATTGCACCCTACATACACACACCTATAACCACTTTATATTTTCCTGGTGTCTACAATTATATATTCATATCTTGGGAACCCACAAAATGGGGGAAAACCTTTGCCACAAATACTTCTGACAGAGAATTAACATCTAGAATATACAAATAGTTGAGGAAACAAGTGACCCCAAAATGAAATATGACAAATATCTCAATAGAGAGTACCCAATGAAATAATTAAGCATGGCATAGAAATACATCAAAAACTGTCCCTTTCATATCCTTAGCAATTATAGAACACAAATTCAAATAAAACGACTCTGAAATTGCATCTCACTCCAGGCAGAATGGCTAAGATCTACAAAACAGCTGACAAAAAATGTGCATGTGGTTGTGGAGAAAGAGGAACCTCCATTCATTGTTGCAGAGAATGCAAATTTATGCAGCCACTCTGGAAATTGGTGTGGAGAATCCTCACAAAACTTAAAAATAAATCAACTGCATGTCTCAGCTGCACCACTTCTTGGCATGTGCCAAAAAGATTCAACATTCTACTCCACAGATAATTGCTTAGCTGTGTTCGTTGCTTTTCTCGTCTCAACAACCAGGGGTAGGAAACAAAGTAAATGCCTTCAGTAGTTGACTGGACAATGTTAATGTGGTACACATACAGAATGAAGAGTATCCAGCTATAAAAATTGAAACCATGAAATTTGAAGATGAACATATAAACCTTGAAAACTTTATATTGGCAGAATTTATATTGGCAGAAGTAACCCACACACAAAAAGACAAAAGTCATGTAGTCTTTTGCATCTGTAGTTTCTATCTTCAACATCCTTAGATGTGAGTATAAATTTAAATTTTAGCATTGAGATCTTTTTATGTACTTTCACAAATTAGTACTTTTGAACCACTGTAAAGATGTCAACATTAACAATGTTATATGATAACATATACATGCTTGTGTCAGTTTCCTAATGTGAAAAAAATGCTTCTACAAAAGAGAAAAATGTATTCAAACTTTCATCAAGAATTTATCCCTCTTATACAATATATTGTTTTAAATCTTTACTAAAACGCACAGTTGCTCATTAAAATGTGTATTTTTTTGTCAGCAATGACAGCAAGCATACAGAAACTCAGTGTTGATTAAAAAGGCAAAAAGGCATTTCAAAGGCAAAATTACTGTTATGTAAGGAGCATATTATGACAGTTAAGATAATTGAATTCTTTTTGCCAAATTAGAATGTGGAAATAATGTCATAGGTAACTCTTTATATATATATATATATATATATATATGTATATATATATATATATATGTTTCTTCATTTTGGTAAAGGAAATAACTAACTTTAAATTATCCTATACCAAACTTTATTTGAAATAAATTAAGTAGGTAACTAAAAAACTGTTTTTGGAAACCAAATTTTCTATTGGTGTAATAAGGTAGAATTGATACAAATCACCCATTTCTACTGTAAAAAAAAATAAAGTTACTCTAAATCTTTCTTGCCAAACATAGATTCTGCAACATGTAACAACAACAAAAAAAGGACAGCAAGAAAGACAGGAAGGAAGGAAGAAAGGAAGGAAGGAAGGAAGGAAGGAAGGAAGGAAGGAAGGAAGAGAGAAAGAAAGAGAGAGAGAAAGAAAGATTCATGTATAAGCTTCTGTTGAAGCTAAGGATGGTGAAATGTATCTAAATGCTTTTTATTCTTATCTATGGTTGGCTTTTATCCAATGTTCTATCTTCTATACCACTTAAATGAATGTAAATATCAGATAACATGACTTATTTATCATTTTCAGGTATTTAAAATTGTTTAACATTATACTTGAAAACATAAAAATAATTATATATCTTCCCATTGTTAAAAATTACTAAAAATGTCACGTTCCATAAATTATCAGTTGTGGAACCATTATAGGATATCAAGAACTTCATTCATTCAAACAAGGATTAGAGTTCATGTCTGACACCAGGCGAAGAGTTATGGAAACAAATGTCAGGTCATTACACAAGAACCTGAGAGTATTTTAAACACTCCCACTTCTATCAACTGGGACTGGCATTTAACTTGATTACTTGAAAACTGAGGATTCCTTATTCTGTTTAAATAAATTAATTCACATATGATATATTAAAATGCAGTTGAGAGCATCAGAGAAATGTCCCAGAGATGACTAGATAACATGTAAGTTAGTGGTTTTATTTATTTATATGTTTAAAATGTGTTCAACCTGCAAGGAAAAAATAACTGTGAATGGTGAAATTTATATTGTAACACCTACATTAATTTAATATTTGTAAGACATACAATGGTAGATTTAGCTATTGTTTTAGTTGCGTTTCTGACTACAGAGAGACAGAGACATAAAAATATAGTAAAATCATGACATTGTCTTTATATTTAATTTGAGGTTTTAGTTTAATTCTATGTATGATGCATGTTTTTTTCTTATGTGGCTTATTTCTCAATATGGCTGGGTGGGAGGATGATGGACTCAGGATACTAATTATACAGTGTGTAGAAAGAAGCACAATACCTAATTTACAGAATAAAGACATTAGTGCATTATTCTGAAGTACAACTCTTCATCACCCAGGGGAATGGTATATGCAGCGAATTGGCATATCCATATATGCCAGCAGCTGAATGTTACCATGTACATGCACCATGACACCACAGCACACAGGTTAATAATAACTTAACAATAGAATATCTTAGGAAAATAGAAAAATAACACCATGGCACTGAATCCTTCCTTCCTTAGTCAGAAAAACAATTCAGAGTAATAGGACACTGTAAATACAATACAAAACAAAACTACCCAGAAGAACAAAGCAACCTTTTCCCGTGAGCAGTTGATTATCTGTTACTGTAGGAAATTCACAGGACAGTTGCTGATGAAATAGTTAAACTCCCAAAGATATGTGACTTTTCTAATGATCCCTAGACATGATTGATTTCATTCAGGAAGTTGACTGGGGGAATGTTTGTCTGATTTCTGCGAGAAAGCACTGCGTTAGGGGCAGTGTGAACCAGAGAGGGTCAATGTTCATTCCTGGGGATTAGATCAGAAAATCAGAGAAGCTTGTGGGAAATTTTAGGATTGTGCCAACTACACAGGCCAGATGAATTCTGTCAAAATGACAAAACACTAAAGGCTATAGTACAAACATAGCCAGAAAAAATATATGCTACAAATGGCTGTTTCCCAATGAAACTTTATTTATAAAATCTGGAGGTGATCTGGATTTAACCCATGAGCCATAGCTTGCCAAAGACTGCTCTAGTGAAACAATAAAATCATAAATGTTAGAGACAGATTCACATTAACTGTATAGTGAATAAGATCCAGCTGAATAAAACTCAATTGTAGAATTCTGCAAATGAGACTGATGATGTCAAGCATCTATTACACTGGGGTGACTCATTTGAGAGCAAAGGCTGGAAGATGTGATGACTGCGGTCAATGAAGTGCTCTCTGACCTGAAATTGTGCTTTTAAAGTAAGTGTTGCCTCTTACTACATAGAAAACTTTATAAATGTTGACCCCTACATGTCATGGGTACTATGCCATGGATTTAGGTAACTTTAGTAACTTTGGATACTAAAAATGATCCATATGACATCATGATAATCAGAAATTATTATCGTAGAATAAAATGTTACAAATATGACATTAACTCCAACATACCTCAACAACTGTTTCTTTCACACTTAGTATCAACAAATGGGAACTTGTTAGTAAACACCAGAGGTACTTAGCTCTTATTGTCATTTGATTGAAGATAACATATATTGGTATTTTCAGAAAATTTCTTCTATCACATAAATTCAAATTTATTTATCTATAGAATTGCCAAGTTCTTTAGGACAATGATTGTAATAGACCTATTTGTTTCTTGGTAGGTTACATTGAAATAAAAAGGAAGCAGTTAAGTGCATAAAAATAAAAAGTTTTCAGACTATGAAAACTGTATTTTTATTTAGTTAAAGTATAAAGCCATGTTTTCTGTACTTATTTTCCTGTATGTATTTACAGCACCGTCTTCCCATAGACAACATACAACTAATATTTTTTTAATCTCTGCTTATTAACAATATCATAGTTAATCATCAAAGCCAAATTGTTGTGTTTGAACTCAGTATTTGTTTCTAAGATCCAGCGATGATTTTTTCATAGAAACAGAAATCTAATGGTTTTGGAAAATTAGGAGGCAGCTTCCGCTATTAGATTGAATGTGATCAAATGTTGAATTTGGCCCGTTTTCCTTATACAGACAAAAAAAAAAAAAAACTATTGAGAAGATGAAAAGTAATTTGACAATGTGTCTTTCTCTTGTTGCTTCTTTAACAATGAAACAATGTCAGTAAAATCAATGAAAAAGTTTTCTTCCTACATTGGAACTTACTTCCCAGGAATTGACTTAGAGAATCACAGAGATTCCTTAACGTTTCTGAAGTTTGCGGCTGGCAGGCAGGAGGAGGTGAAACCCTACGCATCTAAAGGAGGAACCAGAGCTACTGGCTTGACAGCTCTCAAGAGTCAAGATCACAGTATTGGCATGTAGTCTTCCAAAATACCTTCTGACTGGTTACCATGAATCAGAACAATCTTTGTGTGCAACATGAAGTCATTTGATTAGAGACTTCATTTACTTTTGCAAAATCCCTTCCCTGTCGCTGCTGAAGAAAAGTTTGAGTCCCTGTGAGTGTACAATTCAAAATGGCTGTCCACCCTTTCCCTCTTTAGCTCCCAATAAGGTCATCTCTCAGAGCACCTCATGACATGATGAAAGTATCCTATGAACATCTAGAGTTGGTCACCCTTGCAACATGGGCACAGAGAAAGACTGCCATGGTGAGGCTCTGCCTTTGTCATTGTCAGTGCCAAAATTAGTGACACTTGGCTTATTTGCAAAGAAGGAAAGACAAATTGACGTTGTTGAACTAAAAATGAGTTAATATATTTTTCCCTTTACCTAGATGACTTACTAAAGTGACGGAAAAGAACACTTTGCCATATAAATGAAGAGAATATGGTTTTCACTTAAATGTCATATATGGCAATTCTTAAATTTTTAAAGACAGGTATTTTGAAGGGAAATAGTTTAAATTATGAGATATTAAAATATCTGGCTTCATCTATTTTAATTATGTACAATATATTTTGCTAGAAATAGGATTATATTCATTTGAGGGTATTTGGAAAAGTAGTATAAGCATATTTTCATGAAACATCATCAATTCATTGTGGATGAGGTTGAAGAACTGCATCACACCAAGGTTTCAGCTGCGTGGCTCAGCCGTGAAGAACATAGTGCTGAGGCTGAGGCTGAGGCTGAGGCTGAGGCTGAGGCTGAGGCTGAGGCTGAGGCTGAGGGCGAGGCTGAGGCTGAGGCTGAGGGCGAGGCTGAGGGCGAGGCTTGTAGTTTTCTTGAGGAACTGTGGCAGCCAGACTCAAAGAGCTGTTTCTGTTTTTCCAGCTTCATCCCTACAGTGAAAGCCCATTAATGAGTATTTATGATTGATTTTCTTTTAGGGGAAAGGATAAAAAACATGTGATGTCTCATAAATCCCAAGGCAAAGATGACAATGGCAAAACTTTTATAAACTTACAAAGTTCAAATGAGTGAAATTTGTCTTATGATAATTCCTAATGGTTTCATTTCTTATGCTGATGTACAGTGGGCCCTAAGAATTAGAGAACACCCTTCTAAAGGATCCTGGCTTAGCTGCCAGAAGAAAGATCCCCAGTTCAGATCTTTGCAACACAGTCGTAAATCCACATTTGATAAGGGCTGAGGTAGCCAAATCAGCCCCAATCAGGGCACAGCTCCACAGATGGATGTCACTGTGACTTTAACAAAGGGATTGCAAGAACAAGGAATAATGTTTTCTTCTTTTGTATTCCAGGTAAGACATGGGTTACAGGAAGGGGCAATGTTCCTGGAAGTCCCTCAACTCAAAAAAGGAACTTAAAATCATTCTAAATGCACAATTTTCAATAAACCTTAATTCCACTTTCCCATCACTCTTCAAATTTAGAGAAATGCATCATCTCCCCACAAGAAACCCTTAAAATTCTAAGAAGTACTTTCATGAATAAACACCATGGCTAAAGTGAATTAAGCTGTAGTAAAGATTTTTTTTTTTGTTTGATGACAAAACCACAAACTCAGATAGCATAAGCATTTACCTTCTGAGATGCATAAAAGGAGGATACCCATAATAGCCCATGTTCTGCATATGGTGCACAGTTATATATGAAGATATAACATCTCTACACCTAAATGACATATAAAGAAAAAAATATAAAAAGTATTTATGTTTTGTTATTAGTGGTAAAAATATTACACAAACATTTTCTCAACAATTTTGTTGCTAGAATGTAAGTTATTCCTCTATAGAAAGAAAAATAAGATTTCCTACCATTCAGGTATTTTGTTTGTCAATAAATAAAAATATAGTTAGTCTCACTATGTACATATAGCAGCCATCGATCCACTGTGAAGGATGTAAAATAATAAATACATCTTTATTGTTTTTGTAGAGAAGATGAGGTACAGACTACTGAAGGTAAAGCCACAGGATGCGTGAGGCTGGACAATATTCCTGCAGGCATAAAAAGAGACAGATTCCTGGTGTTTATGGCGATATACCAGTGGGTCTGCCTTTGGACTCAGCGGAGGGGTAGCACGGAACCTGCCTTAACTTTCTCATTAATCATTGTCCCCTTGGCTATTGTCCAGTACCTCCTCCATCACCTGAGGATGTTCTGACTCTATAGAATGCCCAAGGAGAACACACCTCTGAGAAACATGCTCATGGCAGAGTTGTGACTTAAAAATACCGAGAGATCACTCAAAGCAAGTGAATATAAGATTTTTGTTTTCAGTGTGTGAATAAATCGTATTATCACTTTTTAAAAATCCTTTGGGGAAATAGAAGAAAAATACTCTGCACAAGGCCTAAGTTTTGTATTTAATCTTGCTAATTGTGCTTGAGACACATACTCCTACAATATCCTCAGACAATGTTTCATAAATGTCAGACCATCAGCAGAAAACCTAGACTTCATTCGACTTTATAGAATCATGCATACACCATTACCAAGAAAGTTCATGTCTGGGATTTGACTCTAAGGTAGAAGTCAGCATCTCACTCACTCTGTAAGAAGTATACTAGTGAAATGCTAGGCTTGCAGGCCCTTTAGCTTCTTCCTCAACATTCCAACTTTGTTATTGTATCATATAAACTGCCTTCAGTAAAACATAAAAATTGATTATTGTGATCTCATGAAATAGTAGCCACAAAAATAGACAGCAAGCCACAGTTTCCTGACTTCTGTCCCAAGGAATTCTGCAGAGCTAATTATAAGAGTTTTTGAGAAGAATGATATTTATAATAAGGCAGATTAAAGACAGCCAGCCAAGATAAAGGAAAATGAATAAAATAGTAATTTTATATGTTTATGATCATATATTGGTCTGTTTAAATTTTTGGAATTAAAAGTACAAATGTATACATATACATGTATAATATGGCACTAATTTTATCATGAGTAGACATTCCCATAATGCAAATCTTTAATGAGAATAAGAAAATACTTACAACAGGTATTTTCTTCCTTATTGTTTTCCCATTTATGCAAAATTGCTTTAATTAGTATATACCACCTTGGTAATCAGAAATATGTTGTTAATTAATGCTAACTCTGACAGATTCTAACTTAACAAAACAGCCAATTAAATGTTTATTTGGTTGATGACTGAATTTCTCTATAAATTAGAAAGAACAAACGATCAGATATAACTGCAATACATGACAATAAAGGAGTAGCAGAAAAGGAACTAAATCACTGCATGTAAAATCTGAAAAAAAAATTGTATGCTTTCCCAAAGTCCATCTGTAAATTCATGTAATATAGAAAAAAACAGTAACTATTTTTCTTCAAAATTGATAGGGATTAAAAATGGCCAAGACAATTTTTAAAGAAAATGTTTTGTACCTATCAGATGATATATTTAAAATGATTGAAAAGTTATCATAATGACAGATGTGTACTGCTAATACACATATGAACTAAGTATGAGAATTCACTCAGAATATTGTCTGATGACAGTGAAAAATCAAGATATGAATATGTGTTTTCTCCAGTTAGAGAACCAAACAGAGGCCATCAATAAACCCTCATAACTGTGCTTGTATCTGGTAAAGGACACATCAAGCTCAACTCAGGTAGAAGAGATAAAAAATGATACCACAAATTAATAAGAGCATGGAGTTGGGGAAATCATAAATACAGTCATGAACCAAATATCGGGGTTGCAAACTTTACAGATTAAATATCAAATGGCACAAAAAGTCAGATAGGTTCTGATACAATCATCTCTTGGGCTTCAGTACTCCACTCTCACTTTAAGACAGGTCTTCCAAACCAAAAATCAGGTGGACAGCTTAGGAGATAAATTATACAACAAATAAATTATATTTGCCAGGAGTGTTTACAGAACTTTCCAGACAAAGGTTAGGGAGCACTCATTCTTTCCTCAGCATCACATAAGTCCTTCTCTAAAACCAAACACATCAAAAGACAAAAAGTTTTAAAAATAAAAAAGTGAGATTCATTGTATTTTAACAGTTTATACCAGAAACCAATAAAAAGTGGACCACAGAAACTACACAAATATATATTTAAAAAAAAACATAGCACATACTTTGAATGAATGTAAGGTAAAGAAGAAATCAGAGAAAATAAAAATTGAAATTTAGAGCTCAGTGGAAATGACAGCCCAATTAAGCAGACCTTGGGGGTACAGTTTCAAGAGTTCTGGAACAATTTAGAACTAGAGATGCCCACATTAAAAACCAGAAAAGCCTCAAATAGATCATCTAACCATTCGTCTTGAGGTGCTAGGAAACAAGTCAAAATAAAAATAGTAGGAGACAAGAAATACTGATTCAATGAGATATTAATGGAGACCAAAATAACACACAGAATCAGTCAAGTTAGTCTATAATCTGAAAAAAGGGAGCCATGACCCCATTTATTACTTACAAGACTCTGATAAGGATTCAAACATAAGACAGGACACACTTAAGATTCATATTACTTGTTCCTTCCTCAAACTTTGACCTCTACTTTGATTAGTACTGAGAATTATATAAACTGTATCATTTATGAAACACTTTACAAACAAAGATTAAGAAGGCTGTGGAGAAATACAAAAAAAAAAAGAAGAAGAATGTTTGGGCACGATGCATGTTGCAAGAAAGCTATATGTGTGTAGGCAGGATGGAGTATTACTCATCACTGACAAGTTATCCATGACTGACAAGTTCTCTCGTCACATGAACAGTATAGACTGGAAATCAACATAATTGTAACAAGAGGGTAAGTTTCCAGATGCCTCAGCTCTGATTATTTATTCTTCAAAAATTCACACTGAATGAAAACGACAGCATACTGCCAGAAAGCATAAAAAGTAATAGACTCAGAAAAAATGACTCTCCAGAGACTATCTATTAAAAATCCATAAACATTTTTTATAGAAAGTGAGCCATTTTAAAATCAGTCTTCATAAAACATTTTATGAGATTATCTATACCATCTTATGGTTTTAAATTAAACTGTCTTAGCAAAAATCAGTGATTATCTCTGAAACTTTCGCTTTATATATTTATTATTTTTTGCAGAGAAGAGGTACAGGAGAGTGCCTTATCTAAAGTGTGATGTTTAGCAGGCTGGCTACATTTAGGAGATAATCCATGAGTGATATCTTGTAACTCCTCTTGTTGCAAGTCCTTCCCAAGTGGGAAAACGAAGCATAAACAATCAGTGATCCAGTTTCATCAAACATAATCTAAGTTTAGTCAAAAATATTAAGTCACATTTGTTTTCCTCTACCCAATCAGAACTATTTTGTCCAGAGGTACAATTCATGTTTGAGTGTTTGAAGACTGGAACATACCATAGTACATGTGTTGGATGTACTAGTCATCATTCACTGTTTCATTTAGACTTGTTTCCTATTAATTCCTACAACTGAGACAATATGAGGTACTAATAGATTACCTGAAATATTTATTTAGTTGTTAAATATAACTTCTCCAATTTTCTACATGGTTTTTACTTAATATACTGGCCATTGATGACATATAAACGAAAAAGAACCTACCACTCTAAACTGGGTACTAAAATCTGTAGGTAAGGACATTTAATCTTAGCTAGTAGCTACGCTTCTTAGGACAGATGAGATGTATATCAATATCTACCTCATTATTTGTCTTCCAATACAATTTATGCATTATATTTTATTTAATATATACAAAACATTTTAGAAATACGATTTGATTTAAACTGGGCAAATTTGTTTAAATGGACTTATAAAATGATTGTGTTATTTAAAAAAAGAGAGTGCTAAACTGAGCGTTGGTTGCCCACACCTTTAATCCCAGCACTTGGGAGGCAGTGGCAGGCGGATCTCTGTTAGTTCAAGGCCAGCCTGGTCTCCAGAGAGAGTGCCAGGATAGGCTCCAAAGCTACACAGAAAAACCCTGTCTCAGAAAAAAAAAAGAGTACTAAAAGGGATCAGTCTTTTGAGTTCTAGTCTGTTACCCAACCCCATCTCTAAATAAATCAGTTCTGGAAAATGAGCAACACTGTGTTAAACATTATCAAATATTTCTTCTTCAAGAGAAATAGCAGAGCTCTGAGGTCAGGTTGAATTCTTTGGTAATTTTTTTCATATTTTGATGATGCCCATGGTGTCCCATCTACCATCAAAACTTTAACTTATCGCTGATGCCATGCAGATCAGACTGTGGGTCTCTTCAATCTTCTCAGTGTCTTTTTTATTCCATTTCAAACAAGCCCATATGAGATGCACTGTTTTAACACTGAAGTGTTCTTCTCCTGTTGTTGTAAAGCCTTGAAATCTATACCATTGTAAATTTCTATTTCTCATGCCCTCTAAAGTTCAAAAACAAATCATCATACTGCTCCGTTCTACCTTTGTTGTCTCTTGGAAAGCTTTGATGTGGGGAAGAGTGGTAGAGTAGAGTCCTTGTTTTACCATTTGCTAGCTACTGACTTTAAACAAATTGCTTATTGACTCTAACCCTCTCTTCATTCTTCTTTAATCTAAAATGGTATATTAATGAAAACAAAATTAAATAATCCATGTAAAGCAATTAACTGAGTCCCTGCTAGAATAAGTGTATTATCTATACTAATTGAAAATAGTAATGGATTTTCTTCCCTACTTAGTGGTCTTAAAAACAGCAGTAAAAACTGCTGTTTCCCCATATTTAGACAACATAGCATGAACTAATTCATATTTCAAACTGATTTTTATGCTGGTGCTAATAATGACAGACAAACCCAAACTCCATATATTGCCATCTTCTCATTTGTTTGTTCATGTATGAAATTGGTTAAACATACATTTCACACATACACACTCTTAGTTTAACACCCTTTCAGGCATTTTGTCTGTTCTTATATGTCCTTTAATATTTGTGCCATGCCTCATTGAGGGAAGCCACATAAAAATCACACCACAATTTGACTTCTTTTTACTCATTGTTCTAGATGTGTGCATTTGTGTCCATGTGTGTAAACAGTGCTTAAAAGTTATTCATACATCTAGGATAATATTCAGAAATTAATAATCTTTAAATAAAACCTATTGATTTCGGAAAGGTAGAAAAGAGAGAAAGAGAGAGAGAGAGAGAGAGAGAGAGAGAGAGAGAGAGAGAGAGAGAAGCATGCACATGCATGGGTGCTTCTAAGCACATTGGAAAATAAGAGGACAACTTGTACATTAACCATCCATTTCTGCTTTGTGCAGGCAATTCCCTATTTGTTGATTGTTACTTCATATCTGAGCTAGCAGGCCTGAAAACTTCACGGAATACTCCTCTGTCCATTGCCCATGTCCATGTAAAAACAGTTGGTCGACAGAAAAATCCCACCACATCAGACATTTCATGGCTTGTGGAGATTCAAACTCAGGTTCTCCTGGCTGCATGAAAAATATTTTATACATAAAATCTTTCCTCCATTCTTGAAAGCAATTGTTTTAATTCTTATTTTCCAAAATTATATTTAAATAAGATATTTTTGGTTGTGAGCCTAGACTTTAATGGCTGAGCCATCTCTCCAGTCCTTAATAAAATATTTTTAATATTTGTTTTGTTTTCCTATGGAAAAACTATAGACCTTCAGATTTATATAATTGTTTTATTTTTGATGTATTTTTTATCTTAATCTATAGGCCAGGTTAGTTTAGGCCAGGCCAGCCTCAAACTCACAATAGTCCACTTACCTCAGCTTCCTGCAATCTGGATTATAGGTGTGAACAACAATGCCAAAACTGTTATTGTTGTTGCTGCTTTATAAATAGAGTTTGGGTATTTAGATTGGAGTGCTTTAAGTAAGGGGTAATGTGCAGCCCTGAGGAGTTTAGTCCAGTCCTGTAGCCCTTCTGATTTTTCATCCTCCACCCAAAGCTACTATTACCTTCCAGGACAGCTCCCACCAAAAGAGTGCTATCTGGTATCTTGCCCACACATAGATGTGGAAAGCTCTCCTCTCGTTAATGCAAAAATTACTTTTTCTGTTAAACTTTACTTTCATGCTTGTTGCTACTTCACCCAAGATAAGACATAAAATGCAAATAAAAATCTGTGAAAATATTATCAGAAAGGGACTTAAAATCCCAAGGGACATCATGAGATTTGCAACCTCAGACCTTCTGTAGTTGAGCTTTTGAAGAAAATCCATTCATTAAAAATCAGCTCTTCTTGTATCATGCCATTGAAATGAACAGAATGTGATGTGATCTGACATTGTTACAAATGCCTGCTCAGACCATATGTTCAAATCAGAAAACTATCCACAAATGCTTTTCTTCCCTTTTCTTTCCACAAACCCAAGCTGGTTTCCAACCATTTTCTTACATATTATTGAAGAAAACATATTTTCTGTTCTCTTGACACTTTATTATCAATTATTTTACAAATAATGTTACGTTCTTTTCCCAGAGAGATGTTTATAAGAACCATATCTCTCTCTCTCTCTCTCTCTCTCTCTCTCTCTCTCTCTCTCTTTCTCTCTCTCTCTCTCTCTCTCTCTCTCTCTCTCTCACACACACACACACACACACACACACACACACGTGTGCACTAGAACTTGTTGACTGAGATGATGACATGACAGCATTGTACAGAACACCAGTGGGAGCTGGCTGAGTTTCAGAATTGGACTTAAGACCATTGAAGCAGAATGCAGAAGGAGCTGGCTCATCACTGTTGTGGTTGCTTTGTGCAAATCAGAAAGATAATTTTCAAAGTCAGCCTTCCCTTAAACTATGAGTAGCTCACATCTTGTCAGCACCAGAGAAAAGGAACCAGCATAACTCAGAATGTCGGGATGTGAAGTGATAATGAACAATCCACTTAAATAACCACCACAGACACCAGGCCTATTGCCCGCCATGTCCTGGACCTCGCTTAGCTTGTGCAACCCTAGTGCTTGGTTGTTTTGGAATCCCTGTGTGTTTTGCCTTTGAAAATACTAATGAATGGGAGGTAAGGTGTAGGAGAAGCTGTAGCCACGCCTTCTTAGGGGCTGGCTACAAGAGTACCTGAGGGCTTGTGAGGGCGTGGTCAGAGTGAGTAGGGGGACTGAGTTTTCGGTTTCGGTTTCTCTTTGCTGCTTGCTGTACAGACTACCACCGGCTGGCTGGTTCGCTCTGTAAGTAAGGCTTTTCCCTATTAAATACCCTTATATTTCTACCTGACTCCGTACTGGTAATTTCTTACTATAGTAAGGAATTATTTCTTTAAAACAAAGGCCAAGCAATGCCATGCAATGCTAAAAAATTAATCCTTCAAAAGTCATTTATAAACATTTTGAAACCTTGGTTTTGCCTTGTAAGGACTGTTTACTTGCAATGTTTTTCAATGGATATTAAAGAAATTCAGAGATCTCAGAAAGCACAAAATCGCCATGCCCATAGAATTTTCAGTTCAACCAAGTAACATGAAGCTCAAGAAATCTTGCAAGATAGCCCTTTTCCCCAAGACTTGCAACTTCAATTCAGCAAGCACCAGAATTTCTTTAGTTTTGATAAAAGTTTAAGTAAGCATCCTCCAAGTTCAGTGTGTATCCGGACCACTGTAAATGCTGCACTTGGCTTTTTAGTTCACCCAGCACTAATTACCTTAATATTTTGAGATAACAAATACTGATTTGTTATCTTTCCAGGGGAAAAACTCTGAGGTTCCCATAAGAAATAGAATTTTATTAATATCCTTTAGGATCTTGAAACACAGGATATTGTATTGTCAGCAAGTCTGTACATCCTGTTTGGGCAGAGAAATTAACTATCTGGCACCGCCAACCCAACCAGGGAGTTTGTGAGGTTCTCTGATGAGAGAAAAGCGTAGCTCTAATGAAAGTTTAAGATTTTTTCCTTATCTTTACTTTATTAGTTTAGTGCACATCATGTCTTTGGCATCACTAAAGTGAAACCCACCATGTGAATTTTTCAACAGAAGGGAACTTGTGCATTTGTATGTCTTATCCTAAACTTACAAAGCAAATTCCTTCCTCATAGCTTCCATTCTTAATTGATAATATCAAAGACTAGGAAATCTGTGCTTTTGTTTATTAGTTAAGCCTTCCTTTGTGTACCTCTCCTATTTCTTTCTACACAGTGGCCATGGAAACTATAATGCTGGAAATGGCACACCACTTATATAACACTGTTTGGCTTACAGCATCCTACTGTAGATGTTAAAATGATTATTTGATACTTAAGATAAAATCAAGTCTAATAGTCTTAGCTATGATATAAAGACACATTCAAGACCCTAATATTACTAGTTCATAATGAAAATTTGCATCGATATGAATAAGACAGCCTATCAGTGCTGTTCATGGGTTGTCTCCAAAAGCCTGTTCAGTCATAGCTAAATGCCAGCCAAACTTTCCTTGAAAAACCATTTAACTTATTTTTAGTACCCTTCCGTTTTGATTTTTATGTGTATGAGTATTGTACATTCATGTATGTTTGTGTCCCACATGCCTGCCTGGCATGTATGGTAATCAGAAGACACTGGAGTTACAGATGGCTGTGAACCGTCACATAGGTGCTGTGAACTGAACCTGGCTCCTCTGGAAGAGCAGCATACTTCTTAACCAGAGAGCTACTGTCTAGCCCTTTCAATGCTCTTCATGAAACAGACACATGTAGGCATCGTGTCTGTGAACCTGAAATGGCAGGCACACCCCTTTGGGTGTGGCTTTAGGCAAATGGAAGGAGAAAGAGAGGAGCTTGAGGTGTGGCTTTCTTTTGCACGCTTTTTCTGGTGGGTCAGCAGATCTGGTGGGAAGAGCAGGGAAAATGCTCTGGCAGTTCTTTGTATTTTTCTGTGTATTCTTCCCAATAAACACCCATTTATCATTTATCTTGGGTCTAGTAATATAATTACATCCTCAACTTTAATTGGCACCCAATGGTGGCTTGGGTAGTTCCCCACAACTGCCTTGTGGCTGGTTGTACAGCTCATAGCTTTTGCATTTTGCTCTGGCTTCTGAGTTGGCTGCAGAGTTTCTTTGGACTGTCTAGGGAAAAGCAGGTGTTTTGCTGTTCCTTTTGAATGCCTTGGATTTGCTGGAGCACACCTGTGGAAAGTGGCCCAAGGCATTTAGTCACAGCAGTTTTTCTTCTGATCAATTTGCATGCCCTGCTGCATGGTTCCCTATGAGCCAGCAATCACCCAGATCTCCATGTTTCAGGAATCTACTTAAGGTAAATTGACTACTGATAGCAATGACAGATACTATTACAATACAATAAAACATTTGGTTTATCATATGGATGGGATTTTAGAAGAGGATTACAACCTATGTATAATATATATTATTCATGGTAGCAGTTGGCTTTATAATCAATATAATATCCTTAAAGAAATGGTTTGATAACAGAGCTAAGAATTAGGAACTTACAGAAACCATACAGACTTTACAGATTAATAATTACAGCTTAGAAAAAAGGATTCAGAACATTGCAAATGGTAATGCTGATTAAACAAACAATGTAAAATATTGAACAGAAGATTGAAATACTAACAGAAAAAATTTCTTCCATGTCTGAGACTAATGACAAGCTAGCAGATAGAACATTGGGTTTTGGCAAGAAATTTACATGCCAGAAAGATAGTCTCTAAGGATGAGAACAGTAAATCTTTAGAATCATATATAAATGAAAGGAACAAGAAACTGACTGATTTAATGAAGTTCTAGAAATTTATATGGTCCAGGAGATTCAAACACTCAAAAAACCAACGGTGAATAGATTAGAGGCCATAGATCACCTTCAGGCTGATATACCAGAAGCAAAGGTACAAATCACAGAGAATGAAAATGACTTAACATTACCAGTATCTTTTGGAGTCAAGGATGACTTATCTAAGGTCGTTATGTCATCCCCTATAGTTTACCCCATTATGGTCATTGAAAAAACCAGCAGCTAAAAAACACCCAAAATGATCTTTTGAATGTCATTGGGAGCCAATATGAATGAAAGATTTAAAAGATATAAAGGAAGTAGCAGCCTCTTATGGCATGCATTCACCATTTGTGAGGCAATTAATAGATTCATGGGCAATAAGAATGCATTTCAAATTGAATGGTGAGCTTTATGGAGGGAAAAGGCTGAAGCACTTGAACTTCAAGGCCAAAAGAAAGGTTATAAGGCTCCCCAAGATAAAATTCTTGGCAAGGGTCTCTATGCGGATACAGAGACTCAAGCTGCATATGACAAACACATCCTGTCCCTATGCCATAGAGCATCTCTAAATGCTTGTGATATGACTCAAGAAACAGCGGTAAGAATTGATTCCTATAGTAAAGTGTTACAAGACCTTAAGGAACATTATAGTGAGTTTTTGCAAAGATTGACTAGAGTAATGCAAATAGGGGTAGAAGATCCAGAAGCTAGGTGAATACTCATAAATCTCTAGCTTATGAGAATGCTAATTCACAATGCAAAAGGGTGCTTTGGCCCTTAAAGATCAGATCAGGACCATTGTATGAATAGAAACTACACACAGCCAATAATGAGTCTAATGATTATGACACTGAGGCTTGGGTAGGGGAAGATATCTCCAAAGGTATGACAAGACATCAAAATATCAAGTGCTTTAATTGTGGTCAAATAGGACAACTGAGAAGAAATTGTAGACAAGGCATTCATAGGAATATTGCTTCTTCTTATAGGCATAACTCAAACAAAATCCCCCAAAATTCTGGATTATATAGAAGATGCTGTCAAGGCTGACACTGGACCAATGAATGTAGATCAACCAGTGACAAGCAAGAAAACCTGTCACCATTGGGAAACTCCTTGGGTGGGCCTCTCGAAGGCCCCTTTTTGAAAGTTGTCCAGTCATTCTCAGTCATTGTGGAGGTCAATCCTCCCTAGAACAATTAAAAAATCCAATGACTATTGTAAAACAATATCACACTGCTCTGGATGGTAGATTAGCTTCAAAGAACAAATCAAATTTACATAGAGGAAACAAAAAACATATATTTTGGCAGGCTTCTATAAATGATAAAAGACATAATTAAGAGTACAAATAAATAATATTTTTCTAATAGGCTTTGTGGACACAGGGGCGGATGTTACTATTATAATTCAAAAATATTTGCCTCCAAGATGGCCTCTGCAGGAGGTAAATGTTCACTTCTTATATTAGAATGGATATTTCTACCACATAAACAGAATAAAAATATTAAAAACATATATAGAAAAGATTTCTGATTTGATTTTAAAAGGAAAATTAAGACTTTCTCAACTGTCAAGTATGAACCTAGTAGAAATCATAGTACCTTTATCTAATGAGGAAATTTCTTCCTTATGGGAAGATAATGAATATTGTCAAAGTGCTTGCAGTAACCTTTTTGGGAAGGATTAGCAACAATTATCCCAAAAGTGAGAGAATAAAATTTATAAAGAAAACCATTTTTATCTTCCCACACACTGTAAGGAGAACACCAATCTCTGTAACTACATTCTACACTGATGCAAACAAATCAGGAAAAGCAGGATATAAATCAGGAGAAATAAGTAAAGTGGTTCAAAGACCTTATATCTCTGTACAAAAGGCAGAATTGAAGGTCATTCTCATGGTGCTTATGGATTTTACAGAACCTCTCAATATAGTTAACAACTCTCAATGTGCAGAGAGGATTGTCTTACACATTGAAACTGCTGAATTTATTCCTGGTGACACAGAATTAACTTCATTGTTTATACAATTACAAGAAATAATCAGGAATAATATATATATATATATATATATATATATATATATATATCACATATCAAATCCCATACAGATCTGCCGGGTCCTCTAGCACAAGGCAATGATGAAATTGATCATTTATTAATAGTAAGTGTGCTGGATGACTCAGAATTTCACAAAAAAAACACCATGTGAATAGCAAAGTTTTAAAAAAGGATTTTTCCATCACTTGGCAACAAGTTAAGGAAATAGTAAATTACAGAATTTGAAAAATTAAAATATGTGCACCATACAATAGACACATTTTCAGGATTTCAATGAGCAATTGCTCTGAAATTACCTATTAGAGGTAATGGCTATTATGGGTATACCTGCACAAATAAAAAATGACAATGCTTGCAAAAGCCACTGCCATGACTCTGTTAGCTTTTTGAGTTGTACCAAGGCTTGGGAAGACATAGGTGCGGCCTTGCATACATGCAGGACCACTGGAGATATCTAGGAATGCAATGGAGAACAGAAAACTTTTAGCCTACTTAGGAGCAGCTGGATGGTAAAGAATATATAGGACAGATGATTGGGATGAGCAGGAGGAGAGAGTTAATAAGAACCAAGATGGAGAGTCTTCACCTCCTTTATTTTAAACTGGGAATACAGAAAGGCAAATATTCAATGGTAAAATTCAGCAGGAGCTAAGAGACTTGAAAGTTTTAGCAAAATCTCTTACAGGAGATAAGAAATTTACAGGTTTCCTTGGATCAGAGAGAGAGGGGCTCAGGGGAACATAAGCAGGATGCATGTGCCAATACCATTCAGACAGCTCAAGGAACTAAAGATGGCTTATGTCCAGTATGGACCAACAACAATTTTTACCCAGAGGCTGATAGGGAATATTCCAGTAGAAGCCTCATCCATAGGAAATTGAAAGCAGGTAGCCAAGGCCTGCTTATCAGGAGGAGAGTATTTGTTATAGAGGACAGGCAGGGACCTAAGAAGTTAGTTCAAAATTTGTCTCTAGGCCTGTGTGGACATTATCAAAAAAAATAGAGACACAGATATTGGAACTTTGATTTTGAAACAGCTAGCTTATGAGAATGCTGGTACTGAACGCCAGGCCACGCTAAGGCCTCACAGGAAGAAGACTGATGTATACGAGTTCATTAAGATTTTTTTTTCAGATACTGGAACTAGCTTAAATTCAGGGATTAGCAATTGTGGCTGCCTTACAGGAACTTCAGTTAAAAATATGTTATTCCTGCAGAGAAAGCAAGGCATTGTGAGGGAGAAATGGACAGAACCTTCTAGAGGTTGCTTTGGACATCTTCAGGAAGGGCACCAGGTCAGACAGAGTACCAACAGAAGAAAAAATAGGGGATCAGGCTTGTGGATGAAATATAACCACAGATTTTCCAGTGGCCCAGAAGGCAAAAGTCAAGCTAAAGCCAAGGACAATCCTGGCAGCGATCACAGTCCAACAGCCCTCAGCCAGTGGCTGGGTGCCACCTCAGGCTGGCATCTGTGGTGGGCTCAACAAAATGGCTGATGGGGCAGCAGGCAGCCCGGAGCTCCTTGGGATAACTTGCAGCCTTGGGAATTGCCACTATGGATGATGGCTAGTCATATGTGTATGATGCTATTGATACAGCCAGTCAGAAATTGTTCTGAGACTTATGGAGAAGAAAGGGCAACATATTTAAGCTTAGATCTGTTCAAATTTTGGACGCTCATTTCCAGGTTTAACTATAGCTGCTGTGTAGGAGAAATTTCAATTAGGGATTTTTCTTTTCAGCAAACTGATCATAACCTAGGCAAAAGGAGAAATGTGGGATGTATGCAAGTTATGAATGAGTGTTGTGGCCACAACTGGATGTGTGATGTGATTGTGAATTTATGAATGTGGACAAATGAAAATGCCTAAATTGCCTTGGATATGATTAGAGGGATAGTTACATTGCCTCAGATATGGTTTTAAAAACTACCAAAATCGCTTTAGATATAGTCAAAAAGAGCATCCAGTCAGTCAGTCAGTCAGTCAGTCAATGTCTTAACAGGGCTTAATAATTTAAGCACTAGGAGATAGTCAATGAAAAAGATGGCAAGCCTATAGCTTGGGAAATGAGGAATCTAAGGATGATTCTGTAAAATTTGGCAGGGGAGAGGATACAGGTCCTCCTAAATTTTTATGGTTAAAACAGGAAAATCTTGGAAGTGAAAGTTGATATGTGATTTTAAAAAAGGGTTTAATGAGAAGAAGCGACAGGAGACAACCACCTTGTTAGATTCAGAACCTGAAAATGTCTTTGTAAATACATATAAGGCCAAGTCAGCTAAGATGCAAATGAGGTCTTATCAGCTTGTCAGCTTGGAAGGTTAGATTAGAAAAGGCTACTCAGAAACTGTAAGTAAATCTCAAAAATTGTTTGGGATATATGCTGTATTCTAAAGAAATTAAGGCTTAATAGACAACAATTAGAAAGAATAGTTTACAATCTTTGAATAAAATTTTTTTAAAGTTGTTAAAATATTCAATGGTTGAGTCTTTTTGGGTAGCATCTAATGATGATTTAAATCCTTTAAATATGATTCTATAAGGAGGCAGTGATCGAAATTTACCCAGACAGCTAACTAAGAAGGTAGACAATTCTTTCTATAATTAGAGAAGGCGATTCAGCATCAACAGATATATTGACTATGCAATACAATTGGAAGCTTCAGTGCACCCCACAAAGCATAGTCCTACTTCTGTTCTATGGCAGAAGGAACCATTATTATGGTTACACATACCTGTCTCAGCAGCCAAAGTATTAAACCCTTATTTTAAAAGCAGTTGCTTCCATGGTGCAGAAGTTCCATGGGGAGTTTAGGAAATATTTTAAAGAGAACCAAATGTAATACATATTCCTTATTCCAAGCAACAGGTAGAATCTTTCAGAACCGAGATTCACAGGCAATTGTTTATGCTCCATTTTCAGGAAAAATTGATAATCAATTTGCAGCTTATAGGATGTTACAATTTACTCTGATAAATCCATATATTACCCAAAATTATAAAAAACAGTCCTATAAAATGCTATGTTAGTTTTTACTGATGGCTCTAATGGGAGAGCCACTTGCATATGTTATTGATGGAAAGGAATAGGTGGAGCAGACAGCTCTGGCTTCAGCTCAAATAGTCAAATTGCAAGCCATTGCAGTGGTCTTTCAGCTCCTAGTAAGTAATTCATTTAATTTGTCTACTGACAGTCACTATGCCTTTAAGGCTCTTCGGGTAATATAGAGAGTTCCATGCATAGGATCTAGTAATAGTCATGTTAGAATATTATTTGAACAAATTCAAAATGCAATTCACCTAAGAGAATTTCCATGGTTTATGAGTCACATTGGGAACCTATTAAATAAGGCCTTTCCCTGATTACTAGCCAAATGACAGGAGTCAACAGATTAATTAACAAAATTGGTTGATTTGCCTTAAATAGAGAAAGCTCTACAGTCTTGTATTTGCAACAAAATAGCAAAAATTTAAAAAAGCAATTTGGCTTAACCAGAGAGACTGCTGGTCAAATCAACAAACAATGTGGATTGTGTCCACAAATTCTATCTATGGCTAATTTAGGGATGAGTCCTTGATGTCTAGTCCATAACCATCTATGGAAAATGGATGTTACTCATTGCAGAGTTTGGCAAGTTAAAAATGTACACAATCGCCACATATTCAGATTTCTTGATATTATAAGTCACTGTTTTAAGATGTTTTTGCTTACATGGGAGTTCCAAGTATTATAAAGACAGACTACAGGGATGGATATTATGATGAGGTATGTCAGTGATCTTGTACTCATTGGGAAAATGATAAGACAGATGTGCCTTGTGATCCTCCAGGACAAGGAATTTTAGAACATACTCATAGCTCCTTAAAAACACAGCTTCTAAGATAAAAAGGGGGAACTGTGCCTCCAGCCTCCATATGATGCATTAAGCCACACCCTGTGTATCTTAACATTTTAAATATGGATGCCAATAAGCAATCTGCTACAGACAGATTCTGGCATGACAGAATTAGAGCAAATTTCACTCAGGTTAAATGGAGAGACAAAAGAGGGGATCAGACCCTGTAATTATTTGGGGTCAAGGGCATGTCTGTCTTTTATCAAAGCTGGAGAACAAGGCATGCTGGCTGCCGAAGCAGTTGGTGAGATGCATGGAACACAGAGAAATTGGACCTGAGTCCTTGGGAGACTGTCTGAACCAGCTGGAGTGAAACACTGAAACTGTGTTCCTGAACCTTGAGGACATCTGACCTATGGTCAGAGGAAGAAAGGAGACACACCCAGTTCCAGTTTCAAGATGCTTTCCAGAGTACCAGCTTCCCTACAAATGGACTACATCCACCTCTATGAATCCATGAGTGCTCATCCAGGAGCAGACTAAGAACTGGACAACAAACAGCTTGCTTTCTTGCCACATCTAGACACACAAAACTGTTTTGTCAGGTTTCCCATGGGAAAAGGGACCCATTTAGGACAGTTGGATATTGGCATAAACCAGAGTGAGTGACAGGAGTCCCTATACAATGCGTAAATGAGATATGGACAAAAGACATTTTAGCTAACATTCAAAGACTATGTATAATATTATTAACCTGATTTCAGAACTTTACATATTTCAGAACTTTGGACTTTAAGCAAGAATTAAAAAGTTTCAAAGAGCATTGAGCTCCAGGCAGGGAATAAAGGAAAATAGTTTAGAATTGTAAAATTGTTCACACCCCCAGATTGTGAAATCATTGTCCTTTGATTTATTGTAACTCACCCTAATGTATGTTCATGATGAGATTGTTAATGTCTATAACTTTGTTATATGTGATATGCAAATTTATTAGAAACTAGAAGTCAGAGTTCATTCCAACAGGAATGACATGTAATTTACAAGCCTTAGGATAGAAGTATGTTTAAGCAAACTTTAGTAGTGTCTGTATCAGAGGCACTAGAGGCATTCCCACACAGATTTTAAAAGGCCATTTAACCTTTATACATCTCCATCATGCAGGAGAACATTTGAAGTTTCGAGAGCTCAGGTGCTACCTCCAGGAGGATTTGTTTTTCAGATTCAGGAGCATTTGGAGCTGGACCATGACCAACCCCCCATTAACCTTATTTATTTGTTTTACAGAGACTGGTTCCAGCCAGAGATGGGTACAGTTTTCGTTGCCTTCAGGGAATCCTAAGACAGAACACGCATGACAGAATTCATGATTCCATGACAGGCACCCCTGGTAGGTTAAAGGGAGCCTCCTAAGATAGGCAGTCATCTGTCCTGATGCAGAAGCACAGTTTTCTTTTCATTAATTTAAGAGAGGGGGAATTGTTGGGAACCAAGAAAATTTTTAAGGTCCAACCTCCCATTTCAGGAAACAGGAGTTCCCAGGAGCTCAGGCCCACAATTATATTGTATATGCAAGCAAGTCTGCTATTGGATAGCATGGCCTCAGTGCAGAATGCCTCCTAGTCTGCATCTCTACAGGACAAAGCATTTGAATAGGCCTGCACCTGGGCCGAGGGAGAGGTGTGTAAGTGACAAGGGAGGACACAGAGTTGGGGCGATCAAGCAGGGAGGAGTCAGCTGAAGGAGACAGAAATGGCCTCGTGGCCTTGGAAGCATGGATAGCAGACAGCCAGGAAGATGCTGAATAAACAAGAGACTCCAGTTTTGCAACATGGAACTCAGAGCTCTCTAAAGATGACAAGATGCCTGTGCTTGGTCTTTATCACCATTGGGTCACTAGGAGTTTCCAAGTCCACGCTCCCCCACTCAGGCCGAACCTCATGGCTGCCATGACTTGGGGCTGAGACATGCCTGGCCATGACATTCATCCAGCTTTACACAGACAGGCTCCACATCTGCATGCTGTGGCTCCACTGTCAAATTGGTGTCAGAAGTGCAAGCTTCATTCAGGCAAAAGCTCATAAAACTTAGATACTGAAAAACCGTATTTTCATGATTTTCTCACCATTCCACTTAATTTCTAATACTAACATCCATTATATTACCATAGTAGAAAGGTTCCAGGTCATTTCTCAACTATAACATGTTGACTCCTGTCTCAGGTGGAGACATCCGACATGATGTCTTCTTAGAACTTTGAGGAGAGAATCATTGTCTCACACTGTCTCATTTCTCTTCTCTCACCCCTTTATCTTTGAAATGATATAATCTAATGATGTTCAGATAAATGAATGAAATCTGGGAAGAAGAAAATCTGACCCTGGCTTTTACTATTTTGTCTATTTGTTGTTCATACTAATTCACTCTCAGGGTTAAATAGATTTATCATAAAGACAACTTCCCCTAAGTTATCTTAAAGCCTCCAAGAATGACTTGTAACACAACATGACTTGAGTAGCTAAGGTACTTTAGGGAAGCCAGTACTAAACCTAAATCATCTCCCATTGTTCCACATATTCAAAGGAAGTTACCTTCCTTTTCTTAACTGTGAACTGGATGTGATGACTATTCATAAGGATAACAATAACTGTAAGAAAGAAGTATCTCAGAAACACTATCTAGTTGACAAAGCAGGGTTAATGACTTCTGGTGGGAAAAAGTATGACTAATTTCTGATAGTCTTCTCCAAATCCATGAGAAAAAAGGCACCAGTTTAACTAAAATAACTGTCTAAAAGAAAACTGTTCTTCAAAGTTATCAAGACCACAAAGAATGGAAAACTGACCAAGTATCAGGTCAGAGAACAAAACCAGGAACAGTTAGATATAAGAGGCTACAGTCTGAACAGAAAAGTCAACACTGATGAAACAAAGTAGGACATTGATATAAACTTTCTGGTTCAGTTGATAATATTGAATAATTGTTAACTTCTTAGTTTTGAAAATTTTATTATGTTTGGCCAAGATGTTTACATTAGAGAAAAATGTATAGAGGGTGTACAAAAATTCCTTGTATACTATTTTTATAATGTTCTACATATATAAAAATCAAAGTTTCAAAGTTATACTGCAAATACACCATGGATGTACAATATGATTTAACTGCTTAAGGGAGAAATCACTAGGCACACTTTGTTCCACTGTGACACTGGGTGACACTGGCATTGAGTATAGACTCAGAAAAGATGGAGACCGGAAGCTGCACACTCAGGTATCAGTTATCCTTTATTATTTGTCAGCATATTCTAGGAAATGTAATTTATAAAGTTGAACACAGAGGCAATACATTACCTACATTAAAAACCTACAGAAGTTTAGTGATGATATTGTCCAAAAAAACTCTTGCATACTGACAAGAGTTATTCTACTTGTCTTATGATAATGTACCTAAAAGAATTTGCATTTTCCTTAAAAATTAACCATTTCAGAATATTCATTTCATAGTTAGAAGTTATAAAGAAGTTGCTTTTTAAGGAACTTTGTACTCAGGAGATTCATATATTCCTCTTTACATGAATTTATTTCTGAAAGAAATATATATTTCTTAAAAAAATTATTAAATTAAAAATACTCATAAAAATACTCATATCAGTGTACTTTACCATGTAGTTCTAATGATATAATTTGATTACAGATCTTCCCAATCTAAGCTCTAAGGTCCTTTGAGCTTATCATGTAAAAACATGAAAATACGGGCCTGGAGAAATTGTTCAGCATTAGAGAGTGCATACTGCTCTTATAGTTATGTACCTTTAAGTGTAGCAAAGGGAATCCCTTTGGTCCTAGCTGGCATTGCATGCATTTGTAAGAACTAGCATTCAGATATACTTAATTAAAGAGAAAAATAAAATGTTTTTTTTAAATACTAAAATATTACCTGATGAAAGTGAGAGAAGCTCAAAACCATCCAGTCAAAAATCTACAAAATCTTTACATTATTATTGACTAAGTATGAAATACAAATTTCAAGATTTCACAAATCAAGGCAATTTGCATTTCTTCCAGTTGGCTCTATGAAATTTTACCTCTTTACTTTTTCAAGAATGAGAATATTAAGCTTGTAAACAACATTTCAAAAAATATGACTTACAGACTTGGAAATAATTCCAATGTAACATTTGAATCAGGATTCTCATGATGATTCTATATACTAATCATGCTGCAAGCACAATTTTAATAGCATTTCAAAGCTTTTAACAACATTAATACATAGAATTTGCCACAAGAAAACATTTTCTTTGAATGTTTTTGCTCCCTCTTCATGAAATCCATTTTAATTTCATGTTTTTGTCTCTGGTGCATAGAATTCAAGCAGAGTTATGGCTATCAATGAATGCCTTTTAAAGGTGTTTGCAAGCATTTATTTGCATTTAAATGAGTTATTGGCTTTTATTTTGATGGAAAGATTGCTACTACAAAAAAATTAAAAAAAAATACAACTTGATCTCCAACCTGAACAGTTTTCTTCAACATTCATAACATATTCTTTTCTCCATATCCCAAATCAAACCCAAGGCAATTTCAAAGCATGGAAGAAAACATGGGTATTTACCAATGCTATTTAAGCTACTGCTTTATTCTCCTCTTCTTCCTGACCCTCCTCATTCTCCTAATGGGAGAGGTCCTTCTGTGTATATGTTTGTCTTATTGGTTGATGAATAAAGTACTGTTGGCCAATAAAAAAGCAAGAAAGGTGAAACTAGGAGTTGAGGAGGATCCTGGGAAATGCAGTAAAGAGAAGTCTTGTGATCCAGGCAGGAAGTGACATAGCAGGCAGTCTCAGAATATAAGCAAGGACAAGCAGGAAATCGCTCTCTTCCTCTTCCTCTTTCTCTTCCTCTTCCTCTCTTCTCTGTGGGGCCCCCATATGATCCTGGCAAGAAAAGAAGCCTCTCCCTTGCATTGATGGTAAGATAAGTCTTTATAAAATATATTGATTAATAATTATGGTTGAAAATTAAGACTGAGCTAGCAAGTAAGAAATCTTAGTCATTGGCCAGCAGCATTGAAACTAATATAAGACTCTGTATGTTGTTTTGGGCACCCATCTGGAATTGGGGCTCTGGTGGCTTGGCTGATAGATTTGTAGTTACTCTTTCCCCTCCAGAATTTCTTCCCCCTATTCTTCTTTCTCCTCTTTTTCTTGTTAGAAAAAATGAGATGCAGATTTCGGAACTTGACCTCTAGAATACACATACAAAGCTGGCATGATTACATACACCCCGTGTTGCCAGAAGCTAAGATAGGAGGAAGACCTGGATTTGTTTACCACCATCTAAATATAGTGAGAGACACTGTGTCCAGGAAGTAAAACAGAGAGTGAGAGAACAATGCTTATGACAACTTCCTCTGTCCTTTGCAGTGAACATGTGTGCATAAACCACATAAACAACTAAGGGGGGGGCAAAAACGGTGAAAGAATAGAGACAGGAAAATGTCAGTGAATTTGAGGCTAGTCTGGTCTATAAAGTGAGTTCCAGGACAGCCAGGACTGTTACACCAAGAAACCCTGTCTCAAAAACAAAACAAAAGTCTGAATTTAGTCAGGTATGTAACACTTCAAATTTACTCCCTGGCACCAACACTCGAATGGACCCCTAAATGTTAGGGATAATCATTTATTTTATTTTATTTTTTACTCTATGATTCCCCCATAAAAGCTGCCCATATGTCCAATTTAAATGATGTAGCAATCATAAACAAAAGAATTCACCTACAAAGGAGAAGATGTGAATTTTATTGTTTGAGCTCATTTCTACTTCAGATGAATAATTAACCACTATAAAATTATTTAAGGAACAAAGTCTGTCATGAGGCAGAATCACCTGGGCTGAATCACAAATTCTCCCAGTTTTAAATTTACAAGGCTGCTTGAGCTAACCCCAGGGCATGGAGCTGAAGGGCAGCCAGCACTGGGTAAGGCAAACTGGAGCGGGCAAGCTTTAAAACAAAAGAAAACCGTTATGTGAGCAGCACGTGCCAGTGCGACTCACATTTTAAAGAATGAACCCTCAGGCCTGGAAAAAAAATTAATGAGTTCTGCCTCTCCTTTCTGTGACCTTTCGTTTGGTTTTCATGGGAATTTGTTTTCTTTGTTTTAGGTCGAGCTGTTCGGTGAAGTCACAGTGGGAATATGAATCTGCAGCAGGGCTCTGGTGCCATAGATTTTGCAGGCTACCACTGAGTTGTTATCTCTTGAGTAATCTAAGGCCCTGAACTAGGCAAATTCACATAAAAGTCAAATATTGTCTTAAGAACTCCATCCCAAGGTTTCTCTCCCTGTGGGTATTCTCCTCTGACAATATATTATTCTACAAAAAGCTCATGCAACTCATTATCACTATATTTTTCATATTTCAAAGTCTGTTTACATTAAATGTTAGGTAACTACCCTCAAAAAATGTGCTAGTAGAGTAGAAAAATGACAAAAGCAGAGATCAAAGACCAACATTTGACCAACAAACCTGACATTCATGATGAGGTCTGTGTCGAGTCTCCTCTGGGAGCTCCTTGACAATGTCTGTCTTGATTCAGGTGGCTGTCATGTGTTTTCTGGGCCCTCATCTGCACTTCCATCTTACCTAGTGGCAGGCTGGAACTGACCCATTCTCATTTCCTCATGAGCTGCTGCTTCGTCTAAGTACAAAAATTTGTTTCATTTAAATTCCTTTAAGACTGGCTTCTGTATAGATTGTAATTTATGACTAAGTGAGCAAACCTGACTCTCCACACAGCAGTTGATCCAGGGTTAGCCTTGAAAGCTTCTATTTTTTAAAAAATGCTGTTCAAGCAGCATTAAAAGTAGCACACAGGCATAGTGGCCCATGTCTTTAATCGCAAAATGCTAGAGGCAGAGGCAGGAGGATCTCTGTGAGATCGAGGCTAACCTGGTCTACATAGTGAGTTTAAGGACAGCCAGAACTACATAGTGAGACTTGTCTCAAACAAACAAACAAACAAACAAACAAACAAACAAAAGAACAACAACAAAATAAAAAGGAGCACAGAGTGTCTTTGCCATTTATGTTGTTCTTTGGTGCACCTTAGCAGAATGTAGGCATATAGAGGAATCTTCAATTGATCATAACAATATTTAAAAAATCTAACATTTTGAAGCTATTTCTTTCATAACACAAATCCCAAATTCTTCAGACTACCTGGCATTTTCATCTTGGTATGATTGCTTTGTAATAAAGTAATCTAGTTACTCTACTGTGAGTGAACATGGTTTTACACTATAGAATTATGGGATGGCTACAAAATATTATTTGTATTTTCATCTATTTCTTTTCAAGTTATTCCACTGTCACTATTTTGCTTTAAAAATAATTCTCCAATCTCTGAAGAATTTAATGATCTACAGCCACAGTGTGAATAGCAAAGTAGTGGTAGAGCTGCAGCACTTAGGAGACTGGCCCCTACTCCTCAGGCAACACAGTAGAGTTCTCTGTGATGGCCCAGGTGTGGGAGAACCAACACTGAGGGCAAGGATGCAGGATAAGTGGCCATTCCCTTCCTCATTGCTGCATGCAGTGAACTAGCAGGAGCAGTGCTGGAACTCACCATGGTGGTGACGACAGGGGAGAGCTGTCAAGCTGATTAGCCCTGCAACTACCCAGGTCCACTAGGGTTATGAGTCAGCCAACGCCAACAGCCATGCCATCTATTATCTGCTGGAGCATGTGAAAGCACAGGTACTGCAGTCCCAAAGCTGTAGGATCTCCACATCACAGAGTAAACCAGGATAACCAAGAGAAGTTCACGTGAGGACCCAGTGTATTGGCATCTTGCCTTTTTGCCAGTGAACTTGTAGTGGCCACAACCTTTGGGTGTGGTCTCAGGTGCAGAATGTGACCCATTAAGGTAGAGGAGGGGCTGTCTCACTCTCTTGGGTTGCATTGAGAGCATTGGAGGGGCAGAGACTGCATCTTCTAGAGCAGGAAGACCGAAGTGGTTATTTACTCTTATCATTAAAAAAAGGGGGGAAGACACCATGCTGCTGGAGGACTAACGTGCCAGATTACAGGTAAGTCACAGCCTCGTGGCAATACAAAGATTAATAAAATGGGTTAATAATTAAGAAAGAGCTAGACAATAAGAAGCCTGAGCCATCGGCCAAACATTTTATACTTAATATAAGTCTTTGTGTGTTTATTTGGGGCAAAGTGGCTGTAGGACCAGGTGGGACAGACACCTCCATCTTCAGCCCAGTATTGATAGTGTAGCAGAAAGCAGAGGGCTCAAAGCAGACCAATGACTCTTTGAAATGAACACTTGCAAGTAAACAAATATAGACAAAAGAATTTGCTGTGTGACTCACTATGTCACACTACAGCTTCCATAAAAAGATTTTTCTTTTTTTCTCTATCTTAAATTTTATTTTATTTTGGGGGCAGGGGTTTACAAGAGCAGAAGGCAGGTACAAAAGGATGTGGGAATGAATAGGATTGAGATGCATGATGTGAAATACACAAAGAATAAATGAAAAAGAAAGTAAGAAATCAGTGGTAGAAAAATCCATAAGATCTTACCTTTATACACAAAGATGAGGAAAAGTTCTAGTCTTAAGCAGAGATGCTTCTTACTTCAGTTTTATGATGATTGATGTAGAGATGGATGACTGTGGCGGAATGTTACTTTAACTAGGCAAAGATGTGTTACCTTTGTTTATACTGCAGAATGTTACTTTAACTGTAAAAGTGTTTATCACGTTTGTTTGTGATTCAATTGTTTAATGACATGAGGATGCATGTTTAATTATGTTGCGTTTGTTTCAGCTTGGTAAAAACTGAATGGCAATAGCTACGCAGGAGAAGGATAGGCATGACTAGGAGGCAGAACAGGAGGAGAAGTGTAGGCTTGAGAAGAACAACGGGGGAGGAGGAGACCATGCCTGGGACAGCAAGTCAGGCAGCCACCAGGAAGCTGCCAGGGACCATACACAAGAAACAGGGAAAATAGATATACAGAAGGGAAGAAAAATAAAAAGTCCGAAAGCAAAAGACAGATAAAGAGAAACAGACTAAGATAAAAGAACCAGGCAGAAGAGAGTCTAAGCTAGGCCGTGCATTCATTCACAGTAAGAAGTCTCTGTGTCATGATTTAGGAGCTGGTTGCTGGCCTACAAGAAAAAGTGTAGTGCAGATGACTGGCCAACAGGAAGAGAATCAAACCCTGTGCTGCACTCAGCTTGAGGTGGAACATCTCTATCAGCCCCCATCCCCACATCGTGAATTATCTTCAAAGAGGAGGTGAAAGGTTGTAAGAGCATAAATTAGTAGGAAGTATTTGTTGGGTATGACAGGGCTATTAAACACATGGACTCACAGCAACTGTAACATATGCAAAGGCTGTGCAAGGTTCCAGTCAGCTAAATAAAATATCAGAGTGAAGGTGGGTAGGTCTGAACTCCAACCCGTAGCTAAAGAGCTTTCAGCAGTTGCTGGCTGCTGACTGAGCAAGAGGTACTTTTCTTGAGGGATGAGATCCTGGAGTGGCTACCACACTGCAATAATTGGTCCTAAACCCACAAACATACAGGGTGAAATAAGTGAACTCATTGGGTTAAAAAAAAAAAGAGCAAATGGTGTCAGTAGGGAAAGTCAGGAAGAATTGGAGAGAGAGGTAAGGGCGAGTGAATGTAAAACCTGTGTATTATATGTACATGCTAGGGCTAGATTGTAATCTGTAAATGATAAATGTACATTTATTTTATACAAAATTTGATACCTTATAGTGCATCCATATCTTATTTCATGCCATCCTGATAAACATTCTTCAACACATCTTAATCCCTTAGGAACACATGCCTCAATGGGGTTGGTAATGGTTTTCTTCAAAAGAGAAATTGCAAGTGGGAGCCAGGCCAACCAGATGACTTTTTAACCCATGAATGAGATTTTGCACAGAAATTGACCTCGCAGGACAGAAATGGTGCCTGTCATGGAGCAAAAGGTTCCATGATAGGTAGTATAGTTTAGGAAGCTTATCTCACTGTGGGGAAAGATCCATGAGGGTTACTACCCAGTGCAGTGGATTTTGTTTCTTGTATAGATAGCCCTCTTCATGAAGACTATTCAACACATGCCCAGGTATCACCTGACCTTTCTTAGCAAGTCTCCACTGAGCTCTGTGAACCCAGCTTCAAAGAACCAGCAGAGACCCTGAATTTCTGGCTATTAAACAATCAAACCAACAATGTAAACAAGGTTGCTCATCTCACATACAGCAGTCTCAACTCCACAAGTTATGCATAAAAAATCTCAGCTAAACCTTTTGGTGCAAGCATGATAGACAGTACTTCAAAAATTGAATTTGTTTTTTCTTGACATTTAACAAATTGCCACAATTTAGTAACTAGCCATACCCATTTTAATTAGTTTATAATTCTTACAGTCACAAATTCGGATTATGTGCTTAGGTTTCTAATCAGGTTTATAAAGCCAAAGTATGGCATGAGCTAGAAGCTGTTCATTTGTAGAAACTTTGCATTTCCAAACTTGTTTAATATTTGTTCATATTTAATGTCTCAATGCTATAGAACTGAGGCCCCTGTTTCCTTGTCCCATCTTCTCTCTGCCCTTACAATATACATGTAGCTCATTGAATCTAAATCAGAATAGAATATACCTCATGAGGAATCTTTTTCAAATGTCAAATCTATGATCCTTGATTTTACCCTTTAGGTCCAGAAAGGATTAAATGACTAACTGATGTCCATTCACGTAATCTCCCAATTTTAGGATTGGCTTATGTAAGATATTTATTGCATGTGAAAATCCCTGTATGCACAAGTTACTCAAAATCCAAGGAGTTGTGAGTACCACACCGTTGAGTCAACTGGAGTCATGGTAGCATTCTGGCAGTCACAGAATGCCCATTTTGTCATCTTGACCTACATTTTCAATAAGTGAAAATTGCACAGTTAAATTATTTCCTAATATAACATTTACTTGAGATTCAAATGAAACCCCATCATCTAGAGTAACAACTGAATCCCTTAATATTTGGAACAAGTGTTTTTTATCACAATGTCCCCAGTAACTCATTAACTAAGTGTAATAATACCAAGGAGAGGATAATTATATTTTGGAGATGGCAGTGGGCAAATTATGTCACCGGAGCAAACTAAGAAGAACACATCCCATTTTTAAAGTACATCATTGTAGAACACTAGCAGAACAAACAAACCATACCTTCAGCCTAGACAGTGGGAGTGGTTACTCTAACCTTGAATATATCTTGATGTTAATTACATGATTATATACTGTTATCTTATGTTAATTCAGGATGACACTCGAAAGTGAATTCAAGGTCGTATGGTGTGGTAAGTATATGAACGGTAATTAGCTAAAAGACAGATCACAGTTAAATGCTGCTGAATATTGCTACTTTTGAATTTGTGATATGTTTATGATGTTTCTATTCAAAATTTGTTCATATTTCTATTGATAATTTGTCCCAAAACTGTTGAAATACTGACAAAAAAATCAACTCTTGTAAATCCTGTTATATAAGACTAGAATAATTTACTTTGACTCTACGAAAATAGGCTTAGCAATCATTGCCCTTTCAAATTTAAATTTATCTTAGGGTTAGTTCTGTATTCAAATTTAAATTTATCTTAGGGTTAGTTCTGTATTAGAGTCCTAATTTTGTACTGAATTTACTTGTTAGATATAAAATAATCTTTGGATTTCCTTCAATATTAACTTGATTCTGGTGAAACAAAGATAAGTGTGTTAGCATTGTTCTAAAACTGGATTCTGCATTCCAATGTTTAACTGCCCTCTAGAAACATTTCTAAATCTATAATTTATAAATTATAAATATTATTGAAGAGAACTAATTTATGTCATCAAACATAGAGAAATTGAGCTGGTACCCAACTAGAACCTCCACCCCTTTAGAGTAGTGTTCACAGTGCTGGAGGTACTTTGTATAGTACAGGAGTGGAAACAATCATCACTGGTACCGTTACACACCCTGTGATTTGTAAGAGGGAACTTGCCAGTTGTAAAGATACAGCAGTAGCAAAATGTTATGGAAGAAATCAAGCATGTTTTAATTGGACTTATGGCTTACTCTGTGAGATGGAACCCATGTCTTACACTGCTAAAGTGGCCAAGAACAGAAACAAGATAGGTAATGGCCACTGAGTGAAAATCTACAACTATTAATGTGTAAAGGAGTATAGCAAGGAAGGTCTGCTAATCACATACTGCTTTTGATAACTTTGTCACATGTTACTCATCAGAAAAACATCTTGCAGCAGATTGGAATTAACATAGCAACCCACAACTGAGCAATGCTTAGGAATTCTTCCAGACAGAACATGGCTGCTAAAAATATTATCCCAGAGACTGCTGCATCCTATAAGCAGAAGACCTCTGCAGGTTCAAAACGGATAATCCCAGCACAAAGAGAAATTGGGCAGAAAGTCTCACTTCTAACCAAGAAGCTGTTCACAACTGATGACTGCTGGGAAAGAGAGAATCAGTTATTCCCAGCAGAGTGTCCTTTGCTATACCAACCATATTCTAGGACAGACACCATGCCCAGGAGGAATTAGACAGCGCAAAATGGGCTCCATTTTTTCCTGGTTTTTTTGTTTAGTTTTGTTCTCTCTCCTGTTGATTTTGTTGTTGTTGTTTGAGGTACTTGATAGGAAGGATCTGAAAGTGTGTGAGGATGGGAACAAATATGAAAAAATATATTGTGTATAAAATTATAATTTTATACCAGAAACTTAATAAGGATAAATAAATGCTGTTTTCTGTCCCTAGAACCTATGCTACAAGCCTTTCCTAATTCAACAAAAAGCACCTTCCTCCAGTCATGGATCTTTGTTCCTAGTACTCTGGTTGTGGAGGCAGCTGGATCCATATGGGTTTAAAGGCAGACTCATCTATATTACCAGTTTCAGCCCACTCGAGGTTAAACATATTGGACCCTCTCTTTAAAAAAACAAAACAGAAAGAAAATAGCTATATTAGTAGAAAATTAGTAGTCCCTGATGATAACTCCCTGTCTTATATCATCATAGCCCATATTTAGTTATTTTCAGTTGATGCCACCTTCAAAGCACAGCTCAGTCTACTTCACATTTATTGATGCCACCGTTGTTCATGTCAGAGTCACCTTTAATATGGGTTTTGTAAAACTGTCTTAGTATTTTTGAAGGTCACTCCCCACACTTGAGTTGTTCTTTCCTTCACTCAGATCAATACCAAATGGTCTATCTGGATACTAACAAATCACTGTTGATGTAATGCCCTCACACCAAACCTCGGACAGCCACAGTTAGGGATCTTTCTAAGTGACATTTTCTTAAGTTCCTCTTCTCAGAACAATGTTATCCTGCAACTTCTCACACATGATTTTCCTTATATTTCTCTTTGGTATTTAACAGTGTTTATTTCCTTCGTTGGTAGGTGTCTTACCAATTAGAATTTCAGCAAAGATTTTCCTTTTATCTTTGCTGGATAGTTCTCCACTAACCTTGGCATGACAATCTCAACTTTTTCAACTCATAATTTCAATACAATGCATCACTACATCTTGAGAGAAAAACTTTTGGTCATTTCCATCTAAAATCCACTTATTAGCCATTCTAAAAGATTAATCACAGCACAATTTAAAATCATTTTCTGATTTTAATCCCCTCAGTTGACTCAATACTGATTAAATAACTGTACGGATAAACTAAAGATATAATAGATTTGATTTAAAGTATAAATTGTGAATAAATAAAATTGAATATAAGGAAATATTATATATATATATATATATATATATATATATATATATATATATATGAAGGACTTGATAAATCCTGTATTTGTCAAACCCATTTATTGATTAAGCTAGTGACATCAAATTAATAATTTAAAAATTGAACTTACAAATACAGTATCATATATTGTGATCCATTGAAAATGTCACAGAACTAATACCCCTACCAATTCTCATCAGTGATGCAGATGTAGACAAGCTGCCGAAATTAAATTTTTATTATAATTGATATGAATATTATTACTTCATTATAAGTGTGCATGTGGAAACATTCCAGTAATTGTTTTGTTGTTAACACTGTAACAGGAAAATTCTCATAGAAGTTGGCAAAGCTCTTTTGAATATGAAATAAGAAAAAGTGCTCACATGGCACTAAGCACCCTGGAGGTGGATAAGTAACAAAGATTAGGCTGTGCATAATTGCTGTAACTCATAGTTCACATTAACCTTATGAAGGGTAGCCATTTTTCATAGGTGTAGAGAACAATGTTGAGAATACGAAAACCGAAGCCCTAACAATCATGAAAGTTAGCATGGATTATTAAGCTAATTAAAGCACTGGGACTCTGGAGACCTGGATTTTAATATGCATTTTGCCACTAACTTATATTGTAACCCTAGGCAAGAGAGCAGGCCTCTTTATTCTTTGCTTTCTTCTTCTGTGAGGTTAGCAGTTCTTTCCAGAGGGGTCTGTACGGCATAGCAATGAACCGATGGGAAGTGGAAGCCAAGACTGTCCTCCTTGTGATAACAACAAATGAATATAATTAAAAGAACTTAACATAGTTAAAGGAACCCCCAGAGAAACACAGTGCTTTTGACTCTTCAACAGTGCTACTGCTATGAAAGGAGCAAGGTAAACTTGGTTTTTGTTATTGTCTTTATCCCTCCCATTTTTTGATGTTATACCTCACTCCTTTTTAATAAAATTAAGTTGTTCAAAATATCCCAATAAACTAAAGACTAGAAACAATCTTTGGCCAAATTTGTTAATTAATAACATGTCTTTGTAAAATTCACCTTAAAATTCAAGGTACACAGTGTTCCTTCAGCCTGACCACTCATACATTTTGCTCCTTAATTAAGTCTTTGGTGTCTATTGCCATTATTTCTCTTACAAAGCCCCCCAAAGAAGCATAATTGTGGAGTGCAATTATGGTACTAGATGATGAATGACTGTAGCACTGGCTGTATTGAGTGCAGCTGGAATATAAAATGGATGGATGTCATCACAGTGTGAAATATTGGCTGGATTGCAAGATAGATTAGCCTACCTGAAGCACATTGCAATTTCTATGCAAAATTAATTTATTTTACCTGCCAAATTACTGTTCCTTTATTAATTTGTTCAGGTCATGCATTTTGTTTTTAAGGAGAACCTTTCTGAATGGTGGGTCTGTGATTTTTAATTTTTTTTGAAAGCTCAGACCCTATAAGTGAAGACAGGTTCAGCCCTAGTTACTCCATGGGACACACAATTCCTTTTCTAGTGTATGTACACTAAGGTGCATTATTTTTGATATAGTTAAGATGATTGTTTTGAGCACGTTCTTCACCTGGTCCAGGCTTTCTTTCACAGCCATATAGTTAGACAGAAGAAAATGCACATGAGAGTATCCAATTACCAGAAACCGCTTGCAACCCTCTACCACACCAAACAGCTGTGAAACTGAAATTTCAAGTATATACTTAAGTCCAAGACTCTTATTCCTCTCTGTACACACACATACCACAGATTCTACTGAATAGCTTTGATTTCTATCCACCCAACATGAGAGCAGTTCAGTGAAGAGTAAGTGGTTATGATTAGATCACGTTTATTTTATAGTAAATTTTGATAGTGTTAATATTGGCATAGCCTATGTAAAGTCATGATGTAGAACATCAGTCTTCTGATATTTTCTGGTTTTCATTATGATGATAACTTATATATCATCCCTGTGACATTAGTTTTATAGTTCAAGCCCAGCTTTTATGACTATGGGGAACTTGAAATTAAGCATGAATACATTACAGTGTTATTAAGGTGTCTAAACTTTGTTGGTCATTTGCTCCTTTAATAAAGTAATTTGTAAGTTGATATCAACTTTATTTGACCTTTATGCAAGAGTCCCACTCAAAGTGAGATGACTGGCTCTGTGAACATTTTGTTTGAAATATCACCAATAACATTGATTTACAGTAGTGTAGACTCACAAAACCCTTATGAATACAGCATTCACAAGGAAGGGGAAAGTGACGGTCCATCCCTCTGGAGAAGGAGGCCATCTCAGAAATACAAATCAGCAATACAAATGAGTCATGGATAACAGGTGTCTCTAAAGGCAATTAGCACTAAGGACTGTATTTTACATTTCAGAGCTTCTGGACAGGACATGTAAATACAAGATCTCCCCTCCACATTCCTCCTCAGTAAGAGAGACCACAGAGCAAAGATTTTTACAGAAAGGTAATTGCCAAATTTTAACCTTAATTAGCTCTCACTAGCTGTAGTCTCTGGACAGAAAACAAAATGTACCTGACCAGGTAATAATCACAATGTAATCAAGTAATTTCCAAGACCTCATCAGCTTTTAACATAAGGATTTTCTTTTTTTAATGATGGGAAGATTATAGAGGAAACATTCAAGACAGGTTTGGAATAAGATAATGGATTTACTATGTAACTCTCAAAGGGATGTCAGCTATGTATTAACAATGGGCTCATGCTTTAGTAAGAGGTTTTGTGCTAAAATCTCCTAGCTTACTGGCTATTGGTTTCCCAGGAGAATAAAAAGAGTCCTGAAAATTGATGAAGAGCTCTCTACAATATGCCTGAAGAGTGGACAGAGAAAGTAAAGTTCTGATGTAACATAGACATTAGGAGCCTGTGTAAAGTGGCTTGTTAGCTGAATTGAGCAATGGGGAACCTCACATCTAACAGCTCTGCTGGCAGGTGTTCCTGTTGTCCTGGTAAAGTGCTGCATGTTTTTCTCAATAGTGGTGATAATACAATCGAGCTATCCCTGAACTACTTGTAAAGCTTGAGTAATAAAAGCACATTATGGCTTCATTATAACTCTGATGTTGCTTTATACTGTGTGCCCCGAAATCTGTCTGCTGTTCAAAACACCTAACAAAAGAAAAATAGTATTTCTGAGATGAAATTTCACACAACCTTACATGACATTTTGGAGACAGGAAGATTTTTCCCTCAATTTACACCAAGGTCATTATGAACAGAAAAACCTATGTATAAACAGATAAATATAATTAAACAGTGCATGCATGTGTGTATCCATTTCAATTATAATGGAAACACATACTGCGTTTCCTTTTCAGTTTCAGATAATACTGACTCTCCTCTGGTCATAGAATTGAAACCTTAATGCATTTGCATATTCAAAAATGTTCGCCTCAGGGCAAGTCAAAACAGCCACTGCATTAAAAAAATAACATTAGTTAGTTAAGCATGATCATTTTAGTAGGCCGGCAAAACAAAACAAAAGAGGTATTTCAGTTTGTAGACTTGGTATGATCTGATTGTATTTTCCATCAGAAATAATGAAATGGAAACATTAAAAGTGGAAATGCACAAAGAAAATAGATTTTTAATAACAAAAAGTGATATGAGTAATATCAATTATTACAGTTCTTAACATATTTCCTCCCAGAACTTGGCTTTGGAGATAGGCAAAGGAGTAGACCTATTTTGCAGGCTGCATTTAATTAGCATTTCTGTCTACCCATCTCAGTGGTCAGGCATTTGTTCATCATTTATTCATTTTACAATGAGGCTTCATGCCATGTACTGGAGCTGTACAAGTGATGAAAAGACCTGACCTCCAGGACTAGATGTCTTGCAGGGAGACAGACATAATGAGTTAAAAATGTGGTGTGGATGGAACATGCAAGTGTGATGAAAGAGTGATGAAGGAGGTGATAACAGAGCAGAAGAGTGGCCGGGCTGCGCTGCCTGTGGTGTGAGGCAGCGGATACTCTCCTTGTGTAAGTTCAGTAGATCCTGACATTGCTTGGTACTGAGAGGATATATACACTTCAGAGTTTGAAGTTAAGGTTTTGTTAAATCATTTTTTTCAGAATTCAGCATGAAGTACAATGGCCATTTTCTATTGCTCTGGTCTTTATGACTGTGTCTTTTCAGGTCTCCTCTCATTATTTTATCACATGATTTGAGGTCATCGGAGAATAATACACATTGACTAAGGAACAAACTGAGAGCAAGAACAAGATCAGTCCTGATACTTTATTAGAAGTAGGCTAATGGATGGATTCTCTGAAGCACTCTCCATAATCAAGCACGTTTTCATGTACATAGGTTACAAGCAACACTTAAAATGTAGACTTTAAAACCAGACTGCTATGAATTAAGCCATAGCACATTTGAAATTATTCACCTCATTTTTCTCATATGATTTGGTCTCAGACTGGAATCACTTCTGTCAGCAGCTATGGAAAAAATAAATGACACTATAAAAAGCCTAGAAAACTATTTCCTACATGCTTTGCAATGATACAAATGAGAATAACTGGAAAGGAATCAGTTCTCAGGTGATAACATGAACATTTTAAATCATTATGAAGCAAGGAAGGCAATGATTAATAAACTGTGAGCCACAACTTTTGTCTTCTAATGAAAAGGTCAGTGGCTCTGGCATCCTCTTCCCTGTTCCCACAAGTACAGCTATTTATGAAAGACCATCAGAAAGGCTTTCTATGAGCACTAAGTTCCAATGATTTTGATGCTCCATTTCACCTTGTAAAAGTTTGCACAGCCAATCACACTATTCCAACAAACAATTTGGATACTGTGAGATATTTTGTACATTATTGATAAAGGCAAAAAAGCCAGATAGTTTACCAACATTTGCAGAATGTCTTTAATCTGCTCTTGCTAACATAAGAAAGGGCTAAACATCACTGTAGTTTTTTTTTAATCCTATATTGTAATGACCATCTTTCTTTTTATATAAATAAACATCATGTCCTGTTGTCTATTTTGTTATTCTGTTCTCACAGAAGAGAAAATTAAGAATGAAAATGATAAAATTACTTAACCAATGTAACACAAATTGTTTATGACACAACCAATGTAATGAGCAAATTCAGCTGCCTGTAACATGGGCTGCTCTTGACTCCCCAGAGTAACAGTGCCTGGAGATATTTAATATTCTTATAGCATAAGGAGAAGTGGAGCTAGTCTTAAGCAACAGGTTTTCAGAATCATATGGTCTTTATCTTACTTTATTATATTAAGACTTAAAGAATAATTTAGATCATTTTTATAACTACAATATTACATAATATATAATTATAGTATAAATACATTATTTTTGTTATATATTATTTTAATTTAAATATTTACCTATCATTTAATTTATTAAAAATGTCTATCACAATAGGAATTAAATGAACACATGCACATATAATTTACCCATTAAGTACTTCGTTTATCCATGTTTGGCATGGCATAAATTCTTACTGGATGATATTTAAAACAGAAGATAGCAATGAACCACACACAGGTCTCAGAGACTTAAATTATGGTGGTTTCCTGATAAAATTGTTGGAAAGTTATAAAAAGAAAATAACTCTTAAGTGTAACAATCAGAAGTCTGGCATCTGTTTATGGTATACTTTATCATAATCACACACCTATGACGTGGACCAACTTATCAAGAAGGCATAATAAGAAATTAGCCATAGCAACTAATGCTACAATGAAACAATTATACACTGCATAATATCAGGCATTATTTAAATCCTATTTACTTGTTTATTCAAATTCTATTTTACATTCAAACCACAGCTCCCCTTCCCACTCCTCCTCCTGCCCCCTTCACCCTGAGCTAAAGAGAAGGGGAAGGTGGATGAAAAAACAGGGAACAAGGCAGTTAAGTTAGGGATGGAAAGAGTGAGAGAACAATGAATGAGATATCTTGATATAGAGAGCATTATGGGCCTAGGGAGAAACCTGGTGCTAAGGAAACTCTCAGGAATCCACATGGAGGACTCCAGCTAAGATTCCTAGAAATGGTGGAGAGGGTGCCTGAACTGGCCTTCCCCTCAAATGAATACTCCCACTCTCATCATAAGGCCCTCAGCCAACAATTGATTGAACCAGATGCAGAGACCCACAGTCAAGATCATGAAGAACATTTAGTATTTTCATGTCACGGTTATTGTAGTATTCTTTCCTAATTTTCACTTTTACAACAGTCCCAACTTACTAAAAACTCAAGATGCTATCCATAGAGACCAAAACAGATTTTGTAATAAGGACTAATATTAAAGACTATGATACATTCTTCAAAAATATCTATTTCAAGGTAACCATCAAAACATTACATACTATATCAATGTCTATGTATGTAGTATATTGTATTAAATATAGTATTATATATTTTGTTCTATTCATTAATGAATAACAAATTTTTCATTTGAGGGTGAGCATATATTTTCAAACTTTATATTACTGGTTCTGGTAAATAAATGAACAACTTGTTAGTTAAGAATTATCTGAGAAGAGAATCTGAATGAAGAATTGTGTGGGTGAGGGTGCCCCTTGGGCATATCTAAAAGGAATTGTGTGAACTGCTAACTTTAATTGATACAGAAAGACCCATCCCACTGTGGGAAATAACAATCCATGGACATAGAACCAAAGACTGTGTAAGTGAACTCTGCCCTGGATGAATTTATTTCTCATAGCTTTGGACTATGGATATGATTAAACAGTTGCTTCAAATTCCTCCTGCCTTGCCATCCTACAAGAACTGACTACATCCTGAAAATTGTGAAGTGAAATGAACTTTTTCTCACTTGAGCTAATTCTCATCAGCATTTTCTCAGATCCACAGAAATGAAACTATCGAAATAAATTACATACATGATTAGCTTCTATTAACAGTGTGCTCTGGCTTTGTAAGGGTAAGAGTACTGTGTGTCATTATGCCATATCCATTCACTGGCTCTAATGAAATAGATGAGATATAACATCACTTTATTTATTTAAATAATTAGCATCGCACACAACTTCCATAGTCTTTAATGATCTGTGTATCCATATAGACATCTATATAAATATATAAACTGATAATGACTACACAAACATATTTATAGAACTGCATAGCTGACCATCGAGAGAGAGAAGGATTAGTGCAGGCTAACATTTGCACACCATGTTTTAGTTTGGTACAATGATCAATACAGTCTTTTCCTTTTATCTGTAGTTTTGTAGTCCAAAGACATAAGATGAAAAACTTTCAAGACCAAAGGATTTGTAAGTTTTTAATTGCAAGCTGTTGTAAGGTCCCATAAAATCTTGTCATTCTACTCTTTCTGCTCTGAGGACAACTAAAATCACCCTTTTTCTCTGTGGCCATAGCTTAAATAGCAACTTCTGATTCATCACTTAATGATCTTATACATGATTCTGGTTATCAAGTTGATTGCTGTAATATCACGATAATTGTGTGAAGTAACCACTATTGTACTTAACATACATTAATTGTAAAAGTAACATTCTTTTGTGATTTTATTAGTATATATAGCTATATCTGACATTACTGGTTGCATGTTGCTTCTGGTTTTAAAATTTTCCAATATATAAATCATTAGCTTACTGAATTACAAATAGAAATACTACCTGAAGTTCAAAACCTCAACTGTGTTAGCAATTCATGTCATACAATAGCAGACATTCTTGAAGATGTTCAGGGTCCTAGGTTTTTATAGTTTTGTTTACTTGTCTCACATTTCCACTTGGGAATCTGGTGAATTTAGCCTCCTTTGTGGAGGACCAAGAAAGTGGCTATGTTTTAGTAATAAGGAAAGTGTCTTCTGAGACTTAAAAGGTCAGCACTTGCTGATCTCTAATAAACAATGATTAGTAGAAAGTGAATTTCAAACCAAGGCATCTTGGGAATAATTAGGCAAATAAATCCATGGACTGAGTCAAAAACAAAAAAAGGTAGGATGAAAATTAACATAGTGTAGTTTACCCTGCTGTTTCTTGTTCTTGTGTCTAATTTAGACAATTGAACCCCATGAATTGTTAACAGAGATTTTTTTCTGTCTAAATATAACCTCACAGGCTATACAGAATGTAAATGTGCTATAAGAGTATCATTATTTGAAATATGAGATCAATATGATAATGTTTAAATATAAATATTAAGTGGAAAGTTAGTTTGTAGCTGTCATCCAAGTGGGATGCAGAACATGGCAGGATTTGAGACTTGGAGACCTGAGAAGTTACGTCTGTCTGTGACACAATCTCATTGTCTAGTTTTGTGTTTTTCCAAGACAGGGTTTCCGCATAACAGTCCTGGATTCTCTGGAACTTCCTAGTTGCCTTAAAACTATATTCTGAGTATAGCTACAACAAAACAGCTTTTGTAGTCATTTTATTGTATTTAAGACTAGAGCAGTTTACTGTATTTCACAGTTTCCTTTTATATGGCTGGGAGATGAATACAATAGGAACTTATAATAAAACAGTTAAAGCTGGGCATTGGTGGCACATGCCTTTAATCCCAGCACTCGGGAGGCAGAGGTAGGTGGATCTCTGTGAGTTCGAGACAAGCCTGGTCTACAAGACCTAGTTCCAGAACAGCCTCCAAAGCCACAGAGAAACCCTGTCTTGAACCCCCCCCCCAATAAAAAACCAGTTAAGTGATGCCTCCACAGTGAAGAATACTCCTCTTCTTTAGGAAGTACCAGGTTAGACTCCCAGAAACCACAACAGTCTCACTCATAAATGTAACTCCACATCCAGGGAAATCTCTTCTGGGCTCTATAGACAACAGGCATGTGCATAGTATATACATATACATGTAGGCAGATGAACATGAAATAATAATATATTTAAGTTAATCTTACATGCACGGTATTTCAGCAATGACTTAAAATGGTAAATGAGAAAACACAAAAATACCTCAGACAAAGAAACAGCTGTCGTTTTCCCATAGTTCCGCCCTCACAGACATGAGATATCATCTGAGTTTCAATTAATGGATTGTTCTTTGCTGGGTGTTTTTATTGTATTAGAAGTACAATATTCCATTGTTTTATTATCAGTGTTTGTATATAGGGTGTGTATTTGGAGTGTACATGAGCATGTGGGGGCTAGAGGCTGACTTTGAACACTTACCTCCATTACTTACCACCTAAATGTTCAGACAGGGTCACTATTGCACATGGAGACAACCAGTTAGACTCACCTGGCACTACTGGAGTCACAGGAACCTGCCACCTATCCTGGGTTTTACGCAGATGTTGGGGTTCCAAACCCATCTTCATGCTACTACAAGCTCTTTGCCCACTGTGTCATGTCCCCAGCCCGAAATTCTTTATTGAGACAGAAGATTTTCATGGTTTACAATATCCTGTCAAACATATTGAAAGGTATAAGTGACTAGATGTGAAGACTTGGTAAACAGGTAATTCTGAATCTTACTTTATATATTCAAACAAATGAATGAATATTAACTGATATGCATAAGAACCTCAAATCTTGTAAATCTATTACAAGTGTGTTCAGCGGACAGGTTCTTAACTTATGCAGCACAAATGAGTGTACAAAAATATTTATATAGCTCAATAATCTCATATCAAATTGAGAAAAATAGCATACATTAAACACAAAAGTAATGTTATATATAAAGTTTCATTTTTAGCCTTGTTATTTGATGTGTTAAAATGGAAAGAAATTATAAAACACACAGAACAGAAGAAAGATTTAGTTTATACTGTATGAATATCCATCAAATATAGATTTTGATGGCTACTGGCAGACAACAACAAGTATCATATTAACAGGCTGATTGTTGCAATAATCTAGCAACTTAAAATACTTATACTCACTTATAGTAATTGATATCTGATAGTTTAAATTTTAGAATTAAACTGAATATGAAATGAAAAAATGGAAATGATAGTGATGATATTTCTAAGTGACTACTGTGTTTATTACAAAGAAAATAAAGTGATGAATACCCCTAGGAACTTTGCTAATTGTTACCAATCAAGATTTGTTTGATGACAAAGAGGCCATCAACTTAGATTAGATAGATAAACAAGCATCAGTCATTACTTACTGTGATAAAATAAGAAGCATTTTCATCCAGGTAATTTCATTTTGCAAGTACTCAGAATCTTCCAACTTTTAAAGGGTTATTTATTTTATTTTATGTATATGAGAGCTGGACTTCATGAGTGAATGTGTGCTATGCCTAGGGCCCATGCCCCATTGAGGCCAAAAGAGGGTGTTGCATCCTCCTTGAACTGGAGTTACAATTAGTTTTTGAGTCACCCTGTGAGTGTTGTGTCCTCTGAAAAAAATATCAAGCCCTCTTAACTGCTGAGCCATCATTCTTTCAGGATGACATCTGATGTCTTTGTTGTTGGTGAGTGGCCCTCAGGACAACTTGACAACAAACAGAATGGCTATAGCATTCCTAATGGTTATGTTCAAGGATGACAGTCAGTGCGAGCAGAGGTTGTGTATTTCTGTTCATATCTACATATAAAAAGTTCACAGGTTTCATGAGTGATGTTGATGCACTTTTCTCTGATTTCCTTCCTATATTGACTTTAACAAAAGCATGGATATTAAGAGTTGATATATAGAGACCAGATAGCCTCAGCTCATTTTTAGAGATCTGTTGACATAAAATCATGCTTCAAAATGATTTTTGTTGGGAGAGAGCCTCGGGACTCTTGGGGCAATCATGATTGAGCCATGAGGGGGTGGCTATTAACAGAGCATTAGGAAATAACAGCATCATACCAGCAGGAGAATGAGAGGCTCATGAAGAGAGAGAACCTTATCTTCTAAAACCTGGAGAAAATATTAATTAGGAGAAATAAAGTGGATGAATAAGAGAAACAGTGGACATGTAAGACATGATAGTTGACATGGACAGGAGCTTTCTTACCCCTTGAATAGAGGGGGTTATTTGGCTTGTGTAGGTTCTTAAGAGGCAGCAGAAAGTTTCACACCACCTATCCTAGTCTGTGGGTCAAGGAATATGGGGCATTTAGGTACCATGTGTAATGTACACAAGTGTACGTTTCAGCTGTAAGTACCTGGGAGGCTTGCTGTATACTCTGGGATTTGTGCTCTAACATTTACAGAAGGAGCCTACAAACTACAACTAGGGGTTTTGTGATGTCATGGTAACCATGACTACCTTATCAAAGGTGAAGGGCTGTTGTCAAGGAAGAAGGGAGGGAGCCTGACTGCTGCATGAGCAACTTCCCCTATAGAATCCAATCTGAAATGACTATTTAGGATACATTCACCATAACAGGTTCTGAAGAACAATGTTGATGGAGATCAATGGCTAAAATGTGTCATTGTTTACTCCAATGAGAACAATTAAAACAAAACCAAAATGTAATAGAACGTGCTTTTATGTACTTTTAAAGAGAAAATAACCATTAATGGATTAGTTAGATGTAGCTGTAGAACTGGATGATCCTCTATATGCAACTATATTCAACTCTGAGTCAGCATGAAATCAGGTGTCTTGTGAGCTAGCCCAGGTCCCATCTTCTCAATGACTGACTGGGCTAATAGCCACCTCTCCCTACACAGCCTCATGACAGCTTCATGGCTATCTAAGCATCTCATTTCACCCCAATGCTTTAAATCTCTCTGTTTGCGCTCACAGTTCTATATGCAAGTACAAATTCCTTTTTGTGGTCTGTAGAGTTCACCCCGATCTTATTCCTCACACCTGGGTGACCACATCTACCCTGCTCCCATCCATCTCTTTATATGGACTCTTGGACAATACTCGAGACCTGAGCAGTGCCAAGGGCCACTTTACCTTCCACTCAGTTCCAATAAAGCTTCATTCAACTTCTTCCTTCTGATACCAATGAATCTGACTTCATCTTATAAAGTATTTAAAACAGAGCTGTTTCTTCTGAAAACCCACACTTACTCTGTTCTCATCTTAGGACCAACCCCTATAAAGTTTACCACTGCCCTCTGTTCTGTGGAAAACTTGCTGTTTTTCTCATGCTTATGTTTCCTCAACTCTCACTTGGTTATAATTTAAACATTAAGAAAACACTTTTTCTTTTCTGATATATCTCACATTTATAACACATTGCTTGGTCTCTGGTAGGAATCTAATAAACACCAGTTACTGAGTGAATCGCATATCTAATCTTCCAAATAAGGATGGAAGAGTATGTATCTTTTTCCTGAACTTCTTTTCTTGCTATGCAACCTTGTATTCTTCTATCTGTGTAGCACAAAATGTGTTTGGTTATGACTCAGTTTCCAGTGCTACACTGTACTATTTTAGATTCAAAATTAAACAAATGTGGTAGAAGTCAAGTATGAAATTGCTGTTTTAATGCAAGCAAAAGATCTAGGCACCCTTCCTCTGTACATGACCTTACACAATCTTCAGATGCTTTTGCTTAATATTCCTTGATGAGGAACAGGATATAAGAAAATGTCCTATCACAAATCAAATGAACTAAAAACACAAAATTCTTTGATTCTTGCAAAATACCAGCTCCTAAACTTCAGAATATAGAATTTTACTGACTTAGAATACTATCAACTGAAAACCAAAGAACAAATTAGTATTTTTCTCTATTACACAAGCTTCCTGGTGCACAGATAAGACTTTCTTTACCAACAGAAGCAGGGAAAGAGATATCCTGAGTAAAAATTAATTTCCCCAGAACTTTTCCTTTTGCATGTATATTTTTGAGTGAAAATAGAACAGTAATTCTATGTCAGTGTAAAGACCTATGGATAATTGGTGGTATAGTCATAGAGAAGGAACTAATAATGGATAGAAGCCATTAACTTAATTTCAGATTATTTGTCTGTAAGGTATTAGTCATTTTGTAATTGTTGTGATTTCAATTTGATTCATTCTCTTCTGTTTTATTTTCTGCTGGAGTTGAACTGAGGATCTTATTTTTCAAACCTTGAACTAGGTAAAGAGTCCATTTTTTATCCATATTCTTAAACTTTACTTTTAATTGTGTCAATACCTATTACTTAATATGGTGGCTTCTGAAAAATGTAAATAAAAACTATTGACCTAAACAGGTTGAAAATTGCTCCTACATTTTATGTTTAATGGTAGATTGGTCTTACTCATTTGTCTTTGTATTTCAGCTCCAGAACCTCAAAATACTTCAAAACATATTTCAAAGCAACTGCTCTTCAAGACAAATTGTTTTTGAGTTGGAAGATGTTAATGGGGAAATGAGCAATGGTTTGCTCATTTGTCTCCTGGCTATGTACAATTCAATACCAGATTAACAAGGGCACTGTCTATTACAGTATTTAGGAAGTTCAAAAACATGATAGTTTAATGAATAAATTCTGCATACAGGATCAAAATGTATATAATATGTGCTCCATAGATTGGGCATTGGAAAATTAATGAAATTGGTCAGATCAATTAATATAGTAGAACTTCACCCTAAGCTTGAATGAATATGTAAATTGATGAGGCAAGTGGGCAAAATGAGCTATTTTGATTGGGTCTTGAAGAAAAAAGTCCATTACTAGTACGAAGTTTGTAGGGTGAAACACTGATTAAGATGTACTGCTGTCCATACCCACTTGGGTGTGGTCAGAGTGATGTAATAAGTGTTTAATAGGAGGGAGGGGCACACATGGGCCCTTTTCTCTCTTTCACCTGGCTGAGCTCACTAGGAAGCATCTTGTTGGTCCCTCCTGCTCCGGTGCAAAACTGGTCACTGAGTCCCTTGCGTGAGTACTATTCCTTAATAAGCTACCTGTTATCAATCTGTTTCTTAGTCCACTTTTTAAACCTCATTAGGCATTAGTAGAAGAAATGCACACATTAAATATGGATTCAATATTAGGGAAATGTGTTAAATTGTATTCTCATGGATAATATAGCAAGTTCTTAACAAAGACTAGCCATGAAATATGAATTTGTGGTGCCCCTGTTTTTCACCACTAAAGCCTCTCAAAAATAAAAAATGATGTATTAAAACTATGGATCCTACAGTAAGGTATTATAGTGTAAGTACATGAAATAGATAATGTTTCTGTCATGGTTAATTATTTATCAGGAGAACCATGAAAATATATGCATATGTAATAGGGACTCAATTATGAAATTAGCTTACAGGATCATAAAGTTGAAGGTATTCCACAGTCTGCATTCTGTGGGTTGAACGATGAAGAATGCAATCAGTCCACAGCTCAAGAAGTGAGCCGCAGGAAAGCACAGGTGTTGACTTCAATATGAAGATCCATGAAGCAGGACTACTTATTCTGAAGACAGGTGTTCTACCTCAAACATACTCTCATTTTCACTAGTGTTTTGTGTTTTATTCAATATATTTATTCATAAATGATTGAATGATACTCTCCACAATGGAGGTGCTCTGTCTACTGATAGAAGCGAAGAGATTTGAACAACTAAAATTTATAGATATTTGAGATGACAGCCACATCTCAGTAAGAGAAACGAATTAGCATATGCATAATTACCCAAACTGAGCAAGTCTATTTTATTTGGAAGATTGTATGCAGAAGAAAATATATCGGGCAGACTTGATTTATTAAAACTGATTATGTAGTTGGAGCAAAATAAAAAATGATGAACTATAAAGTGAATTTCTACTTAATAGTTGTTAAAAAATAATCCAGTGACAAATAGAATCAGCATCAGGAAGAATTTTTAAAAATCATAGATAATGAGAGACTTAAAAAAGAGTCTGATAAAGCAATGTTCTAAGGGAAAAAAACAAATGTTAATAATTTGGGTAATGAAAGAATACATGTCACAATAGAAAATAACAAATGAGAGGTGACAGAAAGGATATAACATGAATAATGCTTTTGGAAGAGTTAAGCACACATACAAATTTTAAAACACTGAAGACTACCTAACCATATGCAAAAATTATGATAAAACTGTCATGAAGGGAAGGAACAAAAATAATAAAATAATTCAAATTTGATTGTATTTATGAAAGTCATATTCTATGAGAAGAAAATAGGATTTGTATTCGACTTTTATGAAAAAAAGCTTGTTAAATTGCAGTTGATTAGAGTTTGGAGCAGAGATTTTAGTCACCTAAACTATACTTTATAAACATCAAAAGTTGTTCTCTAGGCATTATATGTACCCTGTAATCTAGCAAACTATAAAAAGAAAACAAATGAAATATTAGTTATCTAATAGCAGAGTCCTATAATGTAAATTTTTGGAAAATGCTAGAAAGACAAGAGACAAATTCTGAAAAAATATGCAGAAGTGTTAAATGAATCTGGACATTTAGAGAGAGACCTTTAGATGCAAGCTTCCATGGTGTTTAGGTTTGAGAAGAACTTTTAAAAGTATAAGAATAAATACATACAAAAAATTGCAAACTCAGAAATAACAAAACTTCACAAGAACATGTGAGAAGGAAAAATTATGAGGCAAATGCTTAACAAAACAAACAGTGGGCAAAAACCAAAACAAAATGAAACAAACACACCTTTGCAAGAAAAGCAAAACCTGAATAATGAAGAAGAAACATACCTATTTCTAAGTAAAACTGTGTAATGCTACAATGTAGAGATGACAGTAAGAACCCAGACCTCTGCAAAATCGTTGTCATTCTTTTCTATTAAAGAAAATGACTTAACATTTGGAGAAAGTGAACAAAAATTGTTTGAGTGGGCTTTCAGAGCCTGGGACATGTGCACACGCTTCCAATCTTCAAGTTTTCCCTGCATCTTCATCCTGTTTGTAACAATGCTGAATTACTCACAGCCATCTCTTTTCCATCATGCACTTCCCATTTGAACCAATGATAGTCATTTTGAGACAGCCACCTTAGAAAATAATTTTGTTTATACACGTAACAAATTTGTTGAAAGGTCTCAATGAGCAGATCTAACACTAAGAAGCAACACCTTACTTTGCAAAGCCCGCCTCTTGACATGCCCAGGTTGCCCCTTTCCCTGTGATCTGACAGCATACATAAAAATCTTACCTCCTTAGTATCTTCCAAGAACTAAAAACAGCTTTGTCCACATACCATTCACCAGTACCAGGTGTCTAGCTGTGGCTCAGATATTTTGTATGCATAAGAAAGTATGTTTTGTCTTCTGCTATTTCTGATTCTTTTGAAAACAAGACCAAGAATCATGAATTATTGCATACAGAGAAGGGTAAATCACTGGAAGAGGGGTTTTCCAAAGCACACATTTAGTTTTTAGAATTCTTGGCCTACAGTTGTAGGGTCCTGTTAAAAGACCTATGAGGAATGTTTGCAGTTTAATGGCTCCCTGGTCTGCTTAGTTCCTGTTTTCTACAATTTGGTCTCTACAGGGCTTGCTGCCTGAATTTCTCATCCCTGTTGTAACTGTTTTGAGTAGAATGGCATTCAAGATGGCTTACAACCACCTGACTCTCAGGAACTATCTGTTACCTGGGAAGCCAATTCAATCTTGTCATGCCCCAGAAGATGCATTTAGAATGCTCTTCTCTGATGTTTGTTCAACCAAACCTCCAGTGAGAGCTGAATTTTGTAGTTGGGAGGCAGACTTTACCTCTCCTGTTAACATGATCTGATCTCCAAAATTTCATCTGAGGATTTCCAGAGATCTTCACTCACATGGGTCTCCACAAACTAATCAGTTTCTGTTGCTCAGCAAGCATTGACTTAGAATGGCTAAGACACCAATCTGTCCTGAAACACTCTGTACTACGTTCCAGTGTTGTCCAGGCAGGTTTGTAGGGGTCACTGAGTAAGAGCTCTGAGGAACAGTTCTGTTGTCTTGTGGGACTCTCTATGAGTAAATAGTGGTAGTCTGACAGTTAAGTGTCATCTCTTACAGTGGAAATTAATTAAATACTATCATCAAAAACAATACTCATCACTTGTGCCAGCATGGTGGCTCAGGGGAGAATGCACTTCCATCAAAGCCTATTCAGTTGAGTTTGATCATTGGAAACCATATATGAGAATGCTAGAACTGACCACAGAAGATTGTCCTCTGATCTATACAGGACCACTGTGGCAGATACACAGCCACCCCTCCCACCATGCTTGAAATAACTGTAATTGCAAAAAGCAACACTAATCCCACTACGTATTTTATTACAATGTATAGTGCTATTCCTCTATCTGGATGTGTAGAGGTATTTTCAATTTGGTAAGCTAATTAAATTAAAAGCAATAATTGGCTTAAAATACAGCCAACTTAGACTCACAAATATAAATCAAAGTTTGGGAGAACATACAGTGGCCAGGTCCTTGATCGTTAAGTGGCCATTCTTGCTCTAAAATAGATTTTGATGTTACTTCTCCAGATTTTGTTAACAGAAGAGTTAAGGGGACCTTTAGATATTAGTCAAAATCCAGGGATTCTATATATCATATTATTTTAGTAAAATCCTGTTGAGAGTTTTCAGCCCATAGTAAGGAATATGTGCCTATTTCTAATATAAAGCTCAGTTTAAACATAGTGTTATTCAATAACTCAGGAATTAATGAACTTTAAAACTTACATGTTTCTAGTCCTTTCTCAACTAATGTTAGCTCACAAATTTAGGCAAGATGCAAGCTATGAGTTAGAAAATTATTACTAATTCTTTGCTGGTAGACTGGGGACAGTTGTGGATGGGAACAGGAGGGATCAATGGTGGATTGCAAGATCGGGTGGTGGAGGGTGACAGTGTGGGGAGAAACTGGAGGATAGGTGGGCACTTAGGAGATGATGCGGAAACCTAGTGCAGTGGAAACTTCTGGAACTTATGAGGGTGACACTAGTCAAGACTCTGAGTAATGGCAGATACACAGTCTAAACACTTCTGCAATTAGACAAGGCTCCCAATAGTGGGGCTGGGACATCAAACCTGCTACAAAATCTTCCAATCACAATCTGTCCTGCTTCCAAGATGTACTGAGGCAATGGTGGCTCAGAGTTTGTGGGAGTGGCCAAGTAATGACTGGTCTAACTTTTGTTACAAGACACAAAAGGAAGCCCATGCCCAAAACTCCCTTGATGGTAAGGATCCAGAAGCTGGATATCCCAGAGTCCTAGGGTAGAACCAAACCAATGTCCAAAAAAGATAGCTAAACATTGGGTGGAGCTAAGGAAATTCCATGGAACACAGAGAGGAAGGACTGTTGAAGTCAGGGGCATCAAGGATACCACAAGAACACTGCCCACAGAATTGACTAAGCAGAACACATATGGACTCACAGAGACTGAAGCAGCAATCGTGAAGCCTGTATGGGTCTGTGCTAGGCCCTCTGCACATATGCTGTGATTGTTTAGCTTGGGGTTGTTGTTCAACTCCTAACAATAGCCATTGGGTGTCTCTGATTCTTTTGCCTACTCTTGGGACCCTTTGCCTCCTATTGGGTTGCCTCATCTAGCCCTGATATGAGGGTATGTGCCTGATATGGTTCTTATTGCATCTTTTTATACCATGTTCAGTTGCTATCCTGCTTTATTCTGAAGGGAAAAGGAGGAGCAGTTGATCTCGGAGAGGGGAGGTGGGGGGGGGACTGGGAAGAGTGGAAGGAGGGTAGGCTGTGATGAGATATATTGTATGAGAGACTATGTAAAAAGAAAAGATACATAGAAATCTGGGCAATTGCATTTCAAACATTTAAATTCAGTTAAAGAAAATCCAGGTGGGCTGGGCATTGGTGGTGAATGCCTTTAATCCCAGCACTTGGGAGGCAGAGGCAGGTGGATCTCTGTGAGTTCAAGGCTACCCATGGTCTACAGAGCAAGTTCTGTGAGAGGCTCCAACACAATACAGAGAAACCCTGTCTTGAAAAACCAAAAAGAAAGAAAGAAAGAAAGGAAGAAAGAAAGAAAGGAAGGAAGGAAGGAAGGAAGGAAGGAAGGAAGGAAGGAAAAAGAAAATCTAGTTTTTTATGGTACTGAATGAGCACAAAAGATGTATATATTTAAGAAATTTAAAAGGAGGAGGTAGGGATCATTATTAATATTAATATAAACACAATTTGTTAACAATAAGAAAATATTTAGAGATCAGGAGAACTGTCTCAGAGGTTATGAGTGCTTGCTTTTAAAAAGATTCCTAGTTTAGTTCCCATCATCCACCTCCAGCACTCCACAACTGTCTGTAACTTACCTCCATAGGTAACTCTCTTCACATGCACACTCACACAGGGGAGGAGGGACCGTTCCACAAATATAAATAAAACAAGTATGTTTTAAAAGATTAAACAATTAGTGCATGAGAGCCAGAGGAAAAGCTGTGGCATCGTATTTCACTCAACTGCATACACCAATACTGTTTAATACATGGTATGAGTGCATCGTATTAAAATAATTACTTTGGTGTTGCAGACACAAATTAAGACAGGAAGAACTCATGTTGGGTCATGGTTTCAGAGAGCTTCAGTCGATCATAGTGAGAAAAGTGGAATCTGCTGGTTTTATGGCAGGAGCAGTGTGTGAGGGGAGATTTTCATATCTTGGCCAATGATGGAGTCAAAACATTAACAAGACTATACTTCAGTGGCCTGCCCTGAGTAACCTGCCTACTCTAGCAGGAATGTATATCCCAAAGGATATACAACTCTGTCCATCAGCAACTAGAGAAAAGTTATTAAAACATGAGTTTGTCACAATTAGTTCAAGGTCAAGATATTAAAATATTCTATGTTGCAGTCATTCATACATTTTATAACTATAAAGCATCACTGCCCAATAGAGACTCATAATTTTATGGTAAAAGTAGACTTTATGCCATATATGTGGTAGTCAATATTACATGTAGCAAATTAGAATTTAAATATGAACAATACAAATGACAGTGCATCTATTATTGTGTCGAGCTAAATGATTATATCGGAATTTTATCTTTTTAGCTTTCCAGTTTTTCAATTCAGCAGGCTAATGTAATCATCGTTACCATTCTGCTTGTCTATGCTTTTGTATCTTTAACAATAATTTATATTATAATATCTTCCAACCTTCAAACACATAGGATGTTGAGAGCTTCAAGGATTATCATTATTATTTTTGAAATGTGAAAAAAGGAATTGCTAAAAGATTGGCATATACCAATTATTAATTATTTATTAATCAATGTAAATTAATAATTTACTGATTAATCTAAAATTCTGAAAAATGTATGTATGGTTATAACAATGATGACTATGAAATAAAGGCTTAATGCCTCATGAAATTTAATAAAAATTTGCAAGTCTGATTATCCTATGAATATATCTATAAATTACAGAAGCACATTTCTTTTAAGATATTTTGTTTTCTCAATTTCCCCTTCTCTACCTCTACTAAAATTTCTTTGTATTTTTTTTACAGATCAACAAATTATCAAATGAAAAAATAACGTAAAAAAAAAAACTCAAGAATTTGGAAAGATTAGCGCTTGTTTCTTTTTTGACACATGTGTTCTCTACATGGGAACTTTGTAGAGCTGGATTTAAGATACTTCATCCTAAGTCTATGCTTGGGACTTCTTGCCCTCTTATATTCCCAAAGAGAAATGTATCTTATTCTCTGCCAAAGACCAGGAAGACCGCATTCTGTCAGGACCAGATTATTCAAATGAGTCATTTTCATACCTTCTTTAGAGATCAGATTTGTTTTCTTTTTGTTTGTTTCCATTGTGCTGAATTCTATAAAAATATAAATAGTGCAGAAAATAATTTACCAGAAGATGATATCATTTAGAAAAGTGTAATAGAAAATTTTCTGATGTCATTCCAGAGAGTTACTGGCAATTCATTTGTAGGGTTGTTATGAATATTAATAAAACTACTGAACAATGATTAGGATAGCCAGCACCACACACAACTGCTTAGAGTTAATAATGTTCACTTAAGGTAAAATTCTTTCATAGCCACTATTAATTTTATATGAAAAAGATACTAGAAGTGAATTATGATATCTACATAGCATTGCATTTTCTAGATCACATATTTAGTAAGTTGAAGTGTTTTTTTTCAGGAACATGTTTTTTAAGTGATAAATTAAATAGTAAAACCTAGTATTTTGTACATCATAGTCTCTGATGATATTAGGCCTCTGTCATTCTTACGGGGCCTTTAAAATATTGATTCCATAATGAGAATGAATGTGTCCTCTTCTCAACCATTTCCTGTCCAGTTAGTGACAGGCTTTTGCAAAAGTGCCCATCAGTCATAGAAAAAGCTCACCTACCCTAGGGTTAATTGGGACAGATGTTATTATCAGTTTGGTGGGATACTTCAAACTGCTTCCATGTTTAATTCATTTAAATCAACAAATTGCAAAGGGGTTCTTCATTTCTGAGTCATTTTTCCTGTTAGAAATGATAAGTTGTCTTTCTTTGCTGTTTCATAAAAACTATAATTGTTGATTATAACATAAGAAATTGACTGAAAGAAAAAAATTTTACCTTAGAAACTAAAATAATTCTTATTCTGTTATAATTATATTATTTATTAGTAAAAATAATATTTTAAGACAAAAAACTAAATAAGAATTTTACAGTTCTAGGCAGAATAAGCAAATGCCAGTATAGTCTATTTTATGTTATATTGATGTAGGGAATTTATAACTGAAAATAATTAACAGTGAAATAATACTTTTATGAAGTCAACTGTTCAAGGAGACCAAGAGGTTATACCATGATTTTTAGCAATCCTCATCTTACTGAATGAGGTTCAAACCAGTGTGATATCTAAATCACACTGAGAGCAAAGAAACAATGCTATAACTTAAAAGTACTTTCTGTTGCTAAGGACAAATCGTGAAACTTTATCAGGCTAGCATTAAACTTTGGAAACATTCATGGAGGAGTGAAAAAAAAGAAAATGATATAAACAGAATTTTGTAATGGGGTTCATTACAAAGGAGTCCTATTTGGTGTAAGAGGCAGACTTTTCTTTATTATTATTCAGGAAGAAGTTAGCCTCATGGGAACACATTTCTGTCTTATGGGAGGATGTCAAATAGTGGCATTAGAGATTTAAAATAGAGAAAAAGAGGAGGATTGAAATGTAAGTTTGGAGTCCCACAGCATCCTGAATAGCATTCGGCAGTAAATGCTGAGATAAATTTGATAGGAAAGTAAATGTAAGGGATTGTCCAGTGTGTTCGGTGTGGTAGTATTTCGGCAACAGCAGAAGTAGTGGTGACAAGCACTGTGGTGAAAAAGAACAGAATCCAACACAGGGTATGGTTATTGAATGGTGTATTTATTAAGAAGAAATATTCACACGAGAGACTGATAACCAGATTGGCACTCCAGGAAGTCCAGTCTCAGAGGCACTCTGAGGCCCGACCTGAATCCTGAAAAGACAGCAAGAGCCTCCTCCTCGGTCCTTTTATACCATCCCTTCTGCATATCTGTGACCACGCCCATGCAGGCGTGGTCAGCGCTACAGGTACCAGAGAATTATCCCGACACTGTGGACTAGTTTAGTTTCTACTACTTCATCTCCTGTGACAGAAGCTGTGCCAACAAGTGACCGACTTAGGGGCATGATAAAGAACATGAAACAAGGGATTTGACAGAGTTAGATCAAAAACAGCACAGGGGAGGCATGGCGACACTGATGTATGGGGTGCACGATGGGCCAGAGATGCTCACTCAGTGGAAGCAGAAGCAGCAGAAAGTCTCAACCAGGAGAGAGGTCTTGAAATGGCCAAATCATATGGGAACAATTGCCCAATGAGTAATTAGCCTGTAACAGAGGAGAAAGGCCAAGGCTGACAATAAAAGCAAGTACTTATCTGAAATATTTGAGAAGAGCATGGGAAATTACTTTGGGAAGTGGAGAATTTAGAAAGCCATGAAACAAGAGAGCAATAGATTTTATTGCCCTCCCCATGCCCTACCAGTGGAGGGATAAGAGTGAGGGAGTGTTCAACCTGGGGTTCTTCTTGTATGTAAGGCTGCCCAACACCATGATAAATGCTGAATTCAGGAAGGCTCTTGGTTGGGAAGTCCATTACTCCCAATCTTCATATATGGACAACCTTCATGAATATATGAAAGCATGTGACAGATATTAAGTATCTTGAGTTTGATGGCAATGGAAGCAAGGTTATAAGTAAGGAGGGTGGGATATAACCACTTTTTGGAAGTGAGAAAGCTTAAACCAAAAGGATAAGAGTGAGGAAGAAATCTAATAAAGAAGAAACAGCTAAGCCACAAATCCCTCAAAGAGCTGAGAACACACCTCAGGCAGAAGGACTCACTTTACTTTTCCCCAAACATTCTTTCTACAACATACTAATTCAAGATCGTTGTTGGTACCCATTAAGCAATTTTATGAATAAAACCTGAACAACACATCTGAGCTTCAGTTGCTGTGCAAAGCAGACTTTAATCAACAAAAGCATAAAGTACTTCACATTCCTAGATAGCCAGGAAGAAACTAACATTGTCCTTAGAGGGTAAAGATCCCAGCCAATGCCAGAGATAATCCAGATTAGGATCCTGGTATTAATTTCATGCTAAATCTTGAATTTTTACAGCTTATAAAATTGTCTTTTTCATATCACACTCAAAAATGGAATTTATAGTGTTTTATCCTTAATACAAACAAAGCTTCTCCAATTTACTAATTCCAGCCCACATGATCAGTTCATTTCCTCCTTATCATATAAATTCAAAAGGCCTTTTGGTGAAAAAGGCCAAAATGCAGATAGCAACAAAGTCAGAACATGGAGGAGGACCTCCTTCATATGTAACAGATTTCAGTGACAGTCAGCTAATGCTTAGTGCTAAATTTACAGGGCACTCGCGTCCATTCAGACCTCAGTCAACAGCACTGGCAATATTAATAACCCATTACAGCGAAAACTCTATTTAGAAACGATGATGTGAGCTTTTATACGCCAGTAAAATCAAGGCACGGTTCCAAAAGGAAGCTTAAATCATAGTCAAGGTGAAGTTTGTCTTCTGGAGTTCTGTCTCAAAGTCATTAGAAGGTCAATATTCTTAGTTCAGCACACAAATTTATCTGTAATTTACTTCCTTTAAGTGGGAGACAGCTCAGTTAAGGTCCTAACATGAAATGCAGTTTTCTTCTAGCTCTTAGTCCTTCCAACTATTTTAGGGTATTTGGAATATTTTGTCTAAAGGAGTTAGTGTTTTCTGAAAAATAAATGTGAAAGACTCAATGTTGACAGAAATCACTACCAGCTTATTCTGCATTTACTTATAATCTGCCCAAATATAGTCTAAGAAATATAAGTATTGTAGTATCAATTCTTCATTAGTACAAATACACTTTTCAAATGGCATAGTTATTATTTCTCATGTTTGTCTCTTGTCTCTAGTAGTGAAAAAATTTTCATGTATTTGAATTCACTTTAATTACCACTTTCTTTTGCATGCAAAAATAAAGTGAATATTTTGAGCCAGAAAAATCTACACTTTAGAATTAAAAAATAATTTTATTTCCTGACAGTATAACTGAAGTTTTAAAATAGTTGGAAAATAAGAGAAACAAATACATTACAGAACTATTTTTATTATAAAATAGTACTTTTTGAATTTAATTTGTTTCATTGATACCCTTGTTTTGGGATTAAGCCTTAGACTCTATTCAATAAGACACCATCAATAGTTAACAAAATGAATTCAAAATGGTATGGATGGTATTTTGTACATAGTAAGAAGAAATTAAATAGCACTGGCATTGATAGTCTAATAAAGTCAACATTTTATGCAGTATATCAAGATGCTAGACTTTGCAGAAATGTCAATTAATCTTGGCTAATGAATGTATACAAAACAAACTTTATCAAACTTTATATATATATCTATAGATATATAGATATATATATGGCCATTTTAAGCAGAAAATACAGTACAATTTTATTCACTGTTTTGGTAATGTGTTTGACATTTATTGGTTTATTTTTTGAGACCATTTTAGTGAGTTATCAGAGAATGCAAGAAAATAAACTTCTAGGAAACATTAGGCATGGTGACTAAACACTAAACTTGACTAATTACAAATAACTTGGAAAATTAAGGAACATACTCTACTGTAAGGTGTTTCTGCTGATAACCCTGGATAATTTTCCCTGAAACAATGAAAATGTCAACTTAATGAGCCTGGAATCATATAACATGGCAATTTTGCACATGCACAAATACAACCATTTGTTTTTAAATACATACAAAGTATATGTGGTTATGCATCTCATAGACCCTCTGTAGTGGCTTCTTATCCTTTAAGTAACATACATTTATGACAGTGACTTAGTTCCCACTTTCAATTTCTTCTTTTACTTAGTTACAATTCCAAATCAGTATCACAAATGAATTCATTCAAGTTCTTCTACCTGTTCTTCTCCTTTTCCTTTCAAGCTTAGCATTTCCTGGCTCTATATGATTGAGTTTCACTTTGAGGTGTTGGTCACATATAAATTCTCCCCCATTGCTTCATCTCTCTCCCTTTCTCCACTCTTTACCTTCTCCCCACCTCCCCCTTTTCCCTTTCATTCTCTTTGCTCATGAATTCATCACACGATTCAACTTCCTGTAATAGAACTGGATGCAGCAAAATTCTTCACTGAAAGTTCAGGAAGAGAATCTCTGCAGTCCAAGTCCGATTATCATTAAAATATGGATGGACATTTGGGGTGGTGTAAGCATAGTGTCCATGAATATTCACCTATCAATTTTTTTCCTTATGTAAAAACTGAAAGTTCAAACAATTCATAGAACATGCCTAACACTGACCTAAAATTTCAGTCCTACATTTAGACTAGACAGAACATGATAAGGAAATTGGAAGTTTAAGATTTTAGTATTCCTCAATTCAAAAATGAATGGATCCTATTGGACGTTATGAATTCAATAATCTTGTTCTCCCTGTATATATGTATACACGCATACACACGAGTATGTTCGTGTGTGTGTGTGTGTGTGTGTGTGTGTGTGTGTGTGTGTGTAATAGATATAATCTTTAAAGAATAGAATGGAGGCCAGTTCAATCCTGATGTAATTGCTTGTTTATTCTTTGGGAAAGCCAAGTACAAACCACGTCTTCCATGGCAAACTCTTTTTGATCTTACTTAACGGGAAATGATAAAAAATAATCTCTGTTTTACATACCTGGTGCATGAGACAGAGCGACTGTGGTCCCTAATAGTTTTACTTTGCAATGTGCAAACCCTGCTCACTTGCTGTACTGCGTTTGACTCCATAAGTTTAACTCCATAAGTTAGCTATTATTATTTCAATTTCATAGATGAGATAACTGGAGCTCAGAGAGGTTAAATGACTTATCCAACCTCAGATGGTAAGTAATAACAAGGCCTGGAACCTATGACTTCGAAAATTGGTTCCAAAGTTAGCTATTCATTTTCACAGACAAAAACCGAAACTAAAACTTATTATGTGAAAAACGGGTTATGTATTGCCTTTTGTGTTTTCCCGTGAGGAGGAGACCCAAGAACAAGGACTCTTGACATGGATGAGATGACACATAGGAGATCAAGGAAAGTGGTGGGACTTCTAGGTCTCTGAATCTCCCAATACGGTGCCTTATGAATACTGTATGACATCTGCCACAATAGCCCTTGTACCACAAATCCTTTTAACACATCATGAAAGATACAATGATTGGGTCTCTATAACCACAGCAAATTGAATGCAAAAGAAAAACCTTTTTTCCATTCCGTTCAATTTGCCTGGAGTCCTCTTATGATCACACATGCGACGGGGATCTCAGTTGTGAGCCCGATTGAGAATACAGTTATGTGAATAAGTGGCAGCAGGGCCAGACCCGCACGGTCACATTAACTGTCATTCTCTACTGCTGTCTTCTAAACACAGCGGTTGCCCAGAAAGCAGCTGCCTGTCTGAAGCATGAAATGAACACGAGAACATCGTTTCTGAAGCCCTGTCTACTTTGGCCTCGTGATCTATTGAAGTGATTTCCTGGAGTTACGGAACTTATTACCTTGCCAGCGCATTCGGCACTTGTTATTCCCAGCCTTGGGCTCGTGTTAACTGACCAAAGCTCAACTCTATATGACAAGACTTTGCAGCGTCTTTTTGAGAGATTCCACCAGGTAGTTTTCCATCGTCAAACAGATACCTGGGACAAACAACTTGAAGGAGGAAAGATTAATCCTGGCTCATGGTTTTGGAGGTTTCAGTTTGTATTATTTTGTCCCTGTGGGTTCCGGGTCCAAGGTAAGTTCCAACACTCTAGTTGGGAGACAGTTATGCACGAAGGCTGCTCATCCTGATTCAGCAGGAAACAGAGAAAGTCAGAAGAAAAGGCTGGGGAGAAAACACAGTCTATATAGACAAGCCTGCAATGATACGTTGCTGGTTCCTACCACTTCCCATGTTTTGTTGCACTACGAATGCATCAATAGATGAATGTATAAATTGAGATCCTTCATAATACAATCATTTCTAAAATATCAGTATTGCAGGCTCTATCTATCAACATGTGTACCTCTGGTGGATATTTCCCTTTTTAAGCACAGCAGAGGCCACTCTGCATTGGTGAGTATTTGAGTGATCTGCCAATGGGCTCAGTATGTCTTCTCAGCCACCTTTGTAGTCACTTCTTTTCTTTCCTTCCTTATGGTTGTTTAGGAAAATACACCAGTCCGTCTTTTTTGCTAAGATTTTCACTTCATCTATTTGATCCAAATAAAAGTAGGGAGGAAAGTGTTAATTTCAGCTCACAGTTCACATTCCATTCTTGAGGGAAGTCAGAGCAGAAACTCGGGAAAGAGCCTTTCTATTTGAAGTAGAAGCTATGATAGAACAGACTGTTTTCTGGTTCACTCCTAGGCCAATGCTAAGCTAGCTTTTGTATGCCACCTAGGGATGATACTGCCAACAGCAGGCTGGGACCAACAGGGGCCTATCGTCAAGTAACAGTCACATTAACCCCCCACAGATATACCTTCAGGGCAATTTGATCTCAATAAAGCCTCAGTAAAGAGTCTCTTCTCTGATTTCTGTAGGCTATGTCCAGTTGACAGCTAAAACCTTACTTTATGAATCTGCAACAGAAACAGATGAGGAAAGCATTTGTTTGCAATATTCTCTCTAGAGCAATACCTCGCTTCTACTTCACTGGCAAAGTACTCCCTCATCTTTGAGCTTTTTATCTCTCCTCATAAATCTTTAAAGAAACTTCCTTTCAGCCCTATGTGACCTTCAAGTCATATGAGTAGGAGGCCACAAATAAATAAGTCTATAGAAAGCAATGTGATTGGCGAACAGACAGACCACCCAGAAACTGAGCATGCAAGCACAAATCATTAAGAAGAGCTTTTAGGTGGTTATTTATGCCTTCTTTCTGATTACTTGAAATTTTGTAATTTGGGATAAAAGTTTGGGACCAAACTAATGAGCATACTATATGAAAAGCAAACCTATGTGGCTCAGTTGTGCAGTGAGTTCAAAAACACACCAATTTTTCTAAACATAACTCTTCAGGATTCTTTCATTATTGTGTTAGTATGAGGTAAAATGAAAACATTCTGTACTATGATTAGGAGAGTTTGTATTGCCAGACATTGAGATGTTTGCCATTTTCCTTAAACAGATGTTCCTATATTCTGTGTTGGAAATACTTCACTTAAAAGAAAGTAACTTTTTTAGTACTTATGAGAACTTCCATAGGACTCGCTTCTCCAAATAAAAGCTAATTTTGTCCAATTTGAGAAAATTAAGTCTAATTTTTATTTAATGTATGCTATTCATATTTTATGCTATTTTATTTGTATGTATGATCTATGAGGCAAAATAAATTATATTTTTATGGTATCTTTTCTGTCATCATAGTTTATACCTTTTTATAGATTCATGCTTTGTACAGCAGAAGTAAATATATATGTATACACACCTCATATGTGAAAAATTATATCCATAAATATATTTCATAAAATAAAATACATATTTTGTTATGTTATTTAGGCAGCAGGTAATTATTTCCTGACTCTTCAAACAGGTTTGTTTTCTGTTTGCATGAATATGCTTTTGTTTCTCATGCATATTTTTTCATTTAAATTACCTTTCAGTGAAATGTCTACAACATAGAAACTTTCAGGTTTTTATCTTCATTGTCTTAAATAATCAGCTATTTAAATGAGCAATAATAGTTTAATTCAACGTAGTAGTGAGCCCACAATATTTTGAACATTACAGCTGTGAATATTTATGTTTCAAACTTAAATGAGGCCTCACAAACACTCAGAATTATCTGAAATGACTCTTGCTCTCCTACTACTAAGTACAAAATTTGCATTTTTCTCTACATTCTGCTTCCAGCTCTGTCTTTGGCCCTGAACCCTTCTCCAGCTTCTCTGACTCTCTTTTCTAATACCACTTTCCCTCCCTCTGTGTCCATAAAACACATGTCAGTTTCCCTAGACAAGTTACATCTGTTCAACATTAATTTCCTTTACTTTCAACTGCTGTCTCTCTATGCACTCCAAACTTCATATATTGCCTCATTTCCTTTTTATAACAGACACAGTGATTTTTCCATCATGCGTGAGTCTCTGTCTATACCTTTCTTCCTTAGCATTATGTAGTCTCTTTCTTCCACAACTCTGAAAGGAAAATATAGTTAGCAATCATTGCAATCATCTTTTCAGTACTATTACTATATTGAAACAACTGAGGCAGAGTAGCTGTGAACTTAGGTTAGTTTTAGATGTTCAAGTGCACTCCATTGACCTCTTCTCAGTTGAGGGAGAGACTCTCATGACTGTGGTTGCACCATGAAAGAGCAATGCTACAATTGGTCCAAACTCAAGCTTTTAGGGCAATCCATTTACGAAAACTAAGACAAAATCTGATCTTGCTAGGGGACATGCTCACTGGTCCCTCTAATCTCCCCAAAAGCACATACCTTAAAATTTCTTCCTGTAACACCTTAACACTGAAGACCCTATTCTCCACGTTGACCTTCAGGAGGAACAAAGGACCTCGAGATTATAGCATCAACTAACATTCTGTTTTCCTTGATCTTTGCCCTGAAGTGAGAGGCTTTATGTACTCTTCCCTAGTAGTATATTGCCCTCTGGTTCTTCCCCATATACTGTCAAACTCTGTCACACTTTTCATATTTTAATGAGTGGTCTTTGTGATGTCAGTGCCATGATTGATAAACATGGTTGTAACACAAAACAATAAATGACCCAGAGACTAATATTGGAGTTCAAACTGAAGATCAGGGAAGCAAAGCAGCCTGTCACTAGCTTCTTACCTCTACCTCAGGCTGAAAGGGATGATCCACATATGAACTCTTCAACACGTATCAGACTGTAACCTCTCTTCAGCAAGGCTGGAGAATGAATTCCTCTCTGAGACCTTGCTTCTGTTTATATACTTTCCTAATGCTAGGATTAAGGGAGTGAGCTATAATTTTCTATTAGACAGATTCACTCTTGGGTATATCTGGGTAGCCTTGGACTCACAGAGATCTGTCTATCCCTCAATCCTGAGTCTAGGATTAAAGGTGTGTACCAATACCTCCTAGTTTCTGGCTGCTGGGAATAAAGGTGTGTGCCTGGCTTCTATGGCTTGTTGTTGACTTTGATATCTGAATCCTCAGGCAAGCTTTAGTAAATAATAAATAATATACTACTACACACAGTAATGACATATCTGGTAATTAGCTTCCCCCCATAGTGCAAAGCACGATGTCAATATCAAATGCTTTTTGTAACATGTTTTTAAAATTATAATCCATCTCAATTCCCAGGCTTCTTTTCTTCAGTCTGATTCCTAAATTCATTTTATCATTTTATGATTTCTCCACAATCTGTCTCCTCCTCCTTAAGCATTATGCAGGATATCAACCATTGTTATTTCTTTAAGTCAAATATTTCACCTTATTCAAGATCTGTAAACAGAAAAACTGATTGTATATTCAATAATAGCTTCTTTTCCAGATGCCCATTTGTTTGTTCTGTCTGCATAAATTATACATATGTGTAAATGATGACAAATTTTTACATTATTCATTTGGATGTTTGCAACAATGATTTGGTAGTCAATTCTATTTTAGGATTATTTAAAATAATTGTTAACAAATTGTCTGGTGCATCTTATATCATTTTGGATCATATTCAATTATTTGGTATTGATAATAGCTAAAAAATTATAAATAGTAAAATACTAGGAATAAAGCTTTAATTTTCTAATTTTCCTATTGTCCTTTCCATGTAAACTTGTTTCTTGAAAAGTTTTTTATTATTATTATTATTAACATTGGAAACTCACTTAACATTATTGTAATATATATTTGGCCTTATATGTACTTAAATATTGATTACATAACTAGCTCTCAAATGGAGGGCAGGTAGATTATCATGTCCATTTAATATTTAAGTGTATGTTGAATTTCTTGGAAGAAACACAATAAGACATTCTAAGAACAAGTATTTGGCTATTACTGTCAAGTATAAAATAGTCTAAGTATAAAATACTTAGATTTTATCTTTAGTAACCACACAAATGATAAATCAGTCTGAGAAGACATGAATATGGTTACTAATGATGTAACAGCAAAAGAAAACATAAACAATTCCAAACCTACCAATGAGTGATATAACTCAAGTGGTTTATTTAATGAGTGTTGACTCAACTGTGCCTTGAATAGGTAACTCAAATGTCATGGTTCAAGTAATACCCCTGTTTGGAAGCTGGTGGGAGATCAGCCCAACTAAAGTGATGTCCATTGCAGCTTTGGGACAATTCAATTTTAGATGGTGTGTTCTTTGTCTTCCATATGTATCCATAGTGAAGACAGAGACTCTGAGGGAACAAATCTAACCAACAAGTGCTTCTCAAACCTGTTAACAGACTATACTTGCAACAATCCAGAAAACAAAGTAGTCATGTTGTCAGAGCATTGTGAAGACACATGACAAGAACAGAGTAAAGAGAAAAAACATGTAGAACTGTTATCCAGCCCATCTTAGATTCTGCAATTCTCTCTGGAGCTCGAAAGCCCTTCTATTCTTCACTCAATAAGTCATGGTCATGTGTTTAGCACTTTAACCAGTGAGCTGACTTAAATCTTACAGCAACTCTATCGTTATATTAAAGATTGTAGATGATAATCAGTTCAAGATCACCAAGGTGAAAATGAAGAATTAGATGATCAGGCTCTAAAGACTCAACTCCCATTCTGTTAACTACAAATGCCCAAGTTAAAAAAAGTCACCTTGTTTATGATGGTGAAACTTTTGCTCATATAAGAGTTATATATATATATATATATATGTGTGTGTGTGTGTGTGTGTGTGTGTGTGTGTGTGTGTGTGTGATATGTATTGTTTATAGCCCTGTGTTACATCTCCTAAGCTTTATTGGTGAAATAATTATAATTGTTTCACATTTAAAGAAAAATCAATAGTTTTTAGGATTTTCAACTTAGTCTTTGTTTAGTAAGTTCTTTTTGAGTTTCATTTCTGATAGTAAGTATCTCAGTAACAATATTTATAACCACAAATTAGTCCATTAACTGCTATGACATAATCTAAGGTATTAGTACTGAGAAAAAAGAATGACAGGAGCTTCAACTTCCAAGTATAAGTTGCAAAAGAGGAAAGAAAGCAACAAACAACAAAAACAATAAAGAAGATAGTGATTAAATTATCAATATAATTATTTCATGATTCAAAATTGGAAAATGTATGTTTTCATTATAATCAATGAGGAGACAGGACAAGCAAGCAATCACTACCAAGAAGTACTTTACTATCTTCAGTTGGGACATCGAGAAATGGGATTTCAGTATCATATCAAAATGCTGACAAACAAGAGGCTCTATACAACTGAAGACATGTGAAATGAAGTGCAAAATTAAGTTTATAATGTAAACTCAAGGACTTGCACATACTGTACAATATAAATTTATGGGCTGAAAATTAAATGATGCTTCTCAACACTGCAACAAAAATAATGAAAGGAAACAAAATGTCATTTGATCATATGTCATCATTTTTTCCAGAAAAATATTCAGAAACATTTAATTCACCAAGTCCAGGAACTATTTGGAACTTAACAACGACAAACCAATTAACTGAACACTTTGAGTAACATAATCACAAAATAGAAGTTGATATGGCCATAACCTAAGACTATAGACATAAAGGGTAAGCCAAATATGAACATAAGGATGATTGTCCTGCTTAAGCTGGTGAGAGTTGGACATTTAGTGTCTCTCATAACACTTGAAATATATCGTAACTCCTGTTGAAGACAGATACTGTGAGGAAGAACTGTATAAAGTAATTCAGAGCAAGGTAACCTTTTTATTTCCTCTGATCCATTAGACTCTGGAATAGGGGACTATCCTATTTAAGGTATTTAATTGATTCCTCAATGTTACGATAAATCTTTCTGCCAAAAGCCACCAAGTCCCAATTGCAACCTTTGCACTCTACGCCAGCCGCCCACCTGAGTTAGGGCCCCAATTAATGCACAGAGAGACTTGTATTAGGTACAATGCTGTTTGGCCAATGATTAGATTCTCATCTGCTAGCTCAGTCTCAATTATCATAAATCTATATATTTTATAAGACTTATCAGATGCCTTATTGGCATCCCTCCTTGCTGGTGGATCACATTTCGCCACTGTAGGAAGAGTGGAGGGGAAAAAGGACATTTCCTGTTTCTCCTTGCTCAAATATGAGTCTCCTTGCTATGTCACTTCCTGCCTGGATCAGGACTTCTCTACTGCATTTCCCAGAATCCTTTCTGACTCCTAGTTCTGTCTAACTTGCTGCCTCATTAGCCAAACAGTATTTTATTTATCATCCAGTAAGACAAACACACAGAAGCATTTCCCCCATCACTTCAAAGATAAAAATACAACAGATTTACTGCTGCAAACTCCTATTCAAATGAGATTATTCCTGCACCCTGAATCTGTGTGGGTCAGTAGTATCATCCCTAGATGTATATTTAAGAAATTATCTACTCTTCTGTCTTCCACTTTTCCTTGCTCTCTGTGTGTGCCTAGTATAAATGGACAGTAGAACTAAGTAGTTGGTTGCCTCAAAGTTCCTCAAAGTGGTTAATAATGGACAATAATGGTTTCTTTTAATCATTAGATACTTCTCTTGATGTAGAGAACTTTTAATGTATTTATGTTCCAAGTTCTTCATAACTGTTTTCCATTAAATATAGAAGCACAAAATGCAAAGAATAGAAAGCTTCTCTTTTACAATATTCTTAACAATAACACCATTTTAAATAAATTAAAATAATAATATCAAAGAGTTTAAGAAACTGTTATTGTGGGTTTCACTGAGAATTGCATTATTTCTGAAAAAGATTTTCAGGAAAGCAGCCTATAATAAAATAACATTAATACCAGTAGTATATCAAATGCTTAAATAATGAAGCAACTGTTACACATAGAAACAATTCCTTGCCTACTACCTCCCATAACTTAGATGTGACTTCAGGAGAAAGTCTGTTCCCCCAGTATGTATATATCAACAGCTATCACATTACTAAGGAAGAATTTATTAAAATATCAATTAAATATTAAATAATTAAATCAATTAAAATATCAATTATGCATTGGAGTTTGTTTTGTAAACATTTTAATATGCCAGTATTGATCACTGAAAATAGATTTAAAAATGAGATTATACTTGGCTATCAGTGAAGACCTTATCATTGGCAGTTGAAAGATACCAAACAAGAAACTTCGCCCATGCCTTTGTGAATGTAGTGCAACAATTGTTAAAACTGAGAGTGAGGAAATGGATATCTTTTCAGATGTTTGTTGATGAAAGGGTTTTAGAGAAAATGAAGGCTAGAGAGTGTTATCTTTTATGCTGTAAAGCTAGATGATTTCATATAGATTGTCTTAAAATGTCTATGCAGCCAGCCTGCCTCCACTATATCAAATATTTGAGGCAAGCAGCTATGAAGAGGAAAAAGTATTAATTATTTATTTGTAGTGATGCTGGGGCTTGATCCCAGGGCCTTGCATATTAAATAAGCACCCTACTGTAACGAGAAATCTTTATTCCATCCACCCAAGCCCCGCCACCATATGGGTACCCAGAATAACACATAGAGTCTTATATTAGTTTACAATGCTACTGGCCAATTGACTGGGATTTCTTATATACTATCTCAGTCTTAACTATCAACCATAATCATAAGACTTACCTTATGGAGGATGCCTTCCACTGGCGTCCTCTTCCCGGGATCACTTGGTGGCTCCAGAGCTGCTTATATACTGAGTCTGCCTGCTATGTCACTTCCTGCCTATATCACAAGACTTCTTTTTACTACATTTCCCAGAATCCTCCTTGACTAATAGTCCCACCTACCTTGCTTTCTTATTGGCCAACAGTACTTTGTTTATCAACCAATATGACAAACATATACACAGATAAACACGTCCCCCATTACCCTACCACTGAGCCACATTCCTAACCCAGGTTTTATGTGCATCCTAATTTCAGTCTCAGAGTTAAGGATTTTCATAATTTTATGTTTTAAAAATGTTGGGAGGAAGCATGAAATGTACATATGCATTGGTGTGTGTGTGTGTGTGTGTGTGTGTGTGTGTGTGTGTGTACCCACAAATGACTATTTCTGGCTCTCTTCTAAGTTTTGTTTTAGTTTGAAGGTCTTACTCTAGCATATCATGTGTGTGTGTGTGTGTGTGTGTGTGTGTGTGTGTGTGTGTATGAGAGAGAGAGAGAGAGAGAGAAAGAGAGAGAGAGAGAGTAGCAGTAATCATACCATTTAAGTTAAGCCAGCATGGAAGACAGCCATTTGGGAAGACAGCCCTATGGCAGGAAACTGTAGAAAAAAATGTGAAGCCCAAAGGATTTAGGAAATTGTACTTAGAAAAGGGGCAGAAGGGTTTGGGGATTTAGCTCAGTTGTAGAGCACTTGGTTTGCAAGCACCAGTCACTGAGTTCAGTAGTCTTCAACTCTAGTCTGTATGGGGGGGGGAGAAAAGGGACAGAAAAAAGAGAAGGAAAAGTTGCCTTCTTCAGGAAACCCAGCAGACTTCCCTCTGCTAATATTTCTTATGGGGAAAGGTAGTTTTCAAACATCAATCAGTTGTGGTGGCATCTTGCTTTGCCAGTGAACTTGCAGTGGTGGCCACACCCTATGGGCATGACTTTAGGTGTGCCTACATGACCCCTTATAAGGTAGAGGAGGGGCTGGCTCTCTCTGGGGTTGCAGTGAGAACATCAGAAGGGCACAGACTGCATCTTCTGGAACAGGAAGACTGAGGTGGATATTTGCTATTATTTGTGTAAGTGCTTCCCTAGTAAAAACCTAATTATCATGGATTCTCTGAAGTCTTGAGGTCTACTGAGAGCATGATAAATATGGTTGATAACAATTTGCTATATTTTAAAAGTTGTAATAGTATACTTTAAGTGTTCTCAAAACAAAAATGATGAATATGTGTGATATAAGATGTTAATTGGTTTAATTTAGCCATGCCATTGTGAGCATACTGTATTCTGTATCATAACTGTGCATGACTTTATTTATGAACTAAATAAATGAATGGAAAAAAAATAAAATAGCCACTCTAATCTAAAAAAAGAATATAATCCAATGTTATGAACTTAAAAGAAAACTAATTATCACATAAAAAATAGTCACTGTTTATACAATAGAATAGAATACCAGCATAAGAAAATACAGTACATGCCACATTAACTCAGACGTTTGAAAAATTCAGAGGAAGTAATAAAATAAAGAATATGAAATTGGATGCCTGTTGATGGGTGCTCTTCATACATTAGAAAAAAGAAATGTAAGGCTTTGGTTGATCAATAATCCATTTAGGCTAAGTGTGAAAGTCAGAAGCCACCCTTAACAACACACTACAAGAGATCTTACCTTCTAATATTGGGAAGGAGAAAAGAGATAATACTGGGTTCAGGACTTGATCATAGTTGTATAACATGATTGACTTGAATTCTCAATCTTGCATGAGGCTGCATTGTTGTGAGATTTTCAAGATAAGGATAGATAGAAATATGGATGGATGATAGCTATGGATGACAGTTAATTCAGGTAATTTAGTAGGTTTGGCATTTCAGTGTAACAAACCATTACAAATCCATCTATTGGGGAGGACAAGATAGCTCACCTCATAGATCTCTCTCTAGCATGTCTGTTGATCTGCTTTCTATCATTAGGACATACACAGTCAAAGGAAAGAACTTATTCCTATAAGTTGTTTTTTTAATCAACTCAGGCAAGCCATGTTACCCCCCACACCCCAATAAATGAATTTCACACTTTTGTTGTTGTTGTTTTAAGACAGGGTCTACTATGTGGCTATAGTTGTTCTGAAACCCTATGCAAATCATACTAGCCTGGAACTCTAAGGGATCTAACTGTCCCTGATCTCCCTGCAAACAATTACTGGGATTAAAAGTGTATGCAATCATGCCTAGTAACAGAAAATTTAAAGATATATTTTTTAAAAATCAAAATTCACTAATTTGCACTTTCTACATTGGATGACATTTCTTTAGAGCAGTCAACAAGAGACTTTGGCAAGGTGGGTATTTAGATGAGAAATGGAGAAAACTCTTTGCATGTGAAGGTTTAGCACCCTAAGTAAAGGAGAACAGTCTCCATGCCATTTGCTGATCAATTCACATCACCATGTGTGGACAGTGTTCTCAAACCTCAGAGGCTGAAGTGCCCATCATGGCCCGCCTCAAAAATCACTGGATATCTCTACTGGACAGCAAAAACAAGAGGACCTTAACTTTGAATTTCTTCAGTCCAGAACTGTGAACTATAGTCCCCATATTTTGCAAGCTACCAGGTTTCAGCTATTTTCTGATTAATACAAATTGATTAATACCTTGCATGATTTTGAGGGCAAATTGAAATGTCAGAAGAGTATATATGGTTGTGGAAATACAGCCTAAGTAGTGCCATAGATAAACCACATTGGTAGCACTACTGCTAGAGTCTGTGGTAAATCTTGTCTGAAGGACACAGGGGCCCGCGGAGGGATACTGGTTTTGGTCTCAAGGACAGACACAGCAGTGAGATATTTGTTTGTCACAATAACCTTCCAACAGATGTTCTTTCAGGAAATGGGATAAGTCAGAATCATGAGTTAAGATATTAGTTAAGCTAGTTGGTCCCTGTGGACCAAGTGGGTACAGTGATATATTCTGGAGAGGTTGGATCTTCAACTATGAGTCATTCAAATGCTGTTAGTCCATCTCCTTCAGGACCATATCAGGTACTAGTTTGTCTCAGTTTTTGACTCAGTTTCAATACTTCCTCCAGATTGGTATGTATTCAGTGACTGGCCCATGCACAGATACAAATGGCAAAGCCTCCTGTCTTTGTGGAAATCTCCAAATGTTACCTGCACTTGAAGGAATTAAGGAGGGTTTTTACTGCACTATATTGTAGTGTGATATCTCCCTTTCCAAAGTTTTGTCTTTTCACCTTATAAAGATGGGATTTTACTCTCATCCCTGAAACCTACTGAATCCTGATTTCCTCATTTTTTTTTTCAATTTAGGAAATCTAACAAAAGAAAAAGTCACCAATGCTTGGATTTATCAACGGATGATACTCAATCTATTTTATAATTAACCTACTAACATTCCTTAGAATGAAGGCTTCACAACTTCTCCCCTGACATGTTTCAAATGTTATCCTCACAGAGACCAGCACAAGCACTTCATATCAGTGGCTACTGAGGTGGTACTTGAGCTGCACCCCAGGTCTGCACTCTAAGATAAGTCATCTCACTGTTTAAGTCAGGGTGACCATAGAAATTTCACTTTTGGAAACATATGCACTTTACACAGATCAAGGTTATTTTTTTTTTTTTAGTAAGATCAAGAAGGATAGTTTCAAGCGTTTTTAAAAAATGATACAAATTTTCAGAAATTGTCTTTTAATCTTCTAATATAATTCAACTCACCGTTTTTTATTTCCCTGAAAATATAATCCAAGGCACCCTCTCACTGAATAAGACCATTCATTTGGCTTTCAGGTTGCCCTTCTCAAAAAAATCAATGTCTCCGTTATTCATAATTTTAAAGAAAAATGACCCAGCTACTCTGAGTAGTTGTACAAACAACCTGATGTCTTTAACATAAATGAAAACATTTTCAGAGATATTTTATTGCACATATGATGGCAATGTGAAAGATGCCCAAATTCTAAATGTAAAATTTAATGAGTTTTATATATAAGTATACCTAACCAAGCACAAAACAAATTATATAAAATATTTCTGGCACCAATTTTTTCAAGTCTCTCTCCTCATTCGTGCCCCCATTTAAAGGCAACCATTATGGTGTCTTTCCACATGACAGATCAGCCAGACCTTTGACTTTCATAAAAGTAGGATTGTAAATTATATATTATTTTTCCAATGTTTTTCCCCATTATGTATCTTGAAGGGTCATGTTTTTCACTGAGTTTAGAATTTGTTTCTTCTGTCATGTTGCTATGTAGTTGTAGAATGTTGGGAAAATACTGTGTTGTACCTGAGGGGGATATTTTTGAATAATTTTACTTAGGAGCTTGAGATCCTAGGCCCAGCTGTGAACAGTGTGAAGTGAATTTGTAATTGTAGAAATGGAGATTAGCTTCACCTAACACCAGATGGGTGTGCTCATGTTTCAAAGGGAAATTCAGCCTGTGACTATGACAGTGTCTCTCAATTGTAAAGTGTGAACACCTGAGACTATACAGTCCTTGGGGAGGGTGTAATTAGTTTCCATATCAAAACTATTCAGCCCTTGGGGAGGTTTTAATTATAGTCCATGATATTACTTTGATTTGTTTATGCCCTTTTAACAAGTAACAGCATTTCCTCCTACTTTTAGGGAAAAAAAAGTCTTCTTCCCCCATGTATAAGGAGGCAAAATGTATTTTTATTCTTATATTGCCTATAAAGATAAAATTTGAAAGGCTTTGGGGAGTTCGTGTATATAAGAATGGATGTGTGTGGGTGTGAGTACGTGGGTGCAGGTATCTGTGTGTCTGGAGGCGTACATGCACATATAAAGACGCACATGGCAGCCACTCACTCTCCTCCAGTGATGCTCTCCAGAACTGTCCACCTGCTGCTTTTTCAGAGTGTTTCCCTAGCATCTGGCTTGACAGTGAGGTCTTACTGGCTGTTCAGTGAGATCCTATCTCCACCACCATTAATCTGCCTGCATTTTATTTTTTTAACATAGACACTAAGAACTAAGCTTGTGTTTTCATGCTTGTGAAGATGTTTACAAACTCCCACCACAGGCTCAAAGATTTCAAATTCAAAATCATGAGACCTGACTCAGATCACCTCATCCAAGGAGTAACTTGGAAATGGGATAGAGTGATCATTTGCTTTCTAAGTGGTCATTTGTAATCTATGCCTTGGCAAAACAACATTTCTGCTTGAATGTATTTTGAAAAAAAAAATTATCAAATGATATTTCAGTAATAACAATCCCATAACAGATTGTTACATTGATTCCTCTTACATTTTTAGTGATCTTTGGGAAGTATACAGTTTGTGATCCAAGGAATAAAGCTACTGAGCAGATTATTATGCTTGTATTTTGGTGGTCATGTATTCTCAGTTTTGGAAAAAAAGTGAATCAAAAAAGCAGTTTTGCAGAGAAATTGCATCTTTTAGCTATAACACATATTGCTAAAGTATAACTTCCCACTGTGATTTTACCAGTACACAACACTATTAGTATACAAGCACTCTAATATTTCATGACATTTGCATCATTTAGTCACTCTCTTTCTGTGGTATGACTTTCCTTCCAGTGATGGAAAGCTACTCCATAATTTCAAAATAGACAAATCTTACAAACTGCAATCTCATCTTCTGGAACACAAGCAGTAAGCAAATTATCTCAAATCATATATATATATATATATATATATATATATATATATATATTTGTGTGTGTATGTATATGTGTATATGTGTATATGTATATATGTATATATCAAGAACCTTGTGTATTCTCTAAAATATTTGTTGGTGCTTATTATGATAAACATCATTCTAAGAAACAACAACATGTCAGTAAAAAAAGACATAAATCCTTTTCCTTGAGATTTTACATCACACAGAAGAAGTGGGCAACAAGGAGAATGTTCAATGAATTCATTCTACATAAGCATACAACATAAGCTTAAACCATGACAAATACTTGAAAAATGCATATTTATGTTAATGAATTCTGTAAGTGTGTTAATAGATTAGGGCAAATAGAAATGATACGTGAGTACATTCTGGTGGAGGTGGTGTCTTTCAACTTCATTATTTGAATACTTCATGATTGTCAATGTACTTGTCAAAGACACTTGAAATTCCCAAAGCAACACAAATCAACAAGTATGGCATTTTCATGGTATTTCAGGAAATACAGAGGAACAAACCATTTGTTCATGAAATCCAAACAAGTCTCCTAATGAAATAATTCAAGAAAATCCTATGGCTTTTTATTCTAGAATGTATTTTAAAAATATATATGATCTTCATAATCTACTTAATGCCTATTTTCATGTATCTATGTTTTATTCTTGTAACTATACTGTTTAAAATTGTCTTAAGTTAGAGGCAAATTCAAAGTTAATTATTCTATAACATTAATTTGGAAGGGTATCTTAAGCAGGAGACCACATGAAATTAATATATGCACTGATTGATAGATAAGGAATCCCTTGAGTAGTTTTTAATCCTATATTTCACATCTATTTGGCTACACAAAGAAAATCTCTGCATGATGAAGCAATGACAGTAGAGCATGTAGGAATGAAATGATTGAGAGACCTCCTGGTATGAGAAGCTTAGGTAAGCCCTGTGTCTGTATGGATGTGTCAGGCTGAAGCTGAAGCACAATCCATAGGCAGAAATTCTTCTTCATGGGAAGCACAGTACTGCTCTTCAGTCTTTTCAAGTGACAGTGTCATCCCCAGATTATCCCAGGTAATCCCCTTCACTGAGAACCATCTGACTTCAGGTGTTAATCCCATCAAACTATCTTCACAGAACAACACATATTGATGTTTGATTGAACAACCACACTACAGATTCTCCAGCCACACACTGTGGGCCTCCACAACCAGTTAACATAAATTCTTCTGATAAAAGTATCAACACATAGAATTGAAATAGCCAGGGATTAGGCTCTTGTTATGAAAGAAATGGATGCATTACTTAGTTGTGTGAGAAAAGAAATTAAAACCTCATTAATATTTCAATGTTGACAGGGATTGGCAATTAAGTGAAGGAAAGCAAGGTCAGAAACAAAGATAACAAGAATAGCAGATGTAAGACATAGGTAAGGATGACTAAAAGTGGCAAGAAATGACCAGGCTGTGGACACGTGCCACAGTTATCATCCTAAGCATTGGGCAAAAGGACTGAATGAGAGTCATCAAAAATGGTACTTGGAAGTCTGATTTGAGTCAGCAGGAGAATTGAAGTGGTGTTTAACTCAAAGGGCTGAGAATAGGCAATGTGAATTTGGGATAATATCAGAGTGACAGCTTTGAAATATCTCATAGATGAATGAAATGAGTATTAAAATAGTTGGATAAGTAACCTGTAATTAAAAGTCATTTGTTCCAAATTTTTAGGTTTTAATTTTTTTCATGTGAATCATGTGATGATTTAGCTCATTCGATTTTTCTTAATTATTACAGTATTTAAAAGCAAAGTTGTCAAGAAAAATGCTAGAAACACTAAAATCAAGCTGACAAAGAGGTAACAAGGAAACAGACTGGCTTGGTGTTCAGTTAAGTATAGGTAAATAAATAATTACACCTATTGAATGTGCTTTTGTGAGGTTCATTGGTGACCTGGTTAAAATACACATATGGCTGAAGAGTTCCTAAGATATACCAAGGACTAAAGAAATATCTGAAGGGATGAAAATGTTTTTTTCTAACCCATGGAAAAAGTAAATGTATTTGTCAACAGAGAAATTTGGATTCTTAGTGGAAGATGACAGCTTCTTTTGGTTCTCTGTAACAAGTCTTTCTCTGTCCTACCATCTCCCAAATAATGGCAAGGATACTTCTTACTAATTCTGAAAGCTTGGCCTTAGCTTAGTCTTGTTTCTACCAACTTTTGTAATTTAAAGTAACTCATTTCTAATAATTATCATTCTCCCATGTGACTTGTGGCTTTTACTACTCATCCTGTACTTCCTGCTTCTTGTTTCTGACTGGAAACTCCTCCTTTGCTCTTTCCGGAGCTCTCTCTGCTCAGAAGTCCCACCTAAACTTGTCCAGCTATTGGATGTTCAGCTGTTTATTAAGCCAATCACAGTGTCATAGCTTTACACAGTATAATTAAATATCTCACATTTCCCCATTTTAAAAGTGTATACAATTAGAACAATTATCAGGTAAGAATTACACTGGCAATGTCCTGTCCATCTGTATTTGGAAAATTTAGCGAAAGTACTGTGCTGTCTACCTTGAAACTCCAAAGTTTTATACTAAACATCTTTTTAGACCTTGAAATGTCTTTTTAGATGAGCAACTTAAGCTTTTAAGTTTCTCAAATTTTTAAATTTTACATCCCTTATGTAAGTTTCTTTTCTGAATTTGGTAGTAAGGAAAACCATATATCTAAAGCTATCTAGTCTCCAGTCCCCACCAGAAACCTAGTAAGGATGTGATACTGCCTGAGTAAACATGAAGTAAAGAGCAAGCAACTTCAAAAACTACAGAAATGATGAAATGATCTGGCTTCCTGGACAGTCAGCCAAGGTTCCTCTCCAATGCTGGGAGTCCATATTTGCATCACAGGCCTAGAAAAATCTATCTGAGAAACTTCTTTGTGAAGCAGGATTTTTTTTCTTTCTCTCCATTTTTTATTTAAATTCAAAACAAGATTATTTTACATGTCAATCCCAGTTCCCTCTCGCTCCCCTCCTCTCCTAACCCCCAGATATCACCCTGATTATCCCATACCCTTCCTGCTCCCCAGGAGGGTGAGGCTTTCCATAGAGGGTCATCAGAGTCTGTCATATCCTTTGGGACAGGGCCTAGGCTCACCCCCACGTGTCTAGGCTGACTGAGTAACCCTCTATGTGGAATGGGCTCCCAAAATCTATTCCTATTCTAGGGATAAATGCTTATCTACTACAAAAGGCCCCATAGATTTATGAGGTCTCCTCACTGACACTCACGTTCAAGGGGTCTGGATCAGTCCCACGCTGGTTTCTTAGTTATCAGTCTGGGAACCAAAAATTCCCCCTTGCTCAGGTCAGCTGTTTCTGTGGATTTCACCAGCCTGGTCTTGACCCCTTTGAAACAGGAAATTCTATAAGGACTGCCCTTCCTTCTGTTGGCAATGTGTGACAGTTAAATTTTTTGTGTCCTGTTTATCCAATTTGGACAACATACTGACAGAAGTCGAGGCAAGGGAAGTTTCTTGTCCAGTGACTAAATTTACCACAAGAAAAGCAAACTCCATATTGAGGTTATTTGTTGCCCATAATACTCTTTTTGAAGTATATATGTACTTCCAGGAGAAGAAGTGTCTCATTGTCAAGAAAAGCCTTGTGTTACTTAAATATTAGAATGCCATATTCTGTAGGTCTCTGAAATTCGAAGACCATCTATATACTTAAAATGTGTTTCTGAATGACTTTGAAAACATGACTACAAGTTCAGTTTTTATAGCTCACTAACTACTAGCTTGTGTTTCTTAAGTATCCTAAATGGTTTATAAGAATATCTTTTAAGGAGTAAACACTAAATTATATTTTTAAATGAGCTGCAGAGGTACAATCCCTTAAACAAGAGTAGAAATATATATACAGTATAATAAAATAACTTTAAATTTGTATCAATATTTAAAAATTTATATCAATATAAATATTTGAGCCTAGTATTTTTTTTAGTTAAAAAGTAGACTCAAAAATCCACCCTTTTGTTCCATCATTTCTATACTGTTTCTGCCCCTTTTACCTTCAGTAAGAGATCCTTGAATCTAATTTTGTAAACTTGTAACCAACCCCTCTAAATAATGACAAAAATCCATAATCTACCAAAGTACCAAAATCCACCCATCTCATCTCTTGGGAATATGGGATTCATGTTCTCTAAACTGCTCCCTGATGTGTGTGGGGAGAATCTATTTTTAGGGGAACTTGACAAAATTTCGTTATTGGTCACGTCCTGGGAAAGTTAGATCATTTGTTGTCCAGTGTGTCTGTGTTATGGGAAAGAGTAGGGATTATTTGGAGACTTGGCTGAAGTATTCTGTGAGCCTGAACAATCTAAGCTGGCAGCTTTGAAGTTGTTCTGGATATAAATTTTTGGGGAAACTGTAACTGAGGCATTCTGAGAGTGTGGATCATTTGGGATACTTGTCTTCATTGGTTTCTACTCCTTTTTTTCTGAAAGCACACAAAGTTTTAAAGGATTGTCATAGTTATAGAATGTTCTGTACACACAGTCAGCTAAAAATGATTTTTTGTTTTATGTTTAAGCAGGAAAAAGACATCTGTCAAATGTATAAATCTGTTTGTACTGTATAACTACAGCTATGAATATTTACCATGTTGCATCCAGTCTCAAAGCTGCTTCCATAGGAGAAAGAACAGCATACATGTCACCTGGACTGTGTAGTCTTTGTTTATTTTTTCATGTCCGACATCAACATTTTCACGATGTCTCTATCCCAGTCAAATCTAATCTTGATTAACTCTGAAGGGATTTATAGCTTTTCACTTCCTGTGGAAAGAAATGCACAGGCTCTCCCCCAGCACTGCACATTTTTTGACTTCCATTCTGGAATGAAGACATCTCTAAAGTATGTAGGATGGCTTAATTCACCAGCCTCTTGCATAATCCAATGTTCCTCAGCAGTCTAGTTTGCTCATCATACTCCAAAATTTCAGTCAAAAAGACAACATTCGAGGATCCAGGTGCCCTATATATTTTCCATCCTTACATGTCTTATTTTTTTATTGTTTTTTCTTTTTATTGTGTATACACCATTGTTTTCTATGACTGTCTACATACATTTTCTTTTCTTTTTTAAAATTATGCAGTTTTTAAACAAACTGTAACATGTTTAGAGGTGGTTTTCCCATCTTGATCTTTATGAGCACCTACAGTGTTCTCTGAAAAAGTGAGACAAATCTTAAACTGCCTTGTCAGCCACCATATGACCCCGCTTAGCACACAGTGTTGGCACATGATGCTGGTGGCTGGCTCCAGCCTGCAGGCAGTGGCTGGTTGCTGTACCTCTGTATGTGGAGCACCAGTGCACCTGAGAAACTACAGGACTAGAAACTCACATCTGTCTCCTTGTCTAGAACTTTTCTTAGCTTTCTGGAGCCCTATGTTGGATATTTGAGCCCCAGTTTGTGTGCCATATATGAATCTTTCTCCTTCCCAGCCACTTGTAAATAATGACATGGAGACTTATTAACCATGAAAGCTCGACCTTAACTTTGGCTTGTTTTTAACTAGCTTTTATAATGTAAATTCCCCCCATTTCTATTCATCTACCTGCTTTCATGTGAGTCATAGCTTTTAGCTCTCCTGCTGTATATTCTGCTTCTTCTGCATCTGGCTGGTGACACACCCCTTTCTTCTTCCAGGAGCTCTCTCTGTCCTGAAGTCCTGACTCTACCTCCTGCCTAGCTAATGACTATTTGTTACAATAAACTTTCTGCAAAAAGCCACTGAGCCCCATTGCCATGTGTGCACTCTTCGCCAGCCACCCGCCCAAGTTAGTGCACAAATAAATGCACAGAGAGACTTGTATTAGGTTCAAAGCTACTTGGCCAATACTAGGATTCTCATCTGCTAGCTCAGTCTTAATTATCATAAACCTATATGTTTTATAAGACTTATCTTATCGGACGCCTTATTGGCGTCACTCCTTGCCCATGGATCACATCGTGCCGCTGGAGCATCAGGAGGGGAAAAGAGGCCACTTCCTGTTTCCTCCCTTAGATATGAGTCCCCTTGCTATGTCACTTCCTGCCAGGAACATCACTTCTCTACTACATTTCCCAGAATCCTCTTTGACTCTTAGTGCTAACTTGCTGTCTCATTGGCCAAATGGTATTTTATTCAACAATCAATGAGATAAACATACACAGTACATTCCCCATCACCCAATCATTGCTTTACTTTTAAAATATTATATTATCATTTGTATTTATGATACAATCATATTTAAATCATATTTCCTATGCAATTTTTTTTATCTTATGATTACCAAGAAGAGCCGCAGTGGGGATCCAGTATGAATAGCAGAGCAGAAACCAGAGTGCTTAAACCACACCAATAACTATTTGCAATGAACACTTGCAAGTAAATATATACAGACAAAGGATTTACTGTGTGAATCACTGTCACACTACAGCTTCCATGATGAAATTTCCTCATTTTTTTCTTTGCTTTTTTTCTCCTAAGTTTTATTGGTGGGTGCTGCAATGTCAGAGGGCAGAATCACAGGGATGGGAAAAGACTAGGATAGAGATGCATGATGTGAATGCCACAAAGATTAAATTTTAAAAAGATTTTAAAAAGAAGTATCTTTATAGCATTATTAGTGAAATAATTTCCTGTCCCTTTAGAATGATTAAACAAAAGATGTTTATGATTCATTAATAGATGTACTCTCTTATTATTTTTGTATAATTTTTGCAGACAGAAAAAAAGGGATGTTCAATACCAGTTACATTAATTTTCTTATATTGAATCAACATGTCTAATAAATATGTGCTTGGTTAAGAAGGTCTGAACATTGCAATACATCAAATTTTAGTTATTAAAACGACAGAATCAAAAGAGTAGGACACTGACACAAATCTTTTCTTGTATGGAATTGTGTGAATTAAACATCTTTGATGTCTAAAAATAAAGACAGACTATGGCCAACTTAAGTTGAAGGTTTTCATCAGAAAGAGAAGTTCAAACTCATGATGATATAAAGAACGTGACATTTGTGCAACGGTCATTCTCTAAAAATTACTATTAAAAATGATTCGTCTCCAAGAGGGTCACAGTGTTACACTCACAAGAAAAAAATGTCTTATTAGCTATAAATTCACAGCAAATTTGGCCATTTAAAGCTTATCTAAGTTAGAAGATCAAAAATCTCCTGGGGTAATAATGACAACTTTCACAGAAATCCACTAAGAATACCTTTTGCAAGTATTTTACATTGTGATGAACATTTACCATATATTCACTAATTTAATTTTTATAGATGTTTAAATGAGACTTACTGTTATTTATTAATTTTCTATATGTTTGCTTATGTACTGAATAATTTATATGCAAAGCTCTTGTATAATATATTTAGTAATGATTAATGTTAGAATTGTTGACCTTTGTTGATCTTTTAGTTGATACAGTTTGAGAATAAGTATACAAACAATTAGATCCTGTAGCATATTAACATCTTTGGGCTAAAATAGAACAGAGAGTAAATTTTATTGAGGACATCATTTAGTTTCTAAAAATCATAAAACTTCATATCTGTTCAATGTCAGCCAACAAATCATCTTAAGATATTAATCATTGCTTCTCACTTTTTAGATATGAGAGAGCAGTTATCTAAAATGAAAAGTTTAAAATCTTGTTACTATTCCCTAAGATTTTAAATCTTTAGAGAACAATTTTTTTTTTATTTTTGATAGTACTTATTCATTCAACAAAATGATAAATAGCAGAACATTACTGGAGTTTAAATATTTCTGAGAGAGCTATTCTTCACTCCCTGCTGTTTACAAGTAAAACATTGTCTACAAATAATACATTACATTAACTGTCTTCTTTATCATAAAGCCATGTTGAATACTTGTAACATTTATAAAAAGACACCAACTGATTGCAAGATGAGCGTTACCCTTGAGCAAATTATGAGCACATTTATTTCAGTCTTGTGCATTTGAAACTAATTTTCTGGTAATATCAAAAGTGTTCATAGAATTAACTTCCTGTCACTTCAGCAGTATTCAAGTGAATATTTTATGATTTTGCATTGCTGTATTTGTCTAGAGTTGTGACATGATCGAGTCATTCTCTGAGGGAAACACATTAATAATTAAACTCTGTCCAATGTGGAGTGCTGAGGATGACAGCGTAATTGTACATTTCCAGAGACCATCTTGCATGGTAGAGAAAAAGATTTGCCCCACCACCATTTAAATGTCAATTTCAAATTCTTTCTAAACTAAAGCAGTGTTTTAAAGGAAAATGGGGGTAGGGTTGATGTCAAATTTGGAAAGTTCTCTTTACTTTCTCTTTAGTTTAAAATGTGAGCAAAATATGAATAGCCTCCTTCACTCTTTCCTTTTCCTTCTGAATTAACTGTCAGAAGTTCTTTCTTTTGGCAACATAATGCCATCCTAGGCTTTTCGGTAGAACTGCTTAAATGATAAGCACTCCTTGCATAGATTAGCTCCATAGGAAAGAGTGCTGCTGACAGGAGAGCTTTGATTGCTCTCAGCTCTGAGGTATGAGTCTTTTTTTTTCATTAACTTGGATAACCTCTGCAATAATTTAGGATTTTAATCCACCTTCCAGTCAAACAGTAGTGAATGGATCACACTGGGTGGCTTATTTACGTTTCCTCTTTGGATTCTTAAAGTTATTGGATTTTTAGCAGTGAGATTTAAAACTTTTTTTCTGAGACTCATACATTATACACATTAAAACTCATGTTTGTGTTTCTTACCTGAACAAATTGTAGGAATTTTTTTTCCTGGAGAAAGCTTAAAAAGACTGAATTCAACACAAAGCAAGACTAAAAGCAGGGAGATGATCCCAAAGCAGGTTGAGGTGAAATTTGCAGGTAAATATGGAGTTGACCTTCTTATTGAATATCATTTCATTTTGAATGTATGCAATCATTTGATATAATCTGTTTTTTCATATTATTGATATGAGATAGACAATTACATAATTTTTCCAAAAAATCCTACTTTCCAAAATTTATCTTAAAAGACAGAAGACTATGATTTAAACCCGATATAGTACATGGCTGTTTTGATCATATAGAAAAAGAATGGAAATTAATATGGGTTAATGGAAACAATAAAAGATTTGTTAAATAAATAGGATCACTTTTATTGTTAAATATTTTAATAATGCAAATAAAGTAGTTCAGTGGCTAGAAAGATGGTTGTTTGTGAGTTTTTGTTTTCATTTATTTGCTCATTATGTCTACCAATACTCATTAGATTCGTATTGAGTGCAGTCAGTAATTTTGATAAGGGAAACTCCATAGTGCAGAGAACTCTTATGGTTGAATGGAGCTAGCATCTCAGAAGAGATCAAATAGCATTAAACGCTGAAAGGTATAATGTTCCTCAATACACTGAAAGCTACTAAGAACAATAGGTAAAATAAAGAATGGAAGATATCTAAAAGCAAAGAACTCCAAAGTGAAAGGCTGCAAAAGAAAACCTGAAGCAGAAGATGATCAGCTCCCTGTGAGTAGCTAGATGTGAAGTGACTTCCGTGTGCAATGAATGAAGCAGAGTTGAAGAAAATCCTAGAGCAGCCACCACCACTGCAGCCTGTAAGCCATTATGTAGGAGCAGGGATTTCTCTCTGCATCAAATGTAAGGCACTAAAGGCTGAGCTAGAGACTAAACTGAATTGAGTTTTGGAGATAGTATACTCATGATGCTGTCAGTGGAGTGCAATTACTCCGTAAATGCAGCCCTGAAAGCCTTCGTGCAGAGACTGAGGAGAGGCGTGCTGGGATTAGTATATATTGTTTAAAAAAGTATTAGTATTATTTAATTATAGCTTTCCCACAATATAATTTGATCATATTCTTTCCACTCCCTGGAATGCTGCTGGATGAACTTCACCTCTCATCCCTAATAACTGTGCATCAGAATTCTGACCTGCACAATGACAGAGGCCTAGGCCTGTATCCTTACTTTAGTGATCTTCTTATCTGTTTGATTTATAGTAAGCCCAAAGAAAATTTGTCAGATGAATGGGTAAATTGATATGCAAAAGTATTGTTTTTAAATTTGCAGATAAATAAAATCACTTCTTTTCATTTGTACTTCTGATTATACCTCTACCATTTTCTGGCTAATTCTTTTTGCCAGGTGACCTAATTAGGTATGGAGTTCTTTGAGGTTTGCTAAGGAGAATTGTGTGTGTGTGTGTGTGTGTGTGTGTGTGTGTGTGTGTGTGTGTGTGTGTGTAAGACCTTTTATTATGGCTACATTCTAAGATTTTCAAGATAGGGATTGATAAAAATATAGATGGATGAGAGATGATAGATGATAGATAATGAATGACAGATAACTCAAGTAATTTACTAGGTTTGACACTTCAGTTGTAATCAATCATTAGAAATCAATCTATTGGGGCAGACAGGATAGCTTCCCTCATAGAACCTTCTCCACCAAGTCTGATGATCTGCTTTCTATCCACAGTATATACATAGTCAAATGAAAGAACTAACTCTTACAAATTGTCCTCTGATTAACTCAGGCACGCCATGGTAACCTCACCCCCTCAATAAATAAATGTAACAATTTTGTTATTGTTTTAAGACAGTGTCTATTATATTGTCCAGCAATGGTCTAAAATCCTATGCAAATCACACTCACATAAGTCTCTAAGAAATCTACCTGCCCCTGAATGCCCCAAAACCAAGTGCTATGTTTAAAGTATATGCAACCATGCCTAGCAAGAGAAAATTTAAAGTTATATTTTTTAAAATCAAAATTCACTAATTTATAATTTCTATATTAGATGACATTTCTTCTTTACAGTAGTCAACATGTAGAACAAAAAGATCACAAAACATAAGGACATATCTGAATTTTTTGAGACCTCTAAGACTACATTTACTGTAATCAAGTCTAACAATACTCTATGTTGAGGGTCTGCGATTGGTATGTTTATAGTTTTTTAATAATAACTTCTAGAAGAACGAAGCAAATGACAAAACACCCATCAGCAATTTTTGGAATTTATCCAGAAAGCTATCTTCCAGATGACATTAAATGTTGTCAAAACAATTCTCCACCTCTTTCCACACTCTACATCTACACTGAGGCACCCCTGTGGAGTCATTGCCAACTTTTAAAATAATGTACAAGTCATGAATTTTATTAGGAAAACTGCTCTACACAAATTTGGCACACAGCATAAAGCTTTCGATTATAAAATCATGTTCTCAGGTCTGGGAAACTGAAATGGGTTTTAGCAAAAACATCAATTAATGAGAAAATCTGACAATGATCTTTCAAAGTCTATGTAGTTGTATCTTAATATGGCAGGTGAAAAGTAATTGTCACTAAGTCATTATGATGGGAGAACACACGTTTAGCTACTGAAATTATTTATCTTAAAAGAATAAAGTAAATAAAACTAGCCAAAAAAGTGAAAGAATTGATTACTAATGATATTCTTATATGCTCTTAGATTGATCCCGTGTCCAGTCATCATCAGAAGGCTTTTCTTTGGAAGCAGATGGGAGCAAGTGCATAGACACACCCAGACATTATGAGGAGCAAGAGTCTAAATTGGATGTTTTCGTTGGAACCCTCCCCTCTGAGATAGGAGAAGACCACAAAAGAGAGAGGGGAAAGAATGTAGTTGTTATTGGGCACGGAGTACAGGAGAACACAGCCCACTGAATTAACTAAGTTGGCCTCATATGGACTAACAGACACTGAAGAGGCACACGGGACTTGTAGAAGTCTGCACTAGGTCCTACACGTATATGTTATCACTATTGTTATCTTGTTGCTCTTGTTTTACTGACAGTGTGAACAGGTATAACTATAACTGTTTTGCCTGCTCTAAGGACATTTTTCCCCATTGGGTTTCCTTGTCCAGCCTCTATATAAGGTTATTGGGGCTTTCATCTTGTCTTCCCCTGTCCTGTTTTGCTGCATTTTTTGTTGGCTCCTGGAGAACTGCTCTTACCTGAAGGGAAACAGAGAGAAAGTAGACCTCGGGTAGAGAGAGGGCAGGGGAAGCTGGAACGGTTGGAGGGACAGGAGACGGGTGAGAATGTATTGTATGAGAGAAGAAGCTATTTTCAGTAAAAATTAAATAAAAAACAACCTCGAGTATTCATGGAAAATGAAATCTATAATGGGAAGGACAGTAAAGATCAGGTCATTCCGATGGCCGACATCATTTTGGAAATTTGTCATGATGAACCTTACAAGTTGAAAATACACATACACATTTTCTGTAGTCACTAATAGGTAACATTTTGTTAAATTGTCATTATTAATTTTTCTTTATATTATACTTAGACAAAGAATCCCATGAATGATAGAATATTTCCAATTTCTCCTTAGAAGACATTTAATGAAATTTGTTCATTGTAAACCATAGCTTGAACTTTCAGGAATCTGCATAAAATCAGTCTCTCAAGAACTGATTTTTTTCATTAATAGCAAATAATATAAATTCCTTTATATTTGGAATGTTTTATGAAACCATTGGAGTTTACTTCAAATCCATCTTTAAAAAAATCACAGACCTATATTGTTTTTTTGATAAAACACTGGGAGAATTGTGAAAATGTTGTCATTAGTCCTTTAGGAATGGCGTAGGATTCGATTGTTCTTGACAACAAACTGTCACAGCCATAACAGAGAATTAAAGGCTGGTCAATTTGGGGATCAATCTTCTAACTTCTTCTCTCACTACAACATTTTGTGATTTAGATCTTTCCAGCAAAGTTTCTCCTTGACCTTTCATGCACCTGACAAATTTACAACATTAAATTTTATAATTAAAAAATAATATAGTGGCACAGATGAGTAATCGCATGTGTAACTATGCTTGAATATTAAATACATCTTATGACTTTCTGTGATACTCATACCCCGAGGTGAACTTTCCAGAACTAAACAGCTTTTATTTGCTGTACAACTGTACTGGAAAAACTATCATACAATTTTAACTGTCTGACTTATAAAACCCTACCATACTATCAGAAGAGTACACTCTGTGCCAATGTGTCTTTTCTTAATAAATAACAAGTCCACCTTTTCACAAGATCACATACCAATAAATTTAGTATTAAAAATAATATAGTATCCCCTTGCTTGTATATTTAAAATACTTTGAATGACTTCTGTATAGATAGACAATATAAAATGAACCTTGTATACAATGCCTTGGGTTAATGTTCCATTACATCGCTTATTCCAAGAAATATCCATATCTTCACCCTCTGTTTCTGGGTCTCTACCCTACCAGATTTTCTCAAGAGGGAGTAGACATGACTTTCGCATACATACAGCAATATGTGGAGTGTACTCTGGCTCCTCCATAGGACTTCTGTAGAACTCTGAAGTCAAAAAATGGTGCACACTTTCACCACTACCTAGGTACTCATTGTGGAAAAGTTGCTTGCTTTCTCTGCCTCATACTTTGATAAATTCTAGTATAGGAAACTAGCCACACAAGCCAGGAGGAATTTGTGAACAGTGTGAAAATGCCTCGTTAAATTGAAAGTGATCATGAGAAATGTGAGTTGCCAACATCACTGTTTTACCTACCCTATTTAAAGAGCTTCTTAGCAATGTTACAAATTTCTAATCAATTTCTCTTGTATTTAGAGGACTTGGTCAAGAAAATGCTTAAATTTTTTCATAGAATCTATTAAAAGTAAAAAAAAATTGCTTCATCTATGCATTCACGTTTTCGATTGAATTTTCAACTCTTTTCTTCATTTATTAAAACTATCTCAGGTTTTTATATTAATGTTCTGTCTATAAAATGTGTGATGTTGCTTTTCCTTTCTCTGCATCCTGGGAAAATTTCCAAGCACTCAAACATGTCAATCTATTGACATTTGCCAATATTCCCTAGGAATCTTTTTGGCATATTATTTGAGGGCAACCATTATTATGATAATCTTTTCTAATATCTTGTCAGTTAGATTAGTTCAGGTATTTTAGTGCTTAGGTGTGCCTTAAAATCTTAGGGGATTCTTGTTCTTTTATTTTCACAATTTATAAATGAAGATTTATTTGCAAAGGGTTGAACTGATCTTATTGTAATCCCTCTCAGACTTCTCTTCCATCTTCCTGCTGGTTGTCTATTGTTATCATTTGCTTTTTTATTTCAGAGTTGTTTCTCAAAAAGTTTCCTGGTTCTTTGATTAGCATTATTCTCCATGGGGACAGCAAACGTCTTCATGCTTCTCAGTGAATAGCCCCCTTTTCAAGTGCCCTTGCAACTGGCAAGTACTTCTGTCCTGATTTACATTGCTGTGGCTCAACTATGACCTCACAAGGACATCACTGATGCAAGTAAGATATTTAGTCACCCCTTAAGTTTCTGACTCCAGAAGAAGACAGTACTTTTCCAAGATTTATAGAGATGTGTGTCTTCTCCTTTGCTTGTCCTTGATTGGGTCTAAGATCTGAATTGCTTGACATAAATTTATTAAATAAAAAAAAACAAGGCTGGGATTTTGAATACTCATGAGGCTGAATTTTTTCCACACATACATTTTTACTATCCATGTTGGCTTTAGGAATCAAGTAGAACAAGAACCTTTAGGGCATCATTCTGTCTTGCTTTTCCTTTTAGTTACAAAACTTAATTTCATTTTTCTATTTGCTTCATTAATACCCTTTGTAAAACTCACTGGATTAGAAAAACATTCTTTTCTGTTTTACAGAATTTTGTCCACCTCTGCTTTTGTTGCCATTCTTGTACTACTTTACTTCTTCTTTTTAAATTTAGAAACAATCTTATTTTACCTATCAATGCTACCACGTTCCCTCTCCCTCCCATCCTCACATGCCCCCCACCAGCCCCCCACCCCACCCCACACCCACTCCTCCAAAATAGTGAGGCCTCCAATGGGGGATCGGAAATATCTGTCACATTATTTAGGGGAGGACCTAGGTTCTTCTCCATGTATCTGGGCTGAAATAGTATCCCTCCATAGGGAATGGGTTCCCAAAGTCCATTTGTGCTCTAGGGATAAATACTGATTCCACTGTTAGAGGTCCCACAGTCTTCCCAGGCCTCCTAACAAGCACCCACTTTCAGAGGGCTTGGTTTGGTAAAATGCTGGTTCCCCAACTTTACTATTGGGGTCCCTGTGCTCTCACTAGGTCAGATCAGCTGTTTCTGTAGGTTTCCTTGGTATGGTCTTGACTCCTTTGCTCATTACTCCTTCCTCTTACAACTGGTTTCCAGGAGTATGGCTCAGTGCTTGGCTGTGGGTGCCTCTTTCTGCTTCCATCACCTACTGGACTGCAATAAAAATCCTAGATTCTCCCTTACTTCTCTGTTCTGCTCTAGAAGTCACTTCCAGAAATGCCAGGGACCAAGGAAGAGGTGATATTTACCAATAAATCACATAAAGCAGTGCCTAGCATATAGAAGGTTCTAAAATACTACATTCTCTTTCAATACCATTGGTAGAAAATAATTGTCATTTAATCATAAGTTTAGGAGATGGTTCATCAGGTTATGTACTGAGGTTGTTTTTCCTAAAAGTATTTAAGGTGACAAAAAAATTTAAATCTAAATTTAAAAAGAAGTAAAGTAGTACAAGAATGGCAACAAAAGCAGAGGTGGACAAAATTCTGTAAAACAGCAAAGAATGTTTTTCTAATCCAGTGAGTTTTAAAAATCCAGTGTATGCATGCAGAATAAAAATCTGTAAAATATAGCAAGGTAAGTATTTGATCACATAGATACACCAGATCTTTTTTTAAATTTCCATGACAAACTAATAGGTAAAGCGGACTTACCCAATCGAGGTAGAGAATACATACATGTATTTACTGTAAATTTTAATTGGTCATGTTTGTCAACCAACATAGTGATATGACAAAGATCTAACAAATAAAAGGCATTATATCCATCTTCAACATGGGATGTCTTGAGAACTGGCTCAAGAATATTCTGAGTATGGGTTGGCCAACATTGGTTTCTGAGTTTGCAACAAGGATTCCATCAAAGACCATTCCATGCTTCAAATTCTCAGTTAACTTGTCTTCCCACTGAATTCTCATGGTTATTTTAGGTGATGTATACATATTTCTTCTCATGTCTATGTACACTGATTCTCTCTTTTAAAATAAAATAAAACTATGTTTTATTTTGGGATGATTAAAGTTGCTTCCAATGATAAAAGAACATTATTTTTTTCTCCTCTAAATTCATTCCAATTATGACAGACAATCTTGCTTGTTAAATTGACACATCTGAGAAGAAGAAAGTTCAACTAAAGAATACCCTCCATCAGATTTTCCTACAAGTATTTTGTGGGATTTTCTTGATTGCTATTTGATAAATGAGGGTCCATTCTACCATGAGAAGTACCATCCACAAGAGAAGTTGATCTGGAATGTAAAGGGCAGGTAACTGAACATGTGCCTGGAGTGACCCTAGTGATTAGTGTTCTTTTGTTTACTCTGCTTCATGCTCCTCTCTTGATTTCCCCCAGTGATAGACTATAACCTATAAGAAGCATGCCAAGTTGCTTTTGGTTATGGTGTCTCACACTGACAGAATGCAAACTAGAATAACACCTTTCTTCTCCAAACCTGGCTGAACGTTAAGAAAAATTCTAGTTACTGTGGATTTTATAAACATATATATGTATGTTATAAGCATAACAAATATTTCTAGCAAGTAGGTACATGGAGAAAAGGGTAATGGTTTCTTAAGGATATCCAGTTATTCATCATAGTCCTCTCTCCCAACACAAACATCTATCAAAACAGCTATTTGTCAGTTAAAATTGTTTGCCCAAAGAGTAAACTTGAAAAGTTTGACATCTACTTAGTTGCTGTCCATTTAGGGGAACATACAAATGTGTAATGGGCATGGGTATTGCTAGTAATTACTGTGTTCGGCAATTAATGTGTTCTCTTTGGATTGATGTGTTGTTTCATTATGGGCTTATTAATAAGGGCTCCATTAGAAATCTTTTCTGTCAGTCTCATATACATACACAAAGCATTCTGATCCCATTCTCATTCCCATTATATTTTACTGTCCCCTTTCTTCTCTGCTTACACTCTTGTTCTTCTTAATTTGTTCCCCTCTTACTTTCATGCCTTTGTTTTTGTTCAGGTCTTATGTGGGTAACCAGAGGGGCAGGAAGTCCATAACCATGCTTTGTTCACAAGACAGTGTTTCACAGCACTCTTTATAATGTGGGTCTTCCAATCATTTGGCTCTTTCCTTAGCCATGTCCCCTTGCCTTTAAAGAGTGCTATAGTTATCTCACTTAGGACTGAAGACTAAACAGTCACTCATTTGTTAGGTTTATGAGTACCTCTGAGCCTGCAGTAAATGTCACCTTCTGGAGAAACAAATTCCTTTAATCAAAGATAGGAACAGCACTAGTCTATGGGTATAAACATGCATGTTTCACAGGCTGTTTGACTTCACATCTATTTATTAAATATAACTACCATCAGGTTTTCACTGGCATGCAGTGTCTCCATGGAAGGAGGGAGGCCATACTTATCTTCTGATAACAGTATAATTTTATTTAGAAATATATTTGGTCACAGGTAGGCAGTTAATCAGTTTTATTATATAAATCCCAATTTTTATTATATCATACCTAATCAGCAAAAGTTTGAATTATTGCCATGCAAAAATAATAATTAATATTGATAGTCTCTTTCAATTTTTTATTACACTCAGAGTGTAATTATCCATCTTTATGTTTCTATGTCATGTTTCCTAGTGGAGAAACAGGGTCAAGAACTTTCAGTGTGACCATTGACTCTTCCAAGATTCTTTTGAGAAATGTCTTTGAAAGTAGTCTGATAAATTTTATTGCATCATTAGTCATTTTTTATTGATTATGAATGTTCCTCAAATATTATGACTTTTATTGGAATTGAAGCATAGAGTTGTAGAAGTTTCTCTGTTTGCCATGTGTTCTTTTCTTATTCAAAGATTTGTATTTTGTGAAAAGATTATAATAAAGTCCAACTTTTTTGTTTCATGAACAGTATTTACTTCTGTCCATTCTAAGAAAGAACACCTTACTTCAGTGAAATGAAAATACTCTTTCTGAGGCCAGATGATGGTGGCACATGCCTTTAATCCCAGCCCTTGGGAGGCAGAAGCAGGCAGATCTCTGTGAGTTCGAGACCAGCCTGGTCTACAGAGCAAGTTCCAGGACAGCCTCTAAAGCCACAGAGAAAGCCTGTCTCAAAAGAAAACCCTCAAAAGAAAATACTCTTTTTTGACCTTTGGAATTTTACTATATTAGTTGATACATTTAATTTCATACTCAACATCCATATGGGTAACACATTGTAGCTCAGTTACATAGGAATACTATACACTAAGAAAAAGTACTAGGACACAGAGGAAACCCACAGATTATAATGAACAAAGGAAGACTGAATTCCAGATTGTGTACAATCTGCTTTTTTTTCACTGGCATAGAAATAAAATGAGCACTTGCCAAGATGTCAAGATGAGCACATAAGATTTAAACACTTTACTTTTAAGTTGTCATTCAGTTTAAAATGAGTGTACTTGAGCTAAAAAACACAGGTGTGATCTTAGAGTACTCCACTTACTCCTCTCAAGCACCCTTCCTTCAGGTTAAGCACTTTTACAACATATTAAATCCTGAGTTCAAGATCAGCATATGGACTCTCTAACTCATAACTCTAATGAAAACTGGAATTTCCTCACTTCTTCAAGTAACAATGACTGTGAAGTTAGGCTTTTCAAAAAGTTCTACAAATAAATGAAGAAGACAAACTAAATAATTTCTATTTGAAAGTATATTTTCAGTTTAACAATTTTAATACCTCAAACTTGATTTTAGGATGGAATATGTACTATCAGTATCTCTAAATGAGTTTGGTCATGAGCTCCAACACTAACTACAGACTACATTTCAAAACTGAGTATAACATAGAAAGTCTTTACATTTTACAATTGTGATGGTCTGGAAAGAATGCCTCATTATAATGAAAGACATTTAACAAAAGATGGAGTTATTGGTGAAGTTTTTACAGTTTCATTTTCTTCAATTAAAAAACAATTTAAAATATATTCAAAGAATAGTAACTTTCTATGTTAATTAATTAGAGATGCTCTAAATTAATACGGTGAATTTCTTATTCCACATAAATTTTATTATTTGCTGCAGCATTCTTGGATTTAGAAGTGCATGATACTGGTGGTGCCAGGATGGAACTGCTGATCTCTGTCCCCAGTACCTGCTCAATGATAATTGTCACATTTCATCCTTATTATGTACATTCCATAATTCAAATTTCTCCTTTTGAAAAATACACCAGTCATTTGAAGCCTGGCACCAACTTCAGTGGGAACATATTTTTACTTAATAATGATATCTTCAAATCAAAAATTTTAAAAATTCAAAAGAAGGATTTTCCAGGTAGTAGAAGATAGGAAAAGAAATTGCAAACAGAAATTGTGGAGAAGGGATACATAATTCAATTTTCAACAGAGTTGACTTATTCTAAGATTGATTCAAGTAGATCATGGTTTTAAAATATTAACCTTTAAGTTGTTTTTTCTTTCATGGAAAGTTAATTGCTGAGAACATCTTCTAAAATTTTCCACAAATACATTTTTAAAAATTCACAAATAAGTCTATCAGAGGTCTAATTATGAATAATTATCTAAATAGTTAAAATATTCATCTCTTGCAATTTACAAATTGCTGCACTGAACTGACTTTACTTTGACATTTGTTTAAAATGACATAGAAAATATTAGAAATCCAAATAAGTCATATATAAGATTAAGAAGAGATATTTGATCCACACTTGCAATTAAAAAATACTTGAATTTCTAATAATATTTCCTGCAATAAATAGCTGATAATATTTTAAAACTCTAGAATAGAAATATAAAGGAATTCACATGACATGTATATTACATAATTCATTATTAAGTTGTGCTTTGACAACTTCATACATGTAAACAAAACATTGTAATAACTCTTCTTCACCCACCTGTTACGGTCCTGCTTCCACCCCTATCCACCTCACCTGTCGCAGTAAGTCCCTTTCCCAGACTTACAATTTTTGTTTTGATTTTGTGAACATTGAGTTGGAACAATCAGAGCCTTGAGTGGTCAATTGTGGGCACAGACCTGAATTTAGTTAGTCCCTCTCTCCCAGGTTCTATCAGTGGCAAATAGTCCATCACTCAGGCATAGTGTTCTACTTTCTTCTTCCATGTCTGATTATCAGTAGCCCTATTCTTGCATAGACAAGATGCAGTCATCTGCAGTTTCTCATTTGCAGGGTTGTCTTAATCAGAAGATGACCTTTTGCTGCTGTTCCCATCATTTTCAGGCACTTATATTATTTCTGCCCACCCCCATTCAACAATGTTTGACTAGCGACTTAGGCGGGGTAGTTTAAGTGTTATGTTCATGGCTGAGCACTCATTTGTCACTTACTGTCAGCATCTTGTATAGTTGTGAACCACTGCATTCACCACTATTCACTAGAGAGAAACATGTCTGATTAAGACATAGAATAGATCTGTGTATGGACCAAAATGCAGTGGCAAGAAGACTGATACTGTATCAATTTGGCTACAGTATTCACATTACCTCCTAGGCCTATGATGTTTCCTAACAGGACTTGTTGATCAGACTTACAGCTCATGGCTTGCAATCTATCCTGAGAGCTGAGCCTCAAATCCAGTCAGAGACTAGTTGGTTACCCCCATAACAAAGTGTTGAGCACATCTTGCCTTGTAGATTGGAATTGTAATTCAAAGGGTTCAAAGTTGGGTAATACCATCAATAACTCTCCCCCCCCCCCAATGCAGGCTGCATGGCCAGACTGGCTGACTAGAAAGCCAGAGGGACCTTCCTGTCTCAACATCAGGATAACAGATGCACACAGACATGCCCAACATTTTTATGTGGGTGCCATGGATCCAAACTCATATTTTCATGTTTTCAAACATGTACTCAAAACACCTAGAAATTCTTAGTCCCAGTCAGTTACCAGTTCTTAAAAACAAGCAGCTGCTCTTAGATGTTGGTTATGTGAAGAACACAATAGACACAACTGAAGCTATCCTGTTTCTTTGAAAATGGTGCTTACTGTTTAATCAAAAGTTAATTGTAACATCATATTCACTACAAAAAATGTTTCTTTCAACAGGACTATAGATCCTTAGCAGGAGGTAGGTCATTTGAATTTTATTATTTAATTTATGCATTTATTCATTTTCCAATATAGGGTTTCTTGTGTTCCAGGATGGTCTTGAATTCCCTAGCCAAGGATTACTTACAACTCCTAAGAGCACTCTGTCTTTACCTCCAAGTTTAGGGATTACAGATGTTGACAACCACACTTGGTTCATATGGTTCTGGAGATGTTGTCCAAATCCTGCCCATAAGCAAAGCATGCTTCTAACTGAGTTGCATCCCAATCTCATTTCAGATCATATAGAGTTACAGACAACTTCTTCCAAGATAAGTATGTAGCATACATGTTTTGTTATGACAAAAAGTGCTAGTAGGGAGGTGGAGATATGGCTCAGAGGTTAAGAGCACTGGCTGCTCTTCCAGAGGTCCTGAGTTCAATTCCCAGTAACCACATGATGGCTCACAACCATCCATAATGAGATTTGTTGCCCTCTTTTTGCCTGCAGGGATACATGCAAACAGGACACTGTATACATAATAAATAAATAAATCTTTTTTTAAAAGTGCTGGTATGCACAGAATTTCTCATTAACATTTAGTGGTCATTTGTTCCCTAGAAATCAATGCTTAGAATGATTGTACAATCCATAAGGGTCATCCAGCTAATGACTACCATAAAGAACTAGACCAGTTTCACATGTTCTGCAGTGGATTTTCATTCACATTGAATACAGCACACATGGACATGAGCACTTTCAGTTAATCATGGCCTCCATAGTAGGTTTGGGTTTATTCCCCACTGTGTAAGTCCTCACAAAAATCCCTCTAGAATCCTTCTTTGATGATTTATATTCTAGGCTGTCTCTGAGTTCTGTTTACTCACTTTTTCAGTCCTAAAGTTTGAGTTAATAAACCGACACAGGCAGAACCACAAAATGTTCTCCTAAAATGGGCTGATGCATCCAACCTCATAGAGCAGCAGGTTCAGCAGGACATGGAGAAAGGGTCAAGAGTGAAAAGGAATTTTTATTTCAAATAAATAAATGAAAAATTGACATTTAAAAACAATTAAGTGAAGTGAAGGAAAATGGGTTGCTCTACTTGTAGCAATGTTGGTATCAAAAGAAATCATAACATAGACACTGAGTCCACTGAAGGTTGGTGGTAGAATACTATAGGGGGATATTTCATTCATATGAAGGAGAAATAGTACTTGAGTGACATTTTTTCCAACAAGTGATTACAAAGTACCTTACAATATCCTGTGGTACACAAAGTCCAAACTAAATTAAAAGGAATATATATGTTTGAAATGTTTACCCTCATTGAATGTAGGACTACTTTATAAATCTCACTGCTGTTTTGCTTGATGGTTTGTCTAGATTGGAATGCTGTCTTATTTATTGGTTCTCAATTATTTAATGGTGTTGTAGTTAAACTCTCATTTTATAAAAATGGTATAATATTTATCCAAGCAGGCAATCTATGTTTAAATCTCTGAGACAAAAGGAGTCCTTGTAAATCTTCAAATTGATTTACGGGGATTTCATCAAGTAAAACGCTTGTTATTTTCAGGGGTGATGGTGAGGATAGTGGGTGGGGAGCAACAATGAACTGAGAATGTCATTCCTGGTCTTTGTTTTTCTGGTCATCTAATTTAGGGAGGCCATCACAGTTGGACTCCCTACTCTGTAAAGCAGAGGGGAGTAAGTTGTCTGGCCATAAACTAGAGGAGAAAGGAGCTGTAAAGTAGAGAGAAAATACATTCCCATGACCACTCTAATTGCCCTTCAGAGTTAAGAACAATTATAGCTAGCAAACAGTACATCAGACTTTGCCATTGAAAGCATCACTTCAAAAATTACTTTTTTTGTTTAATCAATATACCACAATACAAATGTGATTATGCTATTGCAGACAGGTGATGTAAGTCATGGTCATTTGGCTACATAATTAAGGTTATTTTGTAAGTGAATAAAACCCTTTACTACACACTACATAATGAAACAGCAACTATGTGTTTTTCTTTGTCTGTTGTGTGAGTTTAGATTGATTTTTTTTCCATTTGCTACTTTGGTTACTAAAAAAATGGATACATATCCAAAAGCCTACCTCTTGTCTATGACGAGCTTAAGTAATTTGAAATGCAAAAGGAAACAAATAAGAAACAAACAACAACAAATCCAGCAACATAGCATATACTGCCTCTAAAAACAAGCATATTTTACTGTGCTTTTTAAAATCATCATTTCAATTTTGTACACTTAAACTATGCAATGGTTGATATTTCATGGTTGGGAAGAAACGAGATAATATCTAAAAATATGAATTTGCTTATGGAAGACTTCACAGGAGCAATTGACATATGAAAGCATTCTGTAGTATTTTAACTTAACTGCCAGTAAAAATAAAGAAGAATTTGACTGGGCAGCAAATGTAGAATTCTAACTCCTTTTTCTGTATTAGCAGCATTTTGGCTAAGTTGAATGGTGTGTTTGTTGCCTGGGTTTTCATGCCCCGGAACTCAGTACTTCCTGGCACAGTGCTCTTCATATGTGATACATTTCAGGAGCTCAAACATCACAATTCAAACCAACACGCCTCTCCACAGAACGATGTCGTTCATTTTGTTACAGACATCTATATCACCACACTCTGAAAGACAAGAAATACATTTCCAATCAAAAACTTGTAACTATAGGCAATTTGAGGTTGCTGGGAGTGTCTCATAATCATCAGCAGTATAGAAACTGGCATACTCCCTTGGCTCTACCGAAGCCACATACAAGCTACTATTTAAATGCTCTGGAGCATATAGAGGGGCCCTAGAGAAGAAAAAGGAATCTGGTGTCAGGAGGTAGGAGATCAAAGAGGATAATGAAAAGACTTTGATCAAAGAATATTTCGTGTGTGTGTGTGTGTGTGTGTGTGTGTGTGTGTGTGTGTGTGTCTGTGTGTGTGTGTGTGTGTGTGTGTGTGTGTGTGTGTGTGTGTGTAATGGTGAACATAAATAAATTAAAAATAAAAAATAATAAATATTTTAACAAATCCTGTATGCACCAGCTTTTAATAAGATGCTTTTCCAATGAGATATTGGCTTCTGTGGAAATACTTAACATTTGTATGCCATATGTTTCCAAAGAATAAAATGTTCAATATTTAAAACCAAAACCATCTCTTCTAGCTGAAATTTTCATTAGTTGGAATGATGTATTAAGCTTTCCTTGGTGGAGGATAATTCAGGGCAAAGACATGCTTCTCCCACTCAGATCCCACTTTTCTCGTGCAGGCTAAAGGTAATTTTTATAACACTCTATTAATGGGAAGATCTAAGCAAGATTAAGAGGGCTCTCCAGTTCCCTCCCACAGCCCAGCATGCACGGAAGTGCTTTATAGAACTGTTTGCAGTGGAATTCTCCCATGCATTAGTCCTCCTATCTTAAACATCTTTGAAACCCATCTGCTTCCGCGTTCCTTTTCTAATGAAAAGGGAAAGGAGCAGTCATAGCTGTCTATGATGCAGAGGTCATTCTCTGCGTTTCAAATTTGTTGTATCACAGAAGAGGGCTTTCAGAGAATTATTTTCATTTGTAAGAAAATGAATCCATTGAAAAATATTTAAATAATAATGTCAAACATTTAAAATTAGAAGTATATCACAATTGAGTTGCCATGCCCCATCACTTTAGAACTTCATTCTACAAGGTAGAATACATTTATCTTGTAGCTCATTGACAAATAATGTAATTTTAAATAAAGTGCCAAATAATATTTTGACTGGCAAATGAACTTAACTAAAATTTTTAAACACCTATTCTTGAAATTAATAACATTAAAAAGAAAATAAAACTTCAGAAAATCATGTGACAAATATAGCCTTCATATATAAAGATATTGATATAATTGCTGCCTATACAAACAAAACATAGTCTCCTTTGCTATCCTTTCAATATTCAAGACATTTTAGTTTCACAAGAATAGGAAGTAGACTTTGTAGCTACTCTGTTCATCACCTACTGTCTCGTAAGACTTTGGAGTAGTTAATATTGTCTTTGAGTCTTCATTTAACTTGGATCAAAATCTGTGAGACTGAAGCACCTCTGTCAAAAGTGTTGTAAAGAATTTTAAACAATGCATCACTACTGTGCCATCAATGTTATCAATTACAGTAATATATCCTGCACCAAGTTTTTCACTATAGTTTTTTTGGCTATAAATACTTGAATATGTTTTACTTCATCAGAAGGTTCCATCATGATTGGGGAATGATTTCATCTCATGTATTAAATACTAAAGGTTATTCATATTCCAGAAAATTATTGAGAGAAATATAACACTGAGCAACCCAATAAACATTTATCAGATATTTCTTTTGTAATCATGAAAACACGGATTTAGGAAGATCATCGAGAGAAGATAAAGAAGTTGATGATAGATGAGCATTCTAAAGAATGTCTAAGGGAGAAGCACTAAGAAATCATGACTACGGTAATCATTAGGCCTGGAAAAGGACCAGGATTCTTTTGGGAGGAGAGCCAACAATCAATCCTGACTTGTGGCTAACCAGATGCATCTTCTCCCAAAGTAGTTCACAGTGACTTAGGGGCTGCAAATGGGTGGATGTCAAGTGTCTTCATGTTAGACTACTTGAAGGTATCTCACCTGTCAGTTAAGCTCATACCAATTTAAGTTTCTTGTTTCTTAAAAGTCAATTTGTCTTCCTCAAGGTAATTAATGAAGTCCTTTCTCAATTGTCTTCCAGTCTACTGATTCTATGATAACCTATACTTAATTGACTCCTAAATTATTTTCTCACATAAACTTATTTTTTTAAACTGAAAAATCCAATTTTATCTTACTATATGTTATTCTCTCCTTTTTATATGTTCATATGTGTGGGAGTATGTGTACCAAGGTGCACATGTGGAAGTCACAGAACAACTGGCAAAAGTTGCATTTTTTTCTTTCACAATATGGGTTACAGCTAGCTCAGGTTGTCAGGCTTAGTGGCAAGCACTTTTATTTGCTGAGCCACCTGGGTAGCAATATATAAATGTGTATGTGTTTGTGTGTGGTATGTGTGTGTGTATTCCTATACAGTGATACGTTCTAAAGAAACCCTTTTCTATTTCTAGCTTAAATACTCAGACAAGAATTTCAGTTTTCCATTGCCTACTTTCTGAGAGATGGGGAAGCAGGCTGGAATTAATTCTTGGGTTTAGTTCTTCAAAAAGCACCATCACTTTCTTTTTCCTTTATGAAGTATCTCCTACTTAGTCAGCATGAGCTTCCTTATAATTGTGTGTATGTGTGATTATTGATTCCTGGAATCAATATCCCTCTAAACCTAGTTAAAATTCTTATGCATATTATGAATCCACTCAAAATTCATATTGTATAATTCTCATACTCTAGGTTTTGAGTGATTCCCCAGTTTACATAATAGTTTTATTACTGAGCTGTCATCACTGATAAAAATAATTTTAATGTAACAATAATTGTCAAGCTCTTTGGATATTATCCAATTTTGTATTTTTTCTTTTAACTGTATTGGGTACACACACACACACACACACACACACACACACACACACACACACACGTAGTGTGTTTTTCTGGAGTTGGTTCTCGCCTTCCATTTTACTTTGAAGCAGGTTCTCTCTTGTTTCTGATGATGCATGTGTACTTCAGGTTAGTTGACCCACTAGTTTTCAGACAATTCTACTACTTTGTGACTTGCTATTCTTGTTTTGTAACAATGGTTTATTTGTTTTTACATGCATATCCCTTCTAAGGATTGTAACTGATAGTAGTTAACAAGAACCAAGGCTAATTAGCTATAGCTTCACATTTAATTTCTATCACAATTTTTCTTATTATTATTATTTCTCTTGCTTTAGAATGGAGAAAACAAAAGCTGTGAAGGATGCAGATGTTAAGGTGTAGAACTCAAAATTTTTGCTTCCTCATTTCAACATGTTCTACTAATAAACTCTGTTTTCCTCCCATCACAGAGTCAAGGTACCCATTGACACAGTCTGAAGCACTGGAGGACATCTCTGACATCAGAATCTGTGACTAATACTTTTTAGATTAAATCTGTGAGTGACTGAATAACCATGTTGTGGAGCTCAGACAAAATGTTACCATGGATCTGATGCAGCATTTATCTAGGTTGCAAACATTGTGTGTAATACACAAAATGCCTGTGCCTCTATGTGACCCTTAATTCCCTGCATGCTATTAACCAGAAGCAACCAGCCTTCTAATCACTAGTATACTAAATCTACCTTGTTTGCAATGACCAATACGTCTTTTCAGATTTACTATGTACAGAGAAGAACTTTAAAATGACCCCGGAGAAGAAGGAGATTCCCACAGATGTCAATAAAGGCATTCTACTAGTAGTAGTATGTATGACTGTGGCCGCTCCTGAGAACTTGTCATAACAAGGTCATAATCTAGAAACTTGGGCCTCAGAATAAACGTCATAGAGCAAGTCTAACTTCTTGCTCCAAAGTATTGTCTTTCTACAAATACAATTTGATTTCTTTACTAGCCTGCTGCTAATTCCATAGCACATCTCACCTCACTTCCTACCCAAAGTTCAGCATTCTTAAGCATCCTCATGGACACAGCATGGACTGGGGCTTAGGCATCAGTCACAGGACTGATAGCAAGCTGGCTGTTTAATTCAACATCCCCTTGGGAGCAGAGTTGGTGGTGTAAGTGTCTCCAGTGCACCAACTCCCTTAATAGACTCAGAAGAAAGCTGAGTCTCTGAGGAAACCCTATGAATGCTTGCCATAAATTAGCTGAGCATGCAAGATATAATTTACTTCTCGATGGGTATTTCTCCCAGCTAGGCTGTGCTAGATACTACACAGACATACATACAAAGAGTGAAAAGGATAAAGTCAAGAGTTATAATTACATTCACATGTTGGCTAATTGGGCCCTTTGGGGCCTTCTTTCTAATTATAAGAGGGCATAGAAAGAAGAAATCTCACTAACAGCCAAGACGCACAGAATGAATATGAGTTTAAATGGGTTGTACTGGCTACATAAAAGCTGTAAAACTTGATAAGAAAGGGATGATATCACTTGCCAAACATCTCTTACACATTAGAAATAAAATCAGACACATAGCAATGTCATCCACAGAATACAAGATGAGGGGAAATAGATTAGATTTAAAGTGGATCCAGTAAGACAAAGGGACTTTCTAGTATGCACCTTATGTGGATATGCTTATTCTATATGCTTTATATGCTTTAGAAAAGCAGGGATATTGTGGAGTTATTGTACTATTTTAAATAAAAATAAACTGCTATGGAGCTCATTTAAAACATGTGTGACTTTTGTAAGCCTGAGGGGAAAATTATATAAAGCATATAGAAATAATCTCAAAAATAGCCAGAGATGGTTTTTAACATGTGACATGTACATTTTGATTTTAATTTTGTGATGAAAGTAAAGGAGATTTTGGTTTCTGCCTTTGCAAGTCTACATAGTAATGCTCTGATAACTCTTACACTGTGATTTACAATCACCTACCTTCTGGGGATTTCAGATACTAGAAAGAGTGTCCCCACATTAGAGCAAATCATGGAATTTTACAAGGTTGTAATTCATTTTACTTCACATGGAGTAGTACCCTTCTGACATGACTATAAAATCTTAATGTTTATAGTGCATGTGTATATAATATCACATTACACCTCTTAACCCAGATAAACTGACAAAAACGATGAAGCTCAGAGCGCAAAGATTGCCTTTATCTCTTAAAACTGTCATTTTAATTTTCCACACCACACAATGCTATAGATGCAGGATGACTTAAGTTCCTGCTGGCTGTAAGACCACAATCTTGTAATGTTTCTAATTTAGTACCTAATCAAATTGCTGTGTGTTTAGTATTCTTATCTTGATTTATGTGAATCGGAATACATGGCTTTCTTTAGTACACCCAAAGGAACAGTGTATTTTACAGCATTCTAAATGCAAATCCTGTCTCTAGACTTGTACTGTGGACAAAGCAATCACACCAATCAAAAATAACTTAAGATGAAATCCGGAAAAATTAAATGACAATTGTCATGTGAAGCCAGGCGACGCTGACCTTGATGCTCTGCAGGCTGCAGTGACACTTCTCAGAGGGCTGGAGCCGCAGACAATACTCAGCCTGCAATTTCAAACTTACTTTCTGTGGTGTTGGAATTAAATGCCCAGTTAATACAAAGGAAACTTTCCCTAGCACAGAATCTAATCAAATGTAATATGTCTATATTATAAGCACCATTTTTGTGACTATTATAGTTCAAGTTTCTAATTACGAGTTCAGTTCATAAAAAGAAAATTGGCTTTCACATGAGCAGCATTTTCAGTCAGAAATGGGAAGCACACATTTAAGTACACAGGTTTCAAGCCATTATTCTCTTTATTTCTATGCCCTTATGGTCCCAGGTCAACCCTCACATGCTGATATTCAACGCCCTGTGCGCTCAGACTTATGGAGGTTTCCTGGGCTCAGCATAAATTTGAAAAATAGGAAAATGATTCTGGGGGGATGGGGTCAAGTATTTATGTGGTAGGTTTGAAAGAGATTCTCTGAAGAAAGTCTAAACAAAGGATTAAACATGTCAACTAAGTACAGCAGAAAAACTAATCTCTGCTTTCCACAAAGTGCTGTAGACTTTCCCCCACACAGGCAGCTGCTCTGGCCCCAGTTAGCTCAAGGCCAGTTGAACTTACTACTATTTTGCGTGGTCTGTATGCTACCCAACATTTTATAAAATCATGATAACTGTTGCTTATGAAAGATACTTAAAATATTCAATTATAAAATTATAAAAATTAAAAGCTACTTATTATAGTTTTGTGTCTTTTAAAAGTAGTATGCATGTATGTGTGTAGTGTGGGTATAGTGTGTATGTGTGTAGTGTGTGTGTGTGTGTGTGTGTTTTTGTGTGTGTGTGTGTGTGTGTGTGTGTGTGTGTGTGTGTGTGTGTGTGTGTGTGGCCTACAGGCACAAAGTGTGTTTCAATTTTTAGCCATTTAGTTACGAGAGAGCTCTCATCACTGCATGCACTATGAATCCTGAGTAGCTTTGAACACACATTCTCCCTGATAACACACCAGAGCAATGATTTTTAACTGGAGTTGAGAAGAACCGAGTGCCCAACTAACATCAGCTCAGCAGTAATGAAAGGGAAACTGCTTTATGACAAAAGTGGCCTTCCTCTGAGACAGAGGGCCTGACGGAAAATATGCACAACCTGCTTTGGGTCCCTAGAAAGTATCAAGAGTAAATCTTTGAAAACTTAATAGGGAAGTGAAAGAAGAGGGTACAACAAGGGAAGGTACAGTAGGCTGTGACAGCATATAAAGGTCATCTTTCTATTTGCAATGAAGGAATTTAAGGTTGCTGGGCTGTTGAAAGTCAAGTGTAGACCCTAATAATTTGTTTCTGTCTCAATAGAATGAACTTTCCCATGAAATAGATACATGAATGAAGGAACTATGTTCAACTCACTAACCTTTCTGTTCACAATATCCAGGACAAAATTAGGCTTCATTAAGTAATTTTAGAATTAATTTACACATGAAAAGGTGCTATTCTTGCACTTATTTTTCCCCTCAGGCTTCAGAAAATACACTGTCATAATTTTTCATAATATGCAAATAAGGATGTTTGTTGAATGGAATCAAGAAAAAATAAATTTAATAACATGTTCACATGTAATGTGTTAAGTGCAGAGTACTATGCCTTGGTCAGTGTTTAGACATTGGATACACAGAACAACTTGATAGTTATGATTCAGTGAGAGAAAACAGCACAAGGAAACACTGCAAGAATTTGAGGTCTTTTTGAAGCAATGATCAATCCAGTTGGAAAAGAATATTATGCAGACTAAGAAAGCATTTATTCTATGTTTCCCTGAGTCCTAACTTGATATCAAGTTGATACTCACATTCCTCAGAAATTACATAATCGTTCCAATTTATTTCCAGTGTCACCACTGTTCCACAGCACAGAGGCCTACTTACAGGTTGTAGAATTCTCAGAGCCAAAGTAAAGTGCTCCCAGGAAAGGGAAAGGGACATGAAAGGACAAGACATTTGGGAAACAAATGAAGCCAGTGCAGTCATGTACCTTAGAGAAAAGAAAGTGGGCAAAGGTAACACATTGTCTCGGTGATAATCTCTGGAAGTTACAAGGGTTCTTATTTAGTGTTAACAGCAGGACAGAATTGAGAATAATGAAAAGTTATTGAGCTCACTGACACATTGGGGTGGGGAAGGATTGGTTGAGATGAAGCAGATGCAGGGGTGGGAGAGAAGTAACTGAACTCAATCAGATATGGGGGTTGAAGATGGGACAGTTGAGGTCACTAAGACATGGGGGTGGGGGAGGTGTAACTGAGCTCCCTGAGACATTGGGGTGGGGGAGGTGTAACTGAGCTCCCTGAGACATGGGGATTGGGGAGGTGTAACTGAGCTCCCTGAGACATGGGGATGGGGGAGGTGTAACTGAGCTCCCTGAGACATTGGGGTGGGGGAGGTGTAGCAATTAAGCAATAGAGACAATGTAACACTAAATTAGGGTGCCACTCCGTCAGGAAACCCACAGGCCACAGTGCCCCTCATGCTGCAGGTCACACACATTTTGATCTGGATCCAGTGCACAGTGAAAGGAATTCAAAGAACCAGGGTTAAGGAAGCTGCAATGTTGCAAAAGAGCGGATAAATTGAGATATTTTTTTCTAAAGACCAGAGTAGTGAAGGTGGTAGTTGTTAACTTGCAAAGTTGACATCAAAATGCCCAGTTCTACCTTGTACCACTTGTATATAAATCTCCTCTGGAGACCCCGAGCAGCATCAGAAGAAGCCCTGAGCTTCAGAACTGGGAGCAGTGTCAAAGGAAGGCCTAGCCTCAGGCCTAGGAGTGAGGAGTGAGCCCTCGGTGAGATGACAGCAGCAGTTTCAAACATGGCTTCCAGAAACTATCACAAGAATTTCCTCTGAGAAAGATCACTTGTGTCCCAGTCAGCATCCATTGCCATTTCTCAGTTGGAGATACCCGACTACTACATTGACCACTGGACTCTCAGCCCCACTTACACCTCCAATGGGAGGAGTATTCAACGAGAGCTTTAGCTGCACATCAAGGAGTGACCACATGAGCACTGGGCCTGCTTCCACCAGGGGAACATTCACCAGAAGCTCTACTTGCACTATCAATGGATCCACAGGCCCCATCTATACCAATTGGAGAAAGAGAGGCCCATTGAAGCACATGCTCCACCTAGAGCGATTACAGGAAGAGATGCCTAGAAAACAAGAACACATTCAACAAAATAAAGAGCAGTGGTGCCACAACAACAAACCCTGAACACTCCAACACAGATAAAGTAGAAGAAAAATCCTAAAATAACTTAATGAGGATGGTTGAAGCCCTTAAGGAGGAAATGAAAAACTTCCTTAAAGAAATGGAGGAAAAGACAAATAAAAAATTGGGAGAGAGCAACAAATCCCTTTTAAAAAACCAAGACAAAGCAATCAAACAAGCGAACAAAATGATTTAAGACATGAAATCTGAAATAGAGGCAATAAAGACAACACAAACAGAGGGAATTCTGAAAGTGGAAAATCTATGTAAATGATCAGGAACTACAAATGTAAGCATAAACAACAGAATACAAGAGAAATAAGAGATAATTTCAGGCATTGAAGATATGTTAGAGGAAATAGATTCAGCAGTCAAAGAAAAATTTAAATCCAATAAATCTTTAACACAAAGTATGGAGGAAATCTTGTACACCATGGAAAGGCTGAACCTAAGAATAATAGGGATAGAAGGAGAAGTCCAATTCAAAGGCACAGAAAATATATTCAACAAAATCATAAACGAAAACTTTCAAAAGCTAAAGAGTGATATACCTTTTAAAATACAAGAGCCTTACAGAACACCAAATAGACTGGGCCAAAAAAAAGTCCCCTAGCCACATAATAATCAAAATAATAAACGTACAGAATAAAAAATATTATTAGCTGCAAAGGAGAAAGGGCAGGCAACATATGAACTCAGTCAGACCTATCAGAATTACACCTGACTTCTCAATGGAAACAATGAAAATCAGAAGGTCCTAGAAAGATGTTATGCAGACACTAAGAGACCATGGATGCCAGCCCAGACTACTACACCAGCAAAGCTTTCAATAACCATTGATGAAGAAAAGATAGTCCATGATAAAACCAAATATAACCAATACCTACCTACAAAACCAGCCCTACAGAAAGTACTAGAAGAAAAACACCAACCCAAGGAAATCACCTGCATCCACAAGAACAAAGGAAATAGATGGGCTTACTGCAGTAAATCCCAATGAAGGGAATGGAACACACAATGCCATCACAAAAAACAAAAATAAAAATAACAGGAACTAGCAATCACTGCTCATTAATATCCATTAATATAAATGGTCTCAATTCACCTATAAAATCATAGGCTAACAAATTGGATGTGAAAGCCGAATCCATCCTTCTGTTGCAGACTAGAAACAGACCTCCACTTCACAGACAGACAGACCTCCACTTCACAGACAGACAGACCTCCACTTCACAGACAGACAGACCTCCACTTCACAGACAGACCTCCACTTCACAGACAGACCTCTGAGTAAAACTTTTCACCTCAGAGTAAAAACTTGGGAAAATTTTTCCAATCAAATGGACCTAAGAAACAAGCTGGTGTAGCTATCCTAATATCTAACAAAATAGACTTCAAGCAAATATCAGTCAAAACAGATAAAGAAGGGCATTTCATATTCATCACAGGAGAAATCCATCAAGAGGAAATCTCAATTCTGAATATCTATGCCCCAAACACAAGGGCTCCTGCATTTGTAAAAGAAACACCATTAAAGCTTAAATCACAAATCAAGCACCCCACACTAACTGTGGTAGACTTCAACACCTGACTCTCACCCCTTGACAGGACTACCAGACAGAAGCTTAAGGGACATAAGGGAAATGACAGAAATTATGACTCAAATGTACCTAAGAAAAATCTATCAATCATTCCATCCAAACACAAAATAATATAGTTTCTTTTCAGCACCTCAGGAAACCTTCTCAAAAATAGACCACATACTCAGTAACAAAGCCAACCTCCATAGATAAAAAAAAAAATGGAATGAACTCCTGTACCCTCTCAGATCACCACAACTTAAAATTAGAATTCAAAATCAACATTAATTTCAGAAACCCCACAAACACATGGAAATTGAATAACAATCAACTGACCCAGAACTGATTCAAGAAAGAAATAAAGAAAGAAATAAAAGACTTCCAAAAATTTAATGAAAATGACCACATAACATAACCAAACTTATGGGATACAAAGAAAGCAGTGTTAACAGTAAAGTTCATACCACTAAATGCCTACATAGAGAAACTGCAAAAATCCCAAACCAGCGAATTAACAGAAGAACTGAAAGTTCTAGAACACAAAGAAGCAAACTCACCCAAGAGGCATAGATGGCAAAAAATAGTCAAATTGATGGATGAAATCAATAAATAGAAATAAAGAAAACAATGCAAAGAATCAATGAGACACAGAGTTTGTTCTTTGAGAAATTCAACAAAATAGGAAAACCTTTATCTAAACTAACCAAAGGCAGAGAGACAATATTCAAGTTAACAAATCAGAAATGAAAAGGGGGACATAACAACAGACAGTGAGAGAATCCAGAGAAACATCGGGAATATTTAAAAAAACTATACTACACAAAATTGGAAAAATTTAAGGAGATGGACAATTTTCTAGATAATTGCCACATGCCAAAATTAAATCAATAACAGATAAACAACTTAAATATACTTATAACCCCTAAGGAAAAAGGAACAGTTATCAATAGTCTCCCAACCAAAAACACCGCAGGCACAGATGGATTCAATGCAGAATTCTACCAGATATTCAAAGAAGATCTAATATCAATAGTTCTCAAATTGTTCAACAGCAAAGAAACAGAAGGAACATTGCTAAACACTTTTGATGAAGCTACAGTTACACTAATGCCCAAACCACACAAAGACACAAATAAGAAAGAGAATTACAGAGCAATTTCCCTCATGAACACAGATGCAAAAATACTCAATAAGACACTGGCAAAGGGAATCCAAGAACACATCAGAAAAAGCATCTACCATGACCAAGTAGGCTTCATACCAGGGATGTAGGGGTGGTTCAACATGTAAAAATCTTTCAAAGTCTACCATTAAAAACAAAACTGGATGCTGAATATGCCTTGCACAAAATTTAACACCCCTTCATGGTAAAGGTTTGGAGAGAAAAGGGATACAATGAACATACATAAACATAATAAAGGTGACATACAGTAACCCAATAGCCAACATCAAACTAAATGGAGAGGAACTCAAAGCAATCCCACTGAAACCAGAAACAAGAAAAGGCTGGCCACTCTCTCCATATGTATTATTATCTTGCATAATACTCAATGTTCTGGCTAGAGCAATAAGACAACAAAAGGAGATTAAATGGATACAAATTGGAAAAGAAGAAATCAAACTCTCACTAATTACAGATGGTGTGATAGTTCACATCAGTGATCCCAGAAATTCTGTGAGAGAACTCTGACAACTGAAAAACCCCTTTGGTAATGTAGGAGGGTACAAGATTACCACCCCCAATAATCAGTAAGCCATGCAGAAGATTGTTACAATAAATCTTTCTGACAAATGGGACAATGACAGCCTTGTGGGGTCCTGAGGGAAGAAAATGTTAAAGTAGTGACAGTCTTAAGTGGATTACATCCAGTCCATGTTTGGTGGGAGATGCTTGACTGAAGGTCTAGGTTGAAGTCCTTATCTTGATTGAAGTTCTTATGTTTCTTGGAGTCAGTACGAAAAGTTCTGGCCTGAGTGTCAGTTGAAAGGAAGCAAGTTGGATCTAGTAGACTCGATGAAGTGTGGACCATTTTCTTTCTGGAGAGTTCAAGGATTGCTGTCAGGCACTTCTTCATTGCTGTGTGGAACTCAAACATAAATGTTAGAACAGAAATTTTTACTTGTATATGTATGCATACCAGGAAAGGCAACAATGGTAAAATAACAATTAAGAGAGAAGGTATAATTTGAGAGAAAGAGCCAAGAAAAGACAAAATGACAGTCCCTAATTTTTCTCTTATTCTATATTACATCAATTGGCTTCTTGATATAATACAGAAACTCTTAATTTTATTTTAACAACATGTTTGGATTTAGAGGAGGAAAGCCAAAACCAACTCTAAAAGCCAACATTGGTTTAATTGAATAGGGACTAGGCATCTAAGAGAAATAGATATATAGTTTACCATATAGCACATTCCTTTTGTTTGATGGTTCTATTTGGATAGCTACCTTGTCTTCTTTAAGTATACACCCATGCAGTGTCTTGGGCTTTCTGGAGATGAGTTTCCTGTGAAAATAAAAACTAAACACTTCCCTATCCTTTGTGAGGTTTCTATACAGTTTATGAGACACACCTGTCATTTCTCCTCACCAAGAGTTAAAGTGGGAAATTACCAATACAGAGCCAAGTAGAAATATAAGGGTATTTGATAGGGAAAAACCTTACCTACAGAGCGACCTAGCCAGCCAGCTTGCCAGCAGTCTGTACAGCAAGCCTAAAGCGAAACCGAAAGTGAAATCCAGCCACCTGAAACTCGCAATCTACATCACCCTGACCACACCCTCAGAAGTGTGGTCAGACACAACCCTAAGTGGGCAGCTTCTCCTACAATTCCCCTTTTATTCTAAAAGAGGATTAAAACTTAACAGGATAAAGTATCCAAAATTAACACTCATAAAGTGAAATATAAGAAGATACAACAATCTGCTTATGTCACATCCTAACTATCTATTTTAACTAAACCCTAAAGTCATCTGAAAGAGGTGTCCAAGCCTGAACACCTCCTTCCAATCCCAACCATAAACAATAGGAAGTTATCCCTAACTAGTTATATACACTATCCTAAATGACAACAACGGGGAAAGGGGGCATAGCATGCTCCAAGTTACTTCCTGCTGAAATGGGACGATGATAGTCTTGTGGGGTCCTGTAGGAAGAAAATGTTAGTATAGTGAAAGTCTTGAATGAATTGTATCCAGTCCATGTTAGATGGGATTCGCTTGATTGAAGATCTCGCTTGAAATCCTCAACTTGATTGAAGTCAGTTGCCGAAACTCTGGCAGGAGTGTCAGTTGAAATGAAGCAAGTGAATCCAGTGCATTTGAGGAGGTGTGGATGTCCTGGTTTCCATACAGAGGTTAGTACATCTGTACATCTTTGAAGTATACCGGCTGATTCAGTTCAGAAATTTGCTCCATAGTCCAGTGTCTTTCTGCAGCTGTTTGTCCTTTTTCATTGGCATTAAGAAAGTTTAGGGTTAATAAAGCATTATGCAACCTATGTTTGGGGGGGTTAGACTTACCAGCTTGCCTATGGAGTATCTCCTTAAGTGTCCTATTAGACCTCTCAACCACTGCTTGTCCTGTAGGATTGTGTGGTATACCTGTGACATGCTTTATGTTATAATATTTGAAGAAGTGTTGCATTTTTGTGGAGACATATGCTGGAGCATGTTACCAAAAGCCGCCTCAGCCCCACTGCCAAATGTGCGCTTTACGCCAGCCACCTGTCTGAGTTGGGGCCAAATGAATACACAGAAACTTGTATTAGGTACAATGCTTCTTGGCCAATGACTAGGATTCTCATCTGTTAGCTCAGTCTTAACTATTATAAACCTAAATATTTTATAAGACTTATCTTACCGGATACCTTATTGGCGTCCCTCCTTGCTGGTGGATCACATAGTGCCACTGGAGCAGGGGGGGAGGGGAAAAGAGGGACCCTTCCTGTTTCTCCTTCTTTAAATCTGAGTCTCCTTGCTATGTAAGTTCCTGCCTGGATCATCACTTATCTACTACATTTCCCAGAATCCTCTTTGACTCATAGCCCTGCCTAACTTACCATTTCATTGGCCAAACAGTATTTTATTTAACAATCAAAGATAAATATACACAGAAGTACTTCCCCCATCAGGAGCATTGTCAGTTTTTATCTGTGCAGGTATGCCCATAACTGCCATCACCTCTATTAGGTGTGTAATAATGGAATCAGCTTTTTCAGAGTTGATAGCAGTAGCCCATTGGAACCCTGAGAATGTGTCTATAGTATGATGCATATATTTCAACTGTGCAAAGTGAAAGACATCCATCTGCCAAACCTCGTTTCTCTGAATGCCCTTAGGATTACAACCTGCTGGCAATGGAGTTTGATTATAAAAGGAACACGTAGGATAGTTTCTTACTATCTCCTTGGCTTGTTGCCAAGTGATGGAGAAGTCCTTTTTCAAACTTTCGCTATTTACATGATGTTTCTTATGAAATTCTGAGGCTTCTAGCACACTTCCAATTAATAAACGAACAATCTCATCATTGCCTTGTGCTAGTGGGCCTGGCAGACCTGTATGGTATCTGATATATGTAAAGTATATAGGATTACTTCTGTTTCTGAATGTTTCCTGTAATTGTAAAAACAGAGTAGTTAATTCTGTATTATCAGGAACGAATGCTGCAGTCTCAATGTGTAACATGACTCTCACTGCATATTGGGAATCAGTAACTATATTAAGAGGTTCTATAAAATCCCTTAGTACCATGATTATGGCATATAATTCTGCCTTCTGTACAGATGTATATGGACTTTGAACTACTTTACTTACCTCACCTGCTTTATAACTTGTCTTACCTGATTTGTTGGCATCAATGTAGTAGGTTAGAACTCCAGAAATGGGAGTTTGTCTTACAATATGTGGAAGAATCCAGACTGTTTTTTTTTATGAATTTAATTCTGTCAGTTTTGGGATAGTTGGTGCTAATTGTTCCCAAAACGTCAGTAAGAGCTATTTGCCAATATTCATTATCCTTCCACAAGGAGGAAATTTCTTCAATAGTTAAAGGTACTATAATTTCTGCTGGATCTGTCAGCATTCTCCACTTACCTGACTTCTTTTTTATAACAAATACAGGAGAATTCCAAGGACTGGTAGATTCCTCTATATGTCCAGAATCTACCTGTTCCTATACTAACTTTTCTAAAGCCTCTAGCTTCTCAGAGGTCATAGGCCATTGTGCTACCCAAACTGGTTCATCTGTAAGCCACTTCAATGGCAGGGCCTTTGGCTCCTCTGAATGTCCATCATGTGTACCTAGTACAGCATGGATGATTGGTAAACGTTTTCCATAGCGTCTTACCAGATCTTTTCTACTATCTAAAGATTGTACATAATTTGTATCTGACATTGGAGGAATATTAATCTGAGTATTCCATTGCTGTAAGAGATCTTGACCCCAGAGATTTATAGCTATATCTGCCACGTATGGTTTCTGTATCCATTTCTGTCCTTCCGGTCCAATGCAGATCACTGAGTTAACACTCTGTTGAACTCTAGGTAGCGTCCCAATTCCTAAAAATTGTACATTTGCCTCTCTAAGAGGCCATTTCTGAGGCCAAGACTTTTGGGTAATAATAGTTACATCTGCCCCAGTGTCTACTAAGCCAGAAATAATTTTATCATTAATTCATTAATTTTCACTTTCTTCTATTTTTCTTTTCTTTTCTTTTCTTTTTGGTTTTTCGAGACAGGGTTTCTCTATGTAGCTTCGGAGCCTATCCTAGCACTCACTCTGGAGACCAATCTGGCCTCGAACTCACAGAGATCCACCTGCCTCTGCCTCCCGAGTGCTGAGATTAAAGTGTGTGCCCCCAATGCCCAGCAAATTTTCACTTTCAACTGAGGCCTTTTATCATTAATAGAAGTTTGCTAAAATATGCGTTTCTCATTATGTCCAGTCACATTTGATTCTTTATCACTATTCAAACTACCATCTAGAACAGTATCATTTTTCAAAATAGGCAAAGAACTATTTGCCCTGTGAGAGATAGTCTCCCACAGCTACTGGGAATGACCGGACCTTTCTTGAATTGGGGGACTTCTTGAGTGCCCCCTCGAGGTTTCCCAGCCTTAACGGGATTCCGTGCATGTCCCTGGTCGATCTACATTCATTAGTCCAGTGTCTGCCCTTACCACATCTTCTACACAATCCAGAAGGCAGTGGCCTTCTGTATGAGGCATTGTAAGAATTCATTTGTCTACAATTTCTCTTAGTATATCCCATTTTACCACAGTTGAAACATCTGGTTTCCTGGTGCCTTCGTGGTCATCAGGGGAAGACTCTTCCTACCCAAGGTTCTGTTTCATAGTAGTAGTAACCTCTAGCCTCTTGGTACCTATGTTGACCTCTGTAAGGTGCTTCTCCTTCCCAAGCCCTTACATCCTCACCTCTAAAACTTTTAATCTCCTGTTGCCTTTTTAAACCTTTCGAAATGGCTTCTCCTACCCAAGCTCCAGTATCTTGCACATTATAGTCAATGTTGGCTGCATGCAAAACCCATTCTTCTAGTGGAGCTGATCTGATCTTTAAAGGCAAATGTATTATTTTGCATATTGGGTTTGCATTTTCATAAGCTACTGTATATATAATTGATTGCCTTGTTTCTGCTCTGTGACCTGTAATTCTACAGCCCTCGTTAACCTTTGTAAGAAGTCCTGGAACTGTTCTGTAGGTCCCTGTTCTCTTCTGGTATAAGTTGCTAGGCGTTCTCCTGGCTCACGAACTTTATCCCAGGCATTTAATGCTGCTTTCCTGCATAGGGACAGTATATCGTCATCATATTCAGCCTGACCAAGAAGCTTATCTAGAGGGGCTTCAAAACCTTCCTTTATGCACTGAAGTGCAAGGAGCTTTGACTCTTCCCTTACTAATACCTTCCACTGGATTTGGCATGAATTCTCAAGTACAGCTGTGATCAATTGTTTCCAATCTGTGGGTGTCACCCTGTTGAAGGTTGCCCATGAAATTAATAGCTGTTTTATTTTTTGGGCTATGGAGACCATGTGAGACAACTGATTCTTTAATATTCTTAAGATCCTTCAGCTGTATAGGTTGCCATTCATAAGCAATCCGTCAATGAGGGTGTTTCTTAGAAGCTGGCTTTTTTACCATGGTAACTGGGTACACTAATAGTGTACGAGTAACAACCTTAGAGGAATAGTCATGATACCTGGGTGGAGTAGGTCCCTCAGATTTGAGTGATTCTGCCTCTGAGGCATCCCAAGGATCTTTAAGCCTAGTAATGATATCCTTATGAAAATTTTCAATCTCCTTAATCATAAAAGATTCCAAGCATGTTAGTGAATTGCTCTAACTGCTCCTCTACATGTTTTTCAAGGTCTTTAATACAGTAGTCCTTAGGCAGCATCTGGATGGCATGGAAACTGCCTTCTAGGTATTGGAGTCTAGATTCCAAATCATGATTTGCTGATTTTGAGTCCTCATCAATTGACCATATGGACCAATGTAATCTGTCAGCCCTATACTGTAAATTATTTTCCAAACATTCGAATCTAGACTCAAATTTGTGATCTTCTACCTTGGATGCTTCAATAATTGTTTGAATGGCATTGTCCAATTCTTCAACCCTATCCTGGGTATCTTGCACCTTTGCATCTAGTTTATGGGTAACATTGCCTATCTGAGTTTCTAACTATCTACAGATAATCTTTAGCTTATTATGGTCTTCTGACAGCCTAGCCTCTAAGGCCTCAGACATGGTGGATCTCTCTGTGTTTATCTTATCATAAATACACTGCATCTCATCTTGGGAAACAGACAACTTTGTCTTTAGCATATTGGACACAGAGCCAAGCTTATCATCCGATTTCTGTTCCACTTGCTGCACAATTGTGGTCTGACATAATCTGTTCTCTAAAACCTCATTGGGTAAAGCTGTTATTTCCTGCAAGCAGGTGGTGAAGTTATCTCTGTCCCTGTTCCTGAGTCCTCTGGTTAGTAATATTATTTGTGCCAGCAAGCTAACTGCGATTACCACATATAGGCCAGTAACTGGCAAATTAGCATCCTCCTCAAACATTGAATTCACGTAATAAGCAAAAATATTACTAATTTTAGCAAATGAGAACTATTACACCATAATTTTACCTGATTTCTACTCCAGATGTAGTAACTATCTTTGACCAGCATGTGGCACAGGTGTTCAGCTACTCGGTGCAGCATTTGGCAGCAGTGGAGAGAGGTCACAAAGCAGCTGCATTTATCTTAGAGAGTATACGGCCTTGCGGCTGCAACCACTGAATGAGGTGTGACTTTAAGGTCACTGCATGGACCCTGCTGAAAGCAAAGACCTACTCCAGAGGCCTACTCAGTTCAAGGGCTGGAGGCCTCTGGGTGCAGGTAGTCCCCAGTCCCAGATGATCCCGAGTGCACGGTTGTAAAACCGTAGGAGGAGGTCTGTGTGAGTCTCCAAGCTGGGCGGATAGTTCTGAGCAGCTCAGCGGCATCGGGAATGCACTTGTGTGGTGCAGCGGGTTGGCTGGGAGCCTGGAGCACCTGTGGAGAGAGGGCGCTTTCCTGGCCTAGGCCGCAGGCCCGGTGGAACCCACAGCCTATCCCAAATGGGTTGTAGGTTTCCAATATCCCACTACTGACAACCAGATATGGTGGGAAATTACCAATACAGAGCCAAGTAGAAATATAAGGGTAATTAATAGGGAAAAGCTTTACTTACAGAGCGACCTAGCCAGCTGGTGTGGCAACAGTCTGTACAGCAAGCCAAAAATCGAAACAGAAAATGAAACCCAGCCACCTTAAACTCTCACTCTACATCTCACTCCACACCTTGGAGGTATTCCCCTAAGAGGGCAGCTTACCCTACAAAGAGGTTTTTCTTTTTCGACTCAAATCTTGATCAATTTTGATGGTATCCACAGTTTTACATCTCCTTTGGAAATGAAAGACTCCCGGTGGCTCAGGACCCCAGGATCTTGGGTGAGGACTTCGGTGACCCCAATCACCAGCTGGAGTGAAAACTGGCTGCAAACACCAGGAGGCCTTATTTCAGTTGTTTAAGGAGCTAACCCCATGTTGTCTTGGGCCTTTCATCCACCTACCATGGTGGATGGCAGGGGAAAGACCCTGAGAAGCCACAGGATAGAGTTCATATAGCGCAGCATAAGGGGAGTATACAGGGGTACACACAGGCTCAGGATTGGTGTGCCTCCAGGCTTGGAGGACTTTCCCTGTATTGATTGGTCAACTGTTGTTATGGCCCCTAGGCCCTCCAAGGGCAGTTGCTATGCTTTGCACATCATTCCTGAGCACTTGTCCATAAAGCACACCAAGAGCTGTAAAGCATAGCACCACCAGCTAACTTCTGATTGGTCCCTTGCCACAAGGCAGGCATCTGACCTCCTAGTGACCAAGACAAGGTCAGGCAAGTACGTGTTATACTGTCATGGCTGACGAAATGGGGAGCTGGTCCCTTCAGAAACAAAGGTGAATCCCGTTCCCCAATGTAACACAAGTCCTGGTTTCCATACAGAGGTTAGTACATCTTTGAAGTATACCAGCTGATTCAGTTCAACAGTTTTCTCCATAGTCTAGTGTCTTTCTGCAGCTGCTTGTCCTTTCTAATTAGCATTAAGGAAGATTAGTGTTAATAAAGCATTATGTCGCCTATGTGTGTGGGTTTTTGTTTCCCCAGCCTGTTTATAGAACATTTCTTTCAGTGTTCTATTAGAACTCTCTACCACTGCTTGTCTTGTAGGATTATGTGGTTTACAGTTATATGCTTTATGTTATAATATTTGAAAAACTGTTGCAATTTAATGGATACATATGCTGGAGCATTGTCAGTTTTTATTTGTGCATGTATACCCATAACGGCCTTCGCCTCTAACAGGTGTGTTATAACAGAATCGGCCTTTTCAGGGCTAAGGGCAGTAGCCCATTGAAACCCTGAAAATGTGTCCATAGTAAGATACACATATTTTAAATTTAGAAATTCTTCAAAGTGAAAGACATCCAGCTGCCAAACGTCATTTCTCCAAATGTTATTAGGGTTACAGACTGCTGACAATGGAGCATAGTTATAGAAGGAACAGGTAGGACAGTTTCTTACTATCTCCTAAGCTTGTTTCCAGGTGATGGAGAAGTCCTTTTTCAAACCTTTGGTATTTACATGGCATTTCTTATGGAATTCTAAGGCTTCTAGCACACTTCCCATTAATAAACAATCCATCTCATCATTGCTTTGTGCTAGTGGGCCTGGCAGACCCATATGGGATCTGATATGTGATATCTGATATATCAGATATCACATATCAGTATAACATATATATATATATGTTATACTATTAATTCTATTAATTAATTCTATTAATTAATTCTATTCCTGATTGTGTCCTGGAATTGCATAAAGAGTGAAGTTAATTCTGTATTGTTAGGAACTAATCTGCAGTATCAATGTGTAAAACAACACTCTCTGCATATTGAGAATCAATAACTATATTGAGAGGTTCTCTAAAATGCATAAGTACCATAATAATTGTGTATAATTCTGCCTTCTGTACAGAGGTATATGGATTTTGAACTACTTTACTTATCTCTCCTGATTTATATAATGCCTTACCTGATTTGTTGGCATCAGTGTAGAAGGTAAGAACTCAAGAAATGGGAGTTTGTCTTACAATACCTGGAAGGATACAGATTGTCTTTTTTATGTATATAGTTCTATCAATTTTGGGATAATTGTTGCTAATTTTTCCAAAAATTCAGTAAAAGCTATCTTCCAGTATTCATTGTCCTTCCATAAGGAAGAAATTTCCTCATTAATTAAAGGTACTATCATTTCTGCCGGTTATTTTCCAGTCAGTTGACAAAGTCTTAATTTTCCTTTCAGAATCAAATCTGAAATCTCGTCTACGTACATCTTTAGCTTTTTATTCTGTTTATGTGGCAGAAATATCCATTCTAATATAGCATCTTCCCCCTGCATCAGAATTTGTGAAGTGTATTCTCTGGATGGTAAGATAACCAGAGTGCAGTCTAAATTAGGGTCCACACAGTCTACATGTGCATCCAGTATTCTGCTTTCCACCCATTGTAATTATTTTGCTGCTTCAGTGGATAATATTCGTGGACTGTTTAAGTCCTTGTCCTCTTAAGGGCCGTTTTTAAATTCTTTAAGTCATGTCCTTACACTCCAATAATTGTATTTGAGAAATTTCCCCTAGCATGGTCTGATGACTATTAAGAGTTTGACAATGATACCTTATAATTTGTACTTTTTGAGGCGTGATTCTTTGTAAGTCTATCTTGTAACCTAAATAATTAATAGAATCTCCTTTTTGTAGCTTTTCTGGGGCAATCTGTAATCACCAATGTGGTATAACTTCTTTCACTGTTTCAAACATTTGTTCTAATGTTTCCTGATAATAAAATATCATCCATATAATGATAAAGAATGGATTGTGGCATTTCTTACGAAACTCTAGAGGTTTTTATATGAAGTACTGGCACAAGGTAGGACTATTTAGCATTCCTTTTGGAAAAACCTTCCACTGAAATCTCTTAACTGGCTGTGAATTATTAAGTGTTGGTACAGTAAATGCAAATTTCTCTCTATCACTTTCTTGTAATGGTATAGTGAAAAACAATCTTTCAGATCAACGACTATGATCGGCCATGGCTTAGGAATCAAGGAAGGGAACCGCATTCCAGGCTGTAGAGAGCCCATAGGCTGAATTACTCTATTGATGGCTCTCAGATCTATAATCATTCTCCACTTACCTGACTTTTTTGATAAAAAATACAGGAGAATTCCAAGAATGTGGGGTCCTTCAAGAGTCCCCTCAAGGAGTTTCCCAATTGCAATGGGTTTCCTTGTATGTCTCCGGTCGATTTGCATTCATTGGTCCAGTGTCTGAATTTGCCACATCTACACAAGCCAGAAGGCAGAGGCCTTCTATATGAGACATTGTTATAATTTCCATGACTGCAATTCCTCATAGTATGTACTATTCTGCCATATTTGCATTGTCTAGGTTACTGGTGCCTTCTTGGCCCTCTGGGGATTGGCCTTCTTACTGTTCCATTACAGTGATAGCATGTCGCCTCTTGGTGCCTATTTTGACCTCTGGAAATTACTTCTCCCTCCCAAGCTCATGAGTCATTACCTTGAGAACATTTAACCAGTTGGTGTCTTTTTAGACCTTTTGAGATTGCCTCTCCTATCCAAGCTCCTGTCTCTTGTACATTATAGTTGAGATTAGATGTATACAAAACCCATTCTACCAGAGATGCTGATCTGATTTTTAAAGACAAAGTATTATTTTGCATATTGGGTTTGCATTTTCATATGCTAGAGAGTATATGATCATTTTTCTAGGTTCTGGATCTGCTACCTGTAACTCTACTGCCCTGGATAGTCTTTGCAAAAAGTAATGAAACTGTTCTGTAGGGTCCTGTTCTATCTTCATGCAGGTTTCTATGCTTTTTCCAGGTTCACAAATATTGTCCCAGGTATTTAATCCTGATATCCTGCATAAGGACAATATATGCTCATCATATCCAGCCTGTGGGTTAGCATAAAGACCCTTACCAAGAATCTTATCTAGGGGAGCTTCATAACCTTTCTTCATGCCTTGAAGTTCTAGGGCTTTTGCCTCCTCCCTCCACAGAGCTCTCCACCATATCTGAGATGAATTTTCAAGAACAGCTTGTAGTAGGCATTCACAATATGTGGATGTCACTCTAATGAAGGTTGTCCATGAATTTAATAATTCATTCACATAAGGGCTATGGAGACCACATGAGACAACTGACCCCGTGATTCCTTTAAGGTCTTTTAATTGTATGGGTTCCCATTGATATGCCATCTGACCATGTGGATTCTTTTTGGACTGTGATATTTCTGACATAGTTGCTGGGATCACTATTGGTGTATGCATAACAACCTTAGGAAAGTTTTCCTGATGTTTGAACAAAGTAGGTGCATCAGATTGGGAGTACTCTCTGCCATCTAAAGCGTGTAGCCTGGCAACCGTAGTCTCATGTAGAAATTAAATCTCATGAGTCATGTGAGATTTTAAGAGTTTCATAGAATCAGTAAGTTTCCTTATTTCTTTATCTACATGTGCTTCTAAAACTTTATAACCTCATCCTTAGATAGTATCTGAATGGCATGTAAATTGCCTTCTAAATATCCAGTCCTAGACTCCAGCTTTTGGTCTGTGGCTGTAGATTCCTCAGACGTGAAGTGATCTACCCTTTGGTAGATCGCCAATCCTGTCTCAGTTTTTAGCTATTTTTAGATTCAAAGCATCAGACATGGAACAAAATTTGGTTTCTATTTGGCCATGAGTTTTTTCTACCTGTGTTAATAATGTAGTATGGCCAGACTTAGTATTCTCAAGTTCTTTACGTAAATGTTCCATATCTTCCATTTTAGAAAGCAAATTTTCCTGGCTGGCTTTTATATCCTGTATCCAATTTGCTAAGATGCCCTTTGCCCTGTGTCTCAATCCTCTGCTTAGAGATATCCTATGTAGTATAAAGCTGATTGCTAACACAGTATATAGGTACATCACTGGCAAGTCATAAGCCTCCTCTAACATTGAATTCACATAAGTAGCAAGAATATCCCCAATTTTCTGCATTGTTTATCTGTACCAGTTACTGTCCAGCTGCAGTGACTGTGTTTGACCAGCAGATGGTGCAGGTAGCTGGTTGTGATAGCTCAGTGTTCAGCTGTGGAGGTGAAGTCTATCTCCAGACTACCTGAAATGGGAACATGAGTACCTCTGGGAGCCATGATCCTAAAACATGTAGTTGGTTGAGACTCCATGGGAGACAAGGATGACATTGGAATGAACTCTCAGAAAAATATCTGAATGCTTTCTGGACTGAGTTAGAAGGAACGGAAGGGATTGGCTATTTTTATGAGAAAAGGCTTTGGAAAACCTGCAGGGCCATAGCCTTTTGTGACACCAAGCAGTATAGGTTCTGGGTACTGAGTAGTATCCAGAACTACTCAGCTGTGTGCTGTGCAGTGCCTATGGTGGCTGCTATGAGAAACACAGAAGGGGAGGAGCCTTGGGTAGAGAAACCTGTGGAGGACACAGAGCAGAAACCAAGCTTGCGCCGGGAAACTGACCTGGGAGGAATGAAACTCCCAGACAGCTTCCTAGCAGTTTGAGTGGATGGTGTCAGAAAAACTCTGTGGTGAGTGGTGCTCCCAGGCATATCTTGGCAAGGAGGGGTGGGAGGGAAAGGGGAAAGCTTTCACGGGTGCCGGTGCTGCAGGGGAATAAATCTCGCCAAATGTTACGACAGATCCATGGGTTTAGATTCAAAACTCCTGACCCCAGGTAATGCCAAATGCAATGTAGAGTCATGACTAGATTGATAACTTAATAGAGAAAATACTCACACAATGGAGCCAGTGTCCATGTTTACACTCGTTACCTGCTCGTCAGATCAGCCAGACGTTGGAGGGGAAAGCAGGCTGTGTGCATGCCTCTCTGATATTTAAACCCTTACTATGTCACCCTGACCATGCCAAAATGGGTGCGGTCAGCGGCACCTATGCCAGCCCCCAAGTGGGCATGGTCAGCATTTCCCCCTACAATAGGGTACTTAAGTCAATACTTGAAATTTTAAGTTACGTTGCTGTTCATATCAATCTGCATCTTGATGGTCTCAAAGCTATACAGAGTTCATGCACATATCTTTAAGCTTGTGGGTGTCCACTCTGTGATGAGAAATTGAGAAGTGTATCTCCACCAAATAACATGGGTAATGTTTTCTTTCAAAGCAAATCTCTCAGGTAAAATAAGAATGTGAATACCACTGAGAGTTCATTCCAATGTCATCCTTGTTTCCCATGGAGTCTCAACCAGCTACAAGTTTCAGGATCATGGCTTCCAGAGGTAATCATGTTCCCATTCTCCTGAGTTGTATTTCCACAAGTCTCTGTCACAATAATTTTCTTTTTAGAGACTATCAAGTTAAAGGCTCATATGCCTCAAAGGCAAAGCCATAATGGTTGAAGTTTGGCTATTTATGTTTAACCAAAAACAAAAAACCCTGTAAGATAAGAGTGAAACATTGTGGTGATCTAATTGGGAGTTCATAGAATATCATGAGAGATTCTACTTGGGAAAGATGTCAAGAACATTATCAGAGTATAAATTAATGTTGAGGAATTAACAAATACACAATCATATACTTAAGAGAAATTTTGTAGAAATTATGTAAAGAAGAAATTTAGGACGACATAAATAGGACTATGGTTTTTCTTTCTCCACCAAATATAGCAGCATAGTCCCCAAATATGTTGATTTATGACGAACACTCAAGAACCTTAAAAATACATCATTTAGTGACTGTGAAGAGCAACATTAGGAAGTTAGAAGATTATACTACTTCAGGTTGCCAAAATGTAGGGAGAGATGGTAACCTACAAACAGTGGAGTTTGTAATAACTCACTCCATCTTTCCTCTTAAATACATATATAGGTAAACAAGGAAATAAGTCAAAATTGAAAACCAACTATTCCATTCTTAGTCCTCCATCTAAAAATTTAATATAAACATGGGTATCAAATGTACTAATGGTGAGGGCTCCAAGCCAGTTGTATCTGACACAAACCTTGAGTCACCCTTAAGAAAATGCAAATCATCATGTAGATTTCTCATTGAGATATGAACTTCAGCAGTCCCTTGAGACCTCAAAAGGAAGAAGGAGATGCACTGTTAAAAAACCAGAGATTTCCATGTGGGGGGTGGGGGACACACAGTTCAGCAGTAAGGGCTTTCTATGAAAGCATGGGGACTTGGGTTCAGAGCAACAGCACCAAGGAAATATCTGTGTGTAGCCACGTTTATCTGTAACCTCAAAGCTGAGAGTAAAGGGAGACAATGGCAGAGCTTCTCCAGATGACATTTTAGCAGAAACTGTGGTCTCCATGTTCAGTGAGACACACTGCATCATAAAATAAGATGGGGAGTGATGGAGCACAACATCCTGACATCAACCAGTCTCTCCAGAAAATTTGCTGCAAAAATGTAAAAACATGAGTTAGGGTTCCAGTATCCACCCAAGTGAGAAGGTGGGTGTGACCACATGTGTGCCTATACTCCCTATGTCCTGGAGTCATGGAGAGAGGGGAATCACTAGGTCTTGGTGGTTTCCAGTTCATTATAATATCCACTGAAAGACCCTATCTCAAGAAAATAGGCAAAGGGTGATATAACAGGATGCCCAACCTCCTTCTCTAGCCTCCATATGTGTGCAAAGGTGTGTACCTGTGTATATATTTATTCATATATCACATATGTAAAGGACATGTCCATATATGCGTGAATGCACACATAAATAAGTAAAATAATTTCAACATAGAAATATTTTAACAAATATGCATTATCTAGTGTACTGCTGAAAACACATTAATGCAATATTTTTATGACTCAACTATGTGGTGAATCCTTGAAACAGAAAATGGATGCATTAGAAGTAGAACCATAATTTGTACTTGATATTTGTATTTGATATTTGGATACATGAAATATCTAAACATTGAATTCATTTATTAATGAAAATGGCTAAGTTAATTCAAGATTTTAAAGAACTTCTATAATAGAACAAGTTCTAAGATGGATGCTAATATTCCAGATTCCAAACAGCTTCTGGCAGCCATGAAAATTATGACACTTCAGAAAGACATCAAAATAACAAAGTCCAATCTTACCCCACTGAAAATTAGCAAAGTGCAATTCCACTTTTATTATTCATTGTCTTCTCAAAAACTTCTTTTCATAGAAATTTCCCTGGTAATGTATAAGCATTAATATTAGGGGAAGCACAACACAGAATACTTCATTTGTAAGGAGACAAGATATTTTAAAACTTTGGTTTAGACATGAACTAAGTTACTGTACTCAGTTTGCCTGTTACACACATGCACCCCTGTGAATGCATACACACACACACACACACACACACACACACACACACACACACACACACAATTTTTTTTATTCTAAGGGAAAATGGCATTTTTAATTCTCTCTATACATTAAGTAGCTACAATCTGAAATACTGAAAATTATTCAGTATTTAATGAGCATGAGACCAGTGTATGGATCACAGTTGTAGTAACTTAGATGTTCTTTTTCTACTTCTATGTTGGTTTGACACTAGTATAGCCATTAATGATATTGGTAAGGAGGAATAACAGCCACTGGAGAGATGGTTCATAATCCAAGATTCTTTCTAATTTTTAAGTCTTGAAGGAAACATTACAAAGAGGACATTCTGACCAAATCAAAGTTCAAATTGACTGTAACACTCATAATGTGGAGAAAATTCAGAGTTGGAAACACTGCAATGAATTTATAGTATTGTTGCACAGTTCACGTGAAACCTCGTGTTCAAGATTCAGTGCTAATAACATACTTCAAAAATATATTAAGATGGAAAGAAGGAAGTTGTGCATGGTTATGAGGGTAAAGGAGCTTTCCACCAAGCTTGAGGATCTGAGTTTAATCCATGGGAACAACATCATAGAAGAAAAGAGAAAAGTAATAAAACCACAGATTCAGTCTATATTATAATCTGTAGCCTAAGAAGTGGACTCCTGCATTTGTTTAGTTCAGCCACAGGTAGAAAATGGAAACTACCTTAACAGGTGTCCTGAAATTTGACATTGAAACTTACAAGGGTATCAGAAGACCATGCAATTTCAAACTTCTCAGAAACAACATCCTTTCCTCTTCTCTCTGTCAGTCGGCAGACTGCTGAGAGCAAATGTCAACTCAGGTTAGTCTGCATGATTTATACAGAAGTCTACATGTTGAGAGGCAAAGCATGAATTACACAGAAAAAATGAATCTGTTTCCTTAATATGTGGTCATACACTGTTCTTGCAAAGCCTTGACTCAGCACTTGTGCTCATTGGTAATGAAAAGACAGATAAAAACAATATTTTTGCCTTCACTCTGTCCCTATCACCTTTAGTAATCGCTGCTTTTTTGAGTGCCCTGTACCAGAGTTTTCAAAAACATCTGAATGTCTGTAGTCATTGCTCCAAACAACAGGTACCTTGAATCCAAAGTACATCAGGCTTCTTTAATAAACATCTTGCTGACAACAGACTACTACTAAACCAGTACAAACATTGGTGTCAGGCCACCACTAAATGCGAGCAAACATCTGTGATGGGAAAGACAAAACATGGAGCTGACGAATTCACCTTATGGATAAGAAATTAAACATCCTTTAATAAGGACTACTTTAGTACAATTTATGTATAGAATTGAGACAATGATCTACATTATACCTTGACCAAAACTGTTTAGTTTAAGAACCTCTGGTCCCTTCTCATGATTCTTGAACCTAAGCTCATGTACAAGCTCCAAAAACATTTTGAGGGGCATTGAATTCTTTTATTTATTTCCCCATGTGATTGAATTGGTTAAATCTACTTTCCCAAATTTGATCATCACTTTTAATTGATACATTAGAGTGGGTGGCCAAACCTAACTAGTTAGAACTCTGAGGAGCTGAGGTAACAGATTTCCATTAGAAACTTTCAATAAGATCTGAGATGGGAAGTGAAACCAGTGCAATACCCTGAGTAACATATAAGCCCCAACTACCCAAATACCAGATAACTTCTAGGATTCTGGGAGTTGTGGTTTAAAAACAATGAAAACAAAACCTTGTAACAATAACTCTCCACCAGCTGCCTGAGTTCTGCCACCATGTTAGGACCCCCAAATGACACACAGAAATTAATATTAGTTACAATGCTGCTGGACAATGACTAGGATTACTTATTTGCTAGCTCTGTCTTAAGTATCTACCATAACCATTAATCTATATATTTTATAAAGAATTATCTTAACAAGGACATCAGCAGCATGCACACTCTCTTCCAGGGATCACATGGCAACCACCTCTTTTTCCTACATTTCCCAGAATCCTCCTTCTCTCCTAGTCTGTCCTAACTTACTTCCCTATTGGCCAACAGTGCTTTATTTATTAACCAATAAGACAAACATATACACAGAAGGACTTCCCCCATCAAAGCCTTATGGCAAAATACAGCAGCCTGTGAGTGTTGTCTTTATAATCCCCTATAGCACATGTTCTGGGGCTTTTCACCTGTAAGTTACAGAGAGTCTTCCTGATCATAGCTCATTTTGGTCTGTGTTTAGTATTTAAATAAAGCTTACTTCAAATTTGGCCAAAAGTGGTAGAACTTTTTTTTGTTTGCTTGTGTTTTTCTCTCTGACAAATCTCAGGATTAACATAAGCTTTGAGTGGATTTTCAGGTATTAAATATTTCTATTAAATCCCCAATGAAAAATCTTATAAAATTACAGATCCTAAGAACAGAAACATTTGTATTTCTTGAATGCATCATTTCCCAATATGACTATAGGGACTTTAGTCAGCTACCATGTAGCAATGTATGTTTAAGGAGTATTGCAGCATTGATCTGAAAGACACAATGGATAGAAGGGCTTATTCTGAACCAGTTTGAGAATGCATTCCATTATGAGCGAGAGAACATGAAGCAAATGGCCACATTGTACTCTGTAATCATCAGAGATGAATATTGGTGCTCAATTATGTACCTTGCATTCTTCTCTTTATTCATTCTCTCACCAAAGTCACAGGAATGGTGATGCTCACATTCATAATATATATTCTTTCCCCAGTAGAACTTTGCCTTATGTTTCCTTCCTGATTCCAAATCCAGTCTAGAGGACATTGATGATTAATCATCATACCTAGTTCATTCCAGTCATAACTCCCATAAGTATGTTTTCGATTTCATGCAGTCATTTTGAAATAGATATGATATACAATACTTTTGTAAAAACTATATATGTGGTTTTAAAAAGGTTTAACATATTATGTGCTATTAAAGGTAATGACTGCACAATTCTCAGTGTATTTTCTCTAAGTGTAAAATTGGTAAAAATTTTACTAATTGTATCTTCCCAGAGATACTTTGTAAAAGAAAGTGGTGTCTTAATTTCTATCGCTACTTTTGCTTAAAAATATGTTCATCTTGGGGTTGGAGAGAAGACTCAGTGGTTAAATAGTACTTGCTGCTCTAGCAGAGGACCCAGGTTCTGACCCCAGAACCAGTGTCGTAGCTCACAAACCAGGAATTCCAGTTCTCAGGAGATCCAGTATCCTCTCTGCACTTCATGGTCACCATTATGGCATGTATGGCATACTTACAGATATGTAGGCAAAAAATGAAACACACAAAAAACAACACAAATCCGTGTAAAGTTTATTTAGACCAAACTAATATACTTCTATCTGTGTCTTCCTTCCTAACCCTTCATTTCCTTTCCCTTCCTTTGTTCATCACTCTTCTCTGCTCCCTTACTGCCTGCCCTTCTTCCTCTGCCTCTCTTTCATGTTTCATTTCTTTTCATTATTTCAGTTGAGTTTTAGTTGTCATTCTTGCTTTAGTTTAAATTTTCCCTCTGTTTGAATAGCTGTCATATTCTACTATAGCTGTGTTACTGAATCCCGAAGAGTTGCATTTTAATATATTATAGGACTTCCCTCATTGGCATAATTGGTAATTTCTTTCTATTTCTTTGGTATGTACTTATGTTTTCCTAACATTTTAGTATCAATATCTGATATTTATTTATTTTAGTTAAACTTTATTTATTATCATAATAGTTACACATTTAATGACACATTTGTTAGTTTTTGAGATATTTCTATGCCTCACTGGCTTGTTTTTCTCTTGAATAAATTAGGATGTTCATAGTTTTGTTTGCTTAGTGTTTTATTTAGTTTTATGCGTCAGTCAGTTTACGATATTGTGGCTTGGCTAGTCTTTTTTATTTTTTTTTTGGTTTTTCGAGACAGGGTTTCTCTGTGGCTTTGGAGGCTGTCCTGGAACTAGCTCTTGTAGACTAGGCTGGTCTTGAACTCACAGAGATCTGCCTGCCTCTGCCTCCGAGTACTGGGATTAAAGGCGTGCGCCACCACTGCCCGGCCGACTTGGCTAGTCTAAAACCCAGTTTGGATGTTGCTGTGGCAGTACTTGCAAAGATTAATAACTGTTCACTTGACCTACAGCAGATCAGCACTAATATAATGCTGTTTCTTCTCAAACCCTTTAAGCACCTTAGGAGAAGGACTGAGTTTTTTCTAAAATTAAAACAATTCAGCCTCAACATTGAAACTTAAGGACACTGCCTGAGCTCTGAAGAAGCTTGAATTAATTTTTCTATATTTCTGTCCCAGTCTCCATCCCCTCCATCCCCAGCATGATATATGATGATAAGTTCTGTTTTCTACACAACAACAATTCATCTCCTTGAATATTTTTACTAGTTGCAAATCTAACGTTTTCTAACTTCTCCCAGTTGGAGTAGAAACAATGAGCTCTAGAGCACCATTTTAAACAAACACAAGCATAAATAAAATGAATCATCTTAAGCTTTCAATAGCACTGGGTACCTGCACACCTATTTTTAGTTGAAAGTATCATGTTGGAAACCATTTAATCTACTCAGTGTCATTGTTTAGCTTCATTGATTCTACCATTCTCAGGCCACTTACCAGTAGCCTACAGTCAGGTATATGAACAAACACAATGCAGGAAAAAGTGCTGAATAAACTTGGTAACTTAGAAAACACCTGTATCCTAAGAGTCCTACCAAGCTAATCACCTGTAGACCATCAGTCATAAACTAATGATCACACGTGTGAATGTGAGCTCTGTAGCTCACTGCCACAGGCCAGCATCATGAGCAGATATTTACAGCAGAGTTGTTGCAGGAAATTCAAATTTCAACAAAAGGAACGGAAAAGAAACCTATCATTGTGTAAGTGTCAGTACAAGATACTGCCGCTGCCTCCCTTAAGAGTCTAGCAACTTCATCTCCTAAACACTGTGGGAAAGACTGTGTCTTTCAGAGCCAAGTCTCGTTCAAGTATTCGCAGGATAGCAGGTGCACATGCCACCCACATGAACAGCCCATAAGAATTCGTGAAGCACAGGAGGAGGTTATCTTCCCAACCGTAATCTAGTAGAGCAAGCAGAAAATTGCCTATATACTTTTATTCCCCCACAAATGAGGTCAAATTAAAAGCTAAAGTTGTGACTGTATTCTCAGGTGTGGAAATAAAATTTAGGTGATTTTTGCAACTTTCTTTTTTAGTATTTTGCTTTAGACTTGAGTGAAAATGCTTATTTTGTGCCTTTAGTCTACTCTTTCAATTTTTTAACTTTAAATATTTTAAGATCATACACTCAAAGGTATTGAACACATATCTAATTGTTTTGTTTCCAAGAACAAATAGGTTCTTGATGAACATGAATTAGAGCTCAGTCAATTTATCTGTAAAGGGTGACTTGGATGACAAATGAGACCCAACCAGAACAGATTTGCTCGTTGTTCATTTGTAAGGAGGATGTCTGAGCTTTTTGTGAAAACATACAAACAGGCACACACAGACACACAGACACACACACACACAGACACACAGACACACAGACACACAGACACACACACACACACACACACACACACACACACACACACTCAAGCATGTAGTTATTGCATGTACACATATGCAGGGACACACACAAGCTTAATTTTTATCAATGGGATCCCAAGGAATTTGCCTTCACTCATATTTAACCAGAAGGCGAAAAGCAACCTTGGACGTTCATTAACTCTACTCAACTTATCAGAGCTGTTTTCTAACCTGGTGAAGCAGTGCTGGCTGCTCAGTCTAATAGATGCTGACAGGTTATTCCTTTGAAAATAGAAGATAATCGCACTGTTCTAAAACCCCATTAAGAAAATGAGTTATTAAGCGATTGAAAAATATTTAAAGAGCAGCTAATGACAATTTAATTTCATTTATCTCTTACTTACTTTGTGTTTGTGTGTATGTATTTGGTTACATGTGACCACAAGAGGGAAAAATGAGAGAATTGTCTGTCTTTTGGTCCACCTGAATCCTAGCATTCCAAGCCAAGTTGTATGGCTCTAGAGAAGGCCACTGTGCTCTCTTGACAGTCCCTTTTATATTTCTTAGTGACTCATCCTAGAACAAAACTAGTTTCTATCTGGAAGGAAGAAAGGGAATTATATAAATGAGTCTGTGGCTTCTATGACATAGAAAGGGAAATTAAAACAACTCCAGTTTTAGGGTTTTGTGGGGGTTTTCATTCTTCCACGGCACTATCCATTTCTATTTCACTGAAACACAGGCTATTTGTTTTCCAGATGGTGCTGATCTTTCTTACCTGCTTCACAAAGGGCAGAGGATGTTGGGTTGCCAGTGTTTACCCAAGCAAAAATTAGTTTGGGAGTCTCTGAGAGTCTGGACAGCAGCAAAGAACAAATACATATTCTCACTTAGACTAATAGAATAAGGAAAGAAGAGGGAATCATCTTGTGGGACACTCTAAACCAAATCAAATCTCAAATTCTTATAATCCAGGGTCTCCCACGCTATGGAGCACCCCATCAATGTCTCAGATGCCTCTCTCCTTTGCAAATAAGTTGCTTCCGCTTTGCACAAGGCTGTTTCTTGTCTTTTAATTCTTCAATTGATGGAGAAAATTTAAGCAGGCATCAAATAGATTGCTACATGCTACAGTTCTAGCAATAACTTTATATTTATCTTTTTCTCCTCCTTTGAAAGAAAATAAATAATTTGCATGGATGAATACATGGGTCCTCTGAGAAGTAGGAAGATCTTTCAGTCAGCTTGTGACGAAAAGACAGTTTTGTTTTTTTATTTATTTTCCTATGGAGCATGAACACGTGAGAGCAGTGAATGCATGTGTCACCCTGCTGGGAACAGGGCGCTCTGTCTATTAAGGCTGTATGTTGCCTTTTCAGGTTTTGTCAGCAGGAATTGAAAAAAAAATTGAAAAAGAAAAAAGATAAAAGAAAAAGAAAATTCAACAGAGATAATTCACAGGGGGCCGCATAGCACACAGTTAAGTAGAGATGGCAGAGTGTGTGAGCAAGCATCCTTGCTGAGCACTGTCAGAAAAATAAAAGTGGTACTTTGGATCGGAAGGAGCAGCATGGGGTGAACTCCACAAAGAGAGAAAATAACACAAATTGTCTGCCAGAGATAAACTAGTCAAGTTCCAGGATCGAGGTTGTTTCTTCTTTCTGGTCAATTGACAGCTTCCCAGGTGGGGGTGACTAGGTGCAGGGGTGATACTTAGAGTCATGAAGTGTGTGAGTGTAAACCACTTAGAAATGCATGATATTGAAGCTATTCCATTTAGTGAGCCCTCACTGGGCAGAGGGAAGGGCTGGGAAGTAAACTGTGTTAAGCACACATGAAGTTGGCTTTACTCTTCTGGACCTTTAAAACAGATGACAAGCAGTTTTGGGCAAATATAACAACCGTACCACCTCCACCTCTCCTATTGAGTGTGACATTTTGAAAGGTTCACATTAGTCCTAAAGGGATTTTAATAGATCTTAATAAAGTATAACCCTCCACCTTAATTTTATAGCCCCATATAAGGGTTTTCTCAATCATCAAGGAATTACATGTTTGTTAGTCACCCATCTTTTCCATTTAAAGAGACATGAATAGGATAGGCAAGATGTCTCAGTGGGGAGCGGAGCTTGTTGCCACGTGTAGCAGCTTGAGTTTGAGCCTGTGGACTTATAAAGTGAACTAACTCTCCTAAGTTGTCTTTGACATTCACAAGTGCCTTGGCATGCATGCACTTGCATTTCCTTTTTGTGTGCCCAGGCATTCTACAATACTACATACACACATACACACACATACACACTCACACACACACACACACACACACACACACACACACACACACAGAGAGAGAGAGAGAGAGAGAGAGAGAGAGAGAGAGAGAGAGAGAGAAACACAGAGAGAAACACACACAGAGAGAATATAGTAAAGATTTTAAAAAGGTAAGGCAAGAATCAGAAGGGCAAGGTCAAATGTACAGGTTCTGTTTAGCCTAACTTAACTTGTGTGGCACTGGAAAAAGCGATAGCAAACATGGTATTCCATTCCTTTCTTCGTTGTTTTAAAGAGCAAGGGTGCCGTTATTCGTGCCCTCTGCTACTGCACGTCACTGTGGAATTTTGCATTCCATGTTTTGCATGCCTCTAATACCAAATCAAGTAAGAATGTCATTAAAATTTTAAAAAAGTATTATGAAACCTATCAAACACCTGACATTTAATTTAAGTCAGACCTGCCATTCATTTTTAATAACATTTATGAATCTGTGAGATGGAGGAAATCAATATGGGTTTTTAGAAAAACAAAATCAGCAGGAAGTAGAAGACCCTCAGCTATACTTTGATTTTTTTTCCGGGAAGGCATGGGAGGCTGTTGTTTTGTTGTCCCTGTTATCTAAGTGCTCCTGCACTCCTTTACTCAGCTCGGCCTGTGTTGTTAGGGAAATATTTTAATGTAAAGCTGTAGCCATCAAAGTGGCATTCCTTCTGATCCCCCCAGAGCTCTTTCCTTTTCTCTAGTGTGTCTTAGGTGCCTTCCATTACTAAGAAAGATGAATAAGCAACGTGTGTGTTAAACGGGTTCCATCGCTTGTGTTTCGAAGGCTAAGAGGAAAGGAAACGCCTTACCACTCAAGAGCATCTGCTGGAGGAGAAGGTAACCCCAAAGGTGCAAAGGGATCGGGGAGGAAGAGCCTCTGGGATTCAGATGGGAAAGACAAACATAAATAAGAGAATGTGGAAGAAGCAAAATCTGAAGATCTACCAGGGATGTCAGTTGGTACCCAGAAGAACGGAATATTTAGCTTTAAATGATGTAACTGGTTTTAGTGAAAGACAAAGTGCTGATCGATGCTGGCACATGCCTTTAATCCCAGCACTCAGGAGGCAGAGACAGGCAGATTTCTGTGAGCGAGTGCCAGCATAGGCTCCAAAGCTACACAGAGAAACCTTGTCTCAAAAACAAACAAAACAAAGCAAACAACAACAACAACAAACCCAATAGATTAACAAAGAAATGGGGTTTTCTTCCTGATTAGAATGAAGTCACTCATAGAAGCTGAATGTTCTTTATGTATCAATTATCAAATGCTAAAAATCATACTACCTCAGGAAATCAATTAGTATGTAGGCAGCAGTTTCTTTCCCATAAGCTGCACAGCCCCTGGAAACCACCAAGGCCTCAGGTTGCAGCCCCAACCTCAGGCTTCTATGTGATCTTTGGTGGCAATACTGGACTCAGATTTCAGCACAGACCCCAACAAAGGTTGGACCACCGACCCAGACATGTGGAACTATGTTCTTACCCACCATCTAATTCCTATAAGCCAAGATACCAAATTAACATGAAACTAGGATTTTCCCAGAACATCATTTCCATAGTAAGGAGAGGATTGGCTCTTTACTTTTCTGATAAAAAGGAGGCACTTGGGACTGATTATCAGAGGTTAGCCTATGATAGTGTCAGGATGAAAACAAATAGATAAAGATTTTGTTTCAGTGACCTCACATATAAAATCTACTGTGAGACTTTTGATGGGATTCAAGGCTAGGTACCAAAAAGGAAAAAATACAAAGATTGGACCTTAAAAAGTAAAGAAGATTGGAAAAGTTTCCTCCATGTACAGTGAATCCTATCGTGCCCACAGTTTCTGTATGAGAAGGAATGTTGACATTAGTATACTTATATATCTCTGCAACATTTTAATTTCATAATAAAATATTAGTGAGCTCAAATATACAAGAAAAATCACTCAGCAATTGAATTGAATGAGATAAATGTGGCTGTACTAGATAATTTTTCACAAGGAGAAGTAAAATAACATTTTGTAGGTGTTCTTAGAAATTCATTAAGATTTTATATTCTTTAAAGATCACCTCTGTAGATAATTTCAATAAGAATCACAAAGCTCTCAGGACATGTTCATATCTGTTTGACTGTAACCTTGAAATTCTCAGCAGTCCTCACATATTCATGAATGGCTGGGACTATCAAAGCCTGATCATCCCTCAGGTACCTTTGTTTCCAATAACATGATGTATGTGAATCAATGGAGTCATGTTACTAAGGTGAATGCAGTCAGAATTTCCTAGCAGATATGGAAAATATCATAATTAAGCTTTGACTGTGTTCATTTGAAAATGAGTGCTGTTCTTATTATTCTACTGAGGCTGCTCACACCCATGCACAGGTCTAAATACATTCATTTTGGGTATTGCTGTGAAACTGGGAAGGAAGTGTATTTTGGCAAATTCACATCATTACCATGTGCAAGTATTATGAACCCTGAGCTCCTTGTTTATTCAATTCATAACTCTGGTAAACACATCCTATAAGCAAATGTGCTCTCTGCACACTTGTAAAATTGATCACTTAAAGATGTCTCTCCATATTAAGTGTGTGTGTGTGTGTGTGTGTGTGTGTGTGTGTGTGTGTGTGTGTGTGTGTACACATATGTGTATACTTATGACTTATGGATCTTATATGACTATAGGATCACAGTCCAGAGGATATTGAATGTCCTGCTCCATCAGTCTTTGTCTTATTCCCTTTACATCCTCTGAATTCCATCTTAAATGACCCATCACTGTAGGCACAGGCAATCATGCTTGGCTTTTTATGTTGGTGGTAGGATCCTAGTCCAAGTTCTACTTGCTCACCAAGTACTCCTACACACTGCACTGTTTCTCACTTTGACAACTGGTTTGTTTTTTTCAATTATGATATTTGTGTAATTTTTTTCACATTTTACCTAGTATGTCATACTTTGTGCTATGCTTTGTTTCTGTCTTCCTGGGTCTGTCCTCCCTTTGCTCTTTGTCCCAGGGAGTAGTACGGTAACTTATTCTCAACTGACTAAGAAGTAGCTTGTCACAATATTAATATATAAAATAAAACTTACTGGAGTGCAGTCTTGTTTTTACTTTGGGTGCCTCCAGAAGAAGCTAAGACCCCACTGCTAAAGACACTTAACACTTCAGAGGCAAGATTCGGAGGAATTGATTGGAATCGGATCCAGAGGCCTCCTCACTAAAGACTAGCTCTCAACACTTCAGCAGGAGTAATTCAAGCAGCCAAGGGAGAACAGTCCTATCCAGTAACAATGCCTGAAAAAATACAATGACAGTTATGGTGAAACATTCCTAAGGGTGGCACCTATATCCTGGGTATAAGCAGCAGTCACATATCAGGACTTCGGGTCCACTCAGTATGAGAGAATTCATGACTGGCACTGTAAATTTAACCAAATACCCATGACTACTGTGGATATGGAAACAAAAGGAGAACCTATAACTGCCATTTTCCTAAATTAACACAATCACTGACTGCATTTAAATGCTGTTGCCAGGCCTTGCCTGGCATCGGTTGAGGTCCAACATGTCCTGGCAGCTTTTTCTAAAGTTCAGAGATAGAGAGACTCCCTCTCCATCAGCAAGACTTCCTGCTCTTAACCTGCCCTCATCTGGAGAATGTACCTGGCCCCCAGGCCTGGCCTTATCTGAAAGCTTACTGTAAGCCTGGATGCCTGATGTATCTCCAGGGTAACCCTTGGCACAATTTCCTGCTAGAAGTCTTTCCCCTGATGCACATATGGTAATTAAGACTTGTACTAGGAGCTCTGCTATAGAATCCTGCTGCCACATACAGAGCAGTATAATAGCAGCATGCTATTTAATGCAAATTAGAGTTTGTACTCAGGCTTCTCGATTCTATATATTCTCTGTACTCTGGAATAAAGCTGAGCTGATTCACCAGACTCATCTTTTGGAGGGCTGTTTCCATTGTACATACAGACATATTGCCCACTCCTGCTCCCTCGACCATTGTGGACCAATGCACCAATAATCCTGAGGATGAAGAACAACCACAGAATACTCACCCTTATATCCAGAGATAAGGGCAGCTCTCACTTCTCATCCAGGAAGTTTCTTCATTCAGGAAACTGGGAATTTTACCGAAAACAACAACAGGTCAAAATGCAGAGTTCTACTGATCATGGAGTCCTCAACTCCAGTTAACACATTTAGAATACAACCCCAACTTCTAAGGCTCAGAGATGTCAGGAAAGGGGGAAAAATATAAAACAGGTAGCCAAAAAATTATGAGTTGTCTGAGAAATTAGACAGTAGGAGGGAGGATAGGATGACGAAGACATACTGTGTGCAACTCTCTAATTATTAATGAAAATGTATTAAGTGATAAAATAAAAATTGATACCTAATCTTCAAAAGGCTAAATAGGCAGCTACTCATCAAATATCAGAGTTTCCCTGTGTTCCAAATCTACCTAATAACATGAGATGTGATCACAGCTATCTCTCTGCTCTATTTCTATGGAGTAGTTGCAAAAAACCATCAGTCTCAATGTATTTACATCTTGGGAAATCTAGCATGGCTGGGAAGCCATTTTGCCACCATAATAAAATATTCTACTTGTTTGAGTTGTAGTCACAACTCATCTGTATTGATATACTGTTCTGGGAGAAGGTCACTCTTGATGGACTTCACTTACGAGTATCTGAGATACTAGTACAGTACTTGTAAACTTGAGAACTTGATATTCTCAGAAACAAAGAATATTAATGGGATAATTAGTACATGTTGTTCCATAGAAATTTACAGGATTTCTCAGCACAGTTCTCGGTAGACATGGTGTCGTGCAAACTTTGTTGGAAACTTGACTGCTAGATTGGATGGCTTTGTTTCCACTTATCTTGCCTCCGTCTTTCATTTCCCTAATTTATTTCAAGGTTTACATCTAATTTAATTTTCCCTAATTACATTGTCCTTTTAATCGTTCTGGATCACCATGGAGCATAGGATACTCTATGTAAAAATAATAATTCTTACTAAAGAAGTCATAAATTTGAAAGGGCATGAAGAGACTCATAGTATGAGTTTGAGGAGAAGAGGGAGAGCTAAACATTGTATGAGAACAGTACTCATGTGCAAAATTCTTAAAAGATAAAAATTTAAAATATCCATTTGTAGGGGAAGCTGTAGCCACGCCTGCTTAGGGGCTGGCTACAAGTCTGCCTGACCATGCCTGCAAGGGCATGGTCAGGGTGACAGAGGGAGAGGCAGTCAGTGGCTGGTCACTTTTGGTTATTTTTTTCGGCTTGCTGTATAGACTGCTGCCACACCGGCTGGCTAGGTCTCTCTGTAAGTAAGGCTTTTCCCTATTAAATACCCTTATATTTTTCCTTGGCTCCATATTGGTAATTTCCCACTTTATCTGGTGTCAGAAGTGGGATACGATGTTATATTGCCATCCAGAGAATACCCTTCTGGGATTCTGATGCAGAGGGAAGACACTATATTGGAGTGGATATTTCTGCCACATAAACAGAATAAAAAGTTAAAGACATATATAGAAAAGATTTCTGATTTGATTTTAAAGGGAAAATTAAGACTTCTTCAACTGACTGGAAAAGATCCAGCAGAAATTATAGTACCTTTAACTAATGAAGAAATTTCCTCCTTGTGGAAGTATAATGAATATCGGCAAATAGCTCTTACTGACTTTTTGGGAACAATTAGCAACAACTATCCCAAAACTGACAGAATTAAATTAAAAAAAAAGACAGTCTGGATTCTTCCACATATTGTAAGACAAACTCCCATTTCTGGAGTTCTTACCTTCTACACTGATGGCAACAAATCAAAGATGTACTAACCTGTATGGAAACCAGGACATGTCTTACGTTGGGGTAGGGGTTTTGCATTGGTTTCCACAGGAGAAGACAAACTTTGGATATCAAAGCTGATCAAGATTCGAGTTGAAAAGACAAGCTTCTCGACGAGGAAGAGTGACCGGTATTCTACTAAGGTATATCTTATAAACTAAATAGAAACCTCCCAAAGGAAAGGCAAGTGTTTTGCTCTTATCTTCATAGGAAAACTTATCCCCAGAAGGCAAAGGACACTGCATGGGTAGATACTTAAGACGAGAAGGTAGCTATAACCATTAAACAAAAGGAACATGCCATATGGTAAACTTTACAGCTGTCTCTCGGGGAACTCTATTTCTCTTTTTCTAGTCCCTATTCAGTTAAATCAATGCTGTATTTAGAGGTGGATTTGGCTTTCCTCCTCTAAAATCCAAGCATGTTATTTAACTAAACGTTAGAGTTTCTGTATTATATCAAGAAGCCAATTGATGCAATACAGAATAAAAGAAGAATTTGGGGACTGGCTTTGTCTTTTCTTGGATCTTTCTTTCAAGGTGTGCACCCTCACATAATCGTTATTCTCCCGTTGTTGCCTTCCCCCATATGTGTACATACACAAGAAAACATTTCTCTGCTGTTTATGTTTGAGTCCCACACAGCCAATGAAGACCTCCCTGACAGCAATCCCTGGACACCCTGGAAAGAAAATGGGCCTCACCTCCTCGACTGCACTGGATCCAACTTGCTCCATTTCAACTGACACTCCAGCCAGAACTTCGGGTACTGACTTCAATCAAGTTGAGGATTTCAAGTGAGATTTTTAATCAAGCGAATCCCATCTAACATGGACTGGATACAATTCATTCAAGACTTTCACTACACTAACATTTTCTTCCTACAGGACCCCACAAGGAGGTTGTTGTCCCATTTCAGCAGGAAGTAGCTTGGAGGATGCTATGCACCCTTTCCCCATTGTTGTCATTTAGGATAGTGTATATACCTAGTTAGGGATAGCTTCCTATTGTTTATGGTTGGGATTGGAAGGAGGTGTTCAGGCTTGGACACCTCTTTCAGATGACTTTAGGATTTAGTTAAAATAGATAGTTAGGATGTGACATAAGCAGATTGTTGTATCTTCATACATTTCACTTTATGAGTGTAAATTTTGGATACTTTACACTGTTAAGTTTTAATCCTCTTTTAGACTAAAAGGGGAAATGTAGGGGAACCTGTAGCCATGCCTGCTTAGGGGATGGCTACAGGTCTGCCTGACCATGCCTGCTAGGGCATGGTCAGGGTGACATAGAGTGAGAGGCGGTCAGTGGCTGGTCACTTTTGGCTTTTCTTTTTGGGCTTGCTGTACAAACTGCTGCCATGCCTGCTGGCTAGGTCGCTCTGTAAGTAAGGCTTTTCCCTATTAAATACCCTTATAATTTCTACTTGGCTCCATATTGGTCATTTTCCACTCTAGCCATTATACCTTTTTTAAAAGGTATTCAACTTTTCCTTTTTCAATGGCTCATTTCATGTGCTCCCATAACCTCATGTAGCATCTATCTTTATCATCAAAGAAAGAGAAGCTTTTGAGATGTGCTATGGTCCACATTGGGCCATGAATACATGGACAATTTCATAAACTTAGTGAGTCAATATAATGATACTTCTATTTTATTCTCTTACCTGGCACCGTATTGGTATTTTCCCACATCACCTCTCTACTTCCTTAGTTACTTTACATAAAAGTTAGTTTCCTGAAACTGGAGAAAAACCCTCAAGCATTCTTATCAATCTATACTTATATAAGTACCATGTATCCTACTATTAGCAACATTTAAAAAGAGCTGCTTATTTGAAGTGAATAAGATTTAATTATTATTGGATTGAAATGGTCAAATATTGTTATTGCAAAATAAAATTCATAGAAATGAGAATCCCCACTGAGTCTGAGCAGCTTAGGAGCACTTGAGTGTCTTGTTCACCTTTTCTTTCATTAAGCATGCTCTGAGTGACTAGTGCAGGCATTTCCACAGCACAGGGAATACCAAAGCATATCCTCAGGCCATTCTGGATCCTACAGCTGCTCCTCATGACTCAAATTGTCTATGTTCTCCATTCTATCTAAGTACAATTTGACTCAAAACAAGAACTTTGTTCTGAATTATGACTCACTGGGGTAGGAATTCTTGACATGTCAACATGAGGACCTGAATGAAAAAACTCCAAAACCACATAGAAAAATTAGATGTGTAGTGTGAGTATCAGTAAACCTAGTCCTCTGGGAAATGAGATGCAGAAACAGAACAGTACCCAAAAGCTCAAAGAGAATGTAAATGAAACTACTTGTACACTGGAGATTTTCCTGTGATCTTCACATGCAAAACATGACACAATCACCACACATTCACAAAAATTAATGCATAAACACACACTCACATATATGGCGTTACATTATTTATGATTCATTAAAGCTTTTCTGAGGATTCAGAAAGCAAAGTCAGCCTCAAGCTATAGAGATCAAGCAGAGGTGACACACACCTTTAATCCCAGCATTCAGAAGCTAGGAGGTGGTGGTACACCTTTAAACCAAGGACTCAAGTTTAAGAGCTAGATGGATCTTTGTTAGTTCAAGGTCACCCAGGGCTACACCAGATTGAATCAGTCTAAAAGAGTAATGGAGCTCACACCTTCAATCCCAGCAAAGAGAGGTCTAAAAGATTGGAGCAGGGTCTTCAGTAGTCAGTATCAAGCATTCATTCTCCTGTCACATTTAGGATAGGGAAAGATTAATTCTCCAGCTACTTTGAGGATAGGAAGATTTTCAGTATCAGGATTCTACAGCCACACCGAGGAGAGGCAGCAAGATAGCCCATTCAGTTTGAGGTAGTGGTAAGAGATAGAGACCACTGCTTTGCTTTTCTGATTTCAGCTTGAAGCTTCAACCCAATTATCTGTCTCCAGGTCTTTTATTTTTTGTGTTTTACACACACACACACACACACACACACACACACACACACACACACGTCCATGTTTACTTTTGAATGAATAAATAAATAAATGTTTTATAGAATCATTTTTACATGTTTCAACACATCTTGGGTTTGACATTTATGGGAAACTACTCTGGGTGGAGCTGTCCAAAACCTGAATCCCATTCTGCTGTCCAAAACCCCATAACATGTTTTAATGAGATTTTATTTGATGAAAAATCTTCTCACATAAAAACTTCAATAAATCTCAAGTGTGTTACTGATATTCTGCTTTTCCTAATAGGTTTAATATGTGAGCTAAATTATGAATTGAAACAGCAGGCTTAAAATTGGATCTGAATTCCTCCGTGCTTGCTGTCCATCACACATCGTGTGCCTGATTCCAAAGAAGCACAGTTGGAATTACGCCAAGGTGAGGCCCAGATGTTCAAGAACGCTCACTTTTCTTTCCAAAATTAAAAGAGAAACCCCCATTCTGGCAGATGAAACTTTAACAGTTGGCGAGAAGCCTCTTGGAGAGCACTGAGAAAAACAAAAATGATCATGCAACGCTGAGATTCTGTTTCATTATTCAGGCCCTAGTCTCAGCGGAAGCTTTACAAACATTAACTAACGCTCAGACACCTCCCTTGGAGGCTGTTCATCATCGACAGCTTTGTCTTCTCCTGTGGAAACCAAAGCATGGGGAAGTAGAAACTGATTGGGAAAGTTCATCAAAAAAGATATCAGTCACAAAAATCAGAAATCAACTTTTTCAAAGTTATAAATTCTGGTCACATCATTAAACTATTTGGCAATAAGGAATAAAATATTACCATCAAGTCATTTCATACTACAAAATTGCTAGTGTTATTTTTTAACTCTTAAATTTTAATCTGCTCAACTATAATTCTGAGTGTGTGTGTGTGTGTTTGTATGTGTGTATGCACACAGATATAATTATTCCTTCTTTGGGAAAAATATATTCTGTATCTTAGAAATTTCAATTTTGATGTAAAGTATGTTGGAATTGCTAGCATTCTAATAAAAAAAAATCCACAAGTTTTTTTTTCATGTTGTAGGCAGACTTTCCACACCACTGCTGAATTTCATTTGATAAATTAACATAAAAAACTTGTAGCAGAATATCAATAATCTACAACCTGCCTTACTTATACTACAATATTTTTTTGTTATTTACGTTATTTGAGTACTGCTTCTGTGAGAACTTTTGAAGACAAATCTCACTTAATTTATATTAATTTTAATAGAAAAGAATTGTAGCTTTGACCCGTGGGACAGTGGTGAGGGGAAACATTGCAAACTTTTTGTGTTACTCCACTATCCTCCTCCTCCACCTGCATCATGAAGTCTACTTTAAAGAGTTTTTAAAAAACACATTACATTTTTCAAATGTGTAATCATAATATTACATATTAGCATTTATAAACAATTTGTAAACTCATATCTGTGGCTCTGTTAATTTCAACTCTAGAAAACCACTAAGCTTGTAATGAAGAGTAGGCAAGTAAATGCAAGCTTGCATCTGTAGGAATGGCTCACCATTTCTGGGTCTGCTACTATAGGCCACTCAATAACGTTTAACTACACAATAATGTTCTATAAACCCAGAATTTTTCCAAAGTCTAATCAGTTATTCTTTTCATCCCTTTTCCATTTGGATGAATTAACTTCTGCATCTATAACCCAAAGGAAAGTCTGCAATGGAGATATGTGACTGTTGTCAGGGTATCTATTGGTCATTGTTCAGAGAGGTTCACATTAATCCTTATCCAATATACATAGCTACATAAAGTATGGAAGTGTTATGCAATGTGTGTGAAGGAGAGGTTCCTAGCTTTGTCATGAGTCATGGGTTAGGTATAAAGTTAGAGAGGAATTAAAGGTTTTTGACACTTTCTGCTTCATAGTTTGCTCTGTTCTTTAAAAAGCTACTAACTTTTATGCAATACATTTAATTTTGTAGAGGTTAAAATTATTCCTAAGTATAAATTTTTTAATATATTCTAGGCTTTTGAATTATCAATGTGGCTTTCCCACTAGTTTATGGACGTATTGTATTCATATGTAGTTTAAACCTTCCAATATTAACTGATATACATAATCCAAAATGAATAATTCATCCACCCAACAAAACAGTATAGATTCTTAATAATGCTATAAAATATCAATTTTATGGCTATAAGCAGTACATAAGCCATGGTCCTTGTCTTCAGTTATTTGTTTCTGATTAATACTTTATAATTTAAAGGTGGAAGTAAGGAGAAACTGTGCTTATTTAATGTGTATATTTTTCTCTTTTTGTACATTTTTTATTTAAACTAGAAACAATATTATTTTACATATCAATCCCAGTTCCCTCTCCCTCTCATCCTCCCATGTACCCTACCGATCCCCCATCCCATTCCCCTTCTGCTCCCCAGGGAGGATGAGGTCTTCCATGGGGGAATCATTAAAGTCTGTCATCATTTGGGGCAGGGCCTAGACCCTCCCCCATGTGTCTAGGATGTAAGAGTATATCTCTATGGGGAATGGGCTCACAAAGTCCATTAGTACACTAGGGATGAATACTGATGCACTACCAGAGGCCCCATAGACTGCCCAGGCTTCCTAACAGATACCCATGTTCAGGGTGTCTGGATTGGTCGTCTGCTGGTTTCCCAGATGCCAGTCTAGGTTCCACAAGCTCCCCCTTGTTCGGGTCAGCTGTTTCTGTGGGTTTACCTAGCCTGTTCTTGACCCCTTTGCTTATCACTTCTCCCTCTCTACAACTGTGTATATTGAACATCTCAAAAAGAACAGATTTCTACAACTATGGAAAGTTCAGAAAAGTTTCAAAATTATTCCAAATCAGAGTGTTATTTCATATCTTCTTTACATGCAAATGAGGTTTTAAGTTCATGTAGGTAATTAACACATTTAAAATTGCTAGTACATTTGTTCCTTTAATTATTATCAAAATGAAGAAAAATTACAATACTCCTTTATTAGGCATAGACTAAAGTACCAGCATAATTATTTAGCTACAGAAAATGTTTTAGATCAATGAGTATTTTATGTGATGATATATAAACATTAACATTATGTTCTTGAAGTTTGATATTTTCTTTGTGTGGGGGAAAAAGAATTCACTTTAACTCCAAGCTATGTTAATGCCACATGAGAACTGGCTAGAATTCTCAAGATCCTTCAGAAGAGTTGTTGTAGAAGATATTACACATTTCTAAAAGAGCATACACTCTTGACCAAGTTACAGTGATGTCACCTAATGAATTTTGAGTCCCACCCACTCCCATGCAACCAGTAGCTTGAAATAGTATGTCCTGTTGTCTTTCTCACTGCTTGTATTAACTTTGTTAGAATCATTTATTTTCTTTGCATTTAAATAGACTCAACCAATAGAGCTTCCATTTTTCATTGAATGCACAAAGCATCTAATTTTAGTAACTCATCTGAGAATAATAGCAATTTAATATATGAAAGATCAATTTTACACATATCCAGATTTGCCCAACAAACATGTGATGTTCTAGCTTCATTCTGATACTTTGTGTACAATGTCAAGAATCTCCAAAAGAAAATAATCTTTATTCTTGCTTTAGCCAATAAATACCTTAACTTCTGCAATAACTGCATAGACCCTATATCAAAAACTGATGAGTTCATCTGATATGTTTCTGTTGCATACATTAAAAAGTTAGGCAATTTCCTGAGATATTTTAAACATACATTTCTCCGACTAAAATGCTTTTATCCCACTACTATAGAGTTAGTGAGCAGTACCATCTTACTGTGTTAGTTCCAATAAGAAGGGTGAAGTAAGCAAGACTCGGATGACAAGATCATTATAGCAAAGAAAATTACTGACAGCTCTGGAATCAAACTCAGAAACTCTTGGCTCACTTGCCAATGGTTCCCATATCTGTTGAGAGTAAAAGACTACGCAGTGATCTGACTGTAAATTTTTAACAGGGCCCCTCATCACGACACCTGAATCATCTTTCACTTACAAACAGAAAAGAGCAATGACAGCAGACACTTCAATATCTTATTCTTTTGGGGATTCTGGGAAATAACAATTCCTCTGTTGTGCTGGCATAAAAACCTTAAGTGGACATGTTTCCAAGTATGAAGTGGCTCAAAGAGCTAACTCAAACATCACATGACATATTGCTGAGAAAGCTTCAAGGGAATTTGGGACTTGGATTGTACTGGGAAAAGAAATCCTCTACTAGTCCATCTGGCTGTAAACATTTTACAAAGTTTTTCTTTGTTTTTTGTCCATAGGGGAGCTTGTAATTTGAAATATTTCACTTTAGTAGAAGGATAATTGTGTAATTTTAGAAATGATTATAAAAGGAGGTCTATGTAGCCTCAAATTATTGAATTAGGACACCTAATAACAACTCTGCTCTCACTCTTAGGACTGTAGTTGATTCTGCTCATCATATACAGTGTTCATTCATACGACAGTGATATACTGTAGATGTCAGTACCACAAACACCCTGGTGGTTACAACTTTTACGTCTTGAAACTAAATTCATCTATAACTTAACTGAACATGATAAAAACACATTCAGATCCAGTCAAATAAAATTCAAGATGAGGTTATATGCATACTTTCAGGTTAATAATTTGATGAAATTTCCAAATTTATACATGCACACAGACATATCACACACAGAGAGAGAATGAGGGCGAGAGAGGCTGAGAGAGACACACACACACAGAGAGAGAGAGTGAGGGTGAGAGTAAGAGAGATTTAAAGTAAATTTTAAGAAACAGCTCAGTGGTTTGGGGTGCTATCTGCTCTTCAAGAGGACCCAAATTTATTCCACTGCCTGCAGGCAGCTCATAGTCTCTATTGCCCCTGCTCTAGAGAGAAACATTCTCTTCCATGTTCTGCAGGCACTTGAACATAGTGTGTATACTCACATACACATGCATATAAATTAAAATTATAGCCAGATTGTAGCTTCCCTTATACATAAGCTATTAATATGATTGGTTTTATTAGTAATGTATCATCAACGTTTTGACTATTAAATAAAGTCACTTTTACAAAAGAATGCGTTTTGGAAATTAGGGCTTGACAAGATTGGGGCATGAAGAGATGGATAAGGATCAGGAGGCAAGGGATTCAGCAATGAAAGGAAGGGTTCAGTCATAATCATGTCCTTATTCACATTGTGGCTTTTAATGCTAGAAGAGCAAGAATGAAAAAAGATCACAGAGTAATGAGTTAGAGGTGAAGGTAAATGACAACAGACATTGGGGAAAATAGTCTTGATCTACAAATTGTATGGAGTAGAAGTTCTAAATCCCCACATCCACTCTTACTCTAAGCTACATGAAGTGGTGTAAGTGCACAGGGAAGTACTTAGACAGTACTTACATGAGAGCAGCATGAATGGTAGTCATGTGATTCATGTTTGGAGGAGTGCATCCCTTTAACTGACCTGCATGTGTTTCCACAGCACACAAAGAGCTGAGCTCTTATTGCACATGGACCCCAGGTATGCACACAAGATATACCTACATGATATACTGTGCCTCAATTGCTGATTTCCTGCCAAGAGAGAAAACATCCAGTACACATAAGTATGGTGCTTGTAGTTTAGACTGTATTTCCCCCTTGAATTTCACCTTCGTTCCATATTACTATTAAAATATTCCTTTCTGTGAGTTTCAAAGAACCTTGCTCAGAGCAACGTCTTGACTGTCTATCAGTGGGTTGATGTTCTCCTCTGCCTTAATGGCAGCTTCTCTGGGGTGTTTTCTCGGCAGTAAGTGCAAAAGGAATATACAAAAAAGTATTATTTCTCAGGTATCCATTCTGTGCACTGTCTTAGGCTAATAAAATATTCATAAGGTTATTTTAGATATTCATAAAAAACAGGTCAAATTACAATAAGTATTTTGAAGGTATGTATCTCTCATATAGACCCAATTTCTCCTAGTAGAAAAATAAAGGATAATTGCACTATACAGTTTATTATAAGATACCAAGTGACAAGTATTTATTTGTAGCCCATATGTAGGATACATATGTCTATTTTATTTCACAACTTTTTTCTACATTAACACTTATACTGATCTTCTTTTTATGTTTATCAGGCAATTAAACACATGTTCTGTCTTCTGGCAAGGTGAATAAAAATTAAATATTCATTTAAATAATCTCCATGCTGATGTTCAACAATCCACATCTAAAATATTATTAACATGTTAAATTATTAACTCTAACTCACAGGACCAAACTTTCAGCTTGTAAAAGTCATGGAGGTAAGTCATGGAAATATAAGTGTTTTTTTTTAGCTTTTTATGTTATGAATTTAATTTTAAAAGGTATGTAAATTTAATTCATATAAAACACCGTCATAAGTAGATAATTATTTTACTTTGCAAAAGCAAAATAAGTGTCTTTTAATTTTCAATAATAAATAATAATGTTCTATTAATACAATTGAATGTTTAATTTCAATTTTTCTTAATGAGAAGGCTTCTTATACTTCTTAAATCTTAAATAAACATTAGATATAGTATCCTTGTTTTTAAGCTTTGTTTGCCCTGTGTACTTATTTATAAAAGGAGAACATATGTTGGTCATAATAATATTGAAATAATAGCAATTGTATTCATGAGAAACAATTTGATACTTTTAAATAATTGTTTTTGCTCATTATAAGCCATGAGTGTGGATACCAAAATAATGTCTTAGTAACTGTAATATTGACAAGGAATTAAAAGATTCATCAAATACTAGAAATGTGCCCACTAATAACTTGTAAATCTTTTCACCCAGGGCCAAACTCTACTCTCTGGCAAGCAAGCATGATCTTTTCTACAATGTCTAATACAAACTCTAGCACTCAAATAAACGATAACATTTGAAAATGTAAATGTACTTCTCTTCAGGGAAGATCAAATGTAACTCTTGTTTAATTCATGTCATGAATATACTTTTCATTCCAAATATTCTTTCAAGATGTTTTCCTGGTAAAACTCAGATATCACGATATACATAAGTATATAAGAAATGAGTATGAAAAAGTGTTTTGGAGAAGTTTTACACTTTGCAAGTCCTTTAATGAGAGTTGGAAACACCACCCACTATACGTGTGAGCCCATGTGAACTGGGACTCATTTTAATGCAATCATCATGCACACACCTCATTTGTAAAATTACTGTGAGCAGCTTAAGTTCCTCATCTGTCACTTAAGGTTGAAGTTACTGTAAAGCACTCTGCAGCACAAGATGTCATCATGCTTTTCTTAACTTTCAGTACTGCAGAGTGTCCATACTTAACAGTATGAATGGGTTCTCACAATTGCATTAAGACAAAAATTTGCTGTGCTAGGGGCTGGCCATGCCTGTCATCAGTTGTCCTGGCGTACTCCTGTCTGTGGAACTGTGAAATGACAGATGTCCTGCAGAAGATAGCTTTCAGGCATGCAGCATCATTTTTTTATTGCAATGGCCAATAGGTGTCCTCTAGCTGGCAGATTGCTGATTAATTGTTATGGTAAAATCAGTGGGGAGACATATGTCTGCTTGCAAGTATAAATTCAACAGAACACAGTACCCTGAGTCTGTGTAAAACACAGGAAGGCACAAAGCAAACATTTTCTGAGCAAAGGAACAGCAAAATTTTTGTAGATCAAAATGCAAAAAATACAATTACTTATTTATAACTTCTCAGTGTTTTTCCACCACTCATTTTTTGTGCTTCTGTACAGCTTTGAGAACAGCTTGAGATACTATGATGAAACTAGCAATCTTTTCATATCTCAGCTGTGTTCAAGACTTAAAAATTCTTACTTGTAGCTTATGTTGCAAGGATTTCTTGAAATTTCTAGAAATATTAAAGTTGATTTCAGATGCTGTGTTAAATTTTTGCTGCTATGTTGAAAGATGCTGCAATTTGTTAGCACACTGAATGCTTTGTACTATTAGTTCATATTTATTTTTACAATGATTAAAAGTATTTTTGCCAACATGCAGGGTTTTTCGTTCTACAATAAGCTTATGTTTATGTAAATATACATCAATGTTAATAAAGTATTTGGATGATCATTACTGTAATGATTTTTCTCTGATCTGGTCAAAAGTATGTTGGATATTAATAATTTGCATGTGTGTGCTTCTAAAGGAGATTCCTTGATTTCTTTCTATTTTACTTTTAAATTTATTCTGTACTTGATGGAGACATTCTATACATTTGTACCCTCAATCGTCTTTGATTATATTTCTGCTTATATTCTACAATGCAATTTGAGATATAAAATCTGAATTATCTAACATTAGCAGTCTAGTCATTGGCAAATCACTTCCATCTCTACAAGTGAACAGATGGCCTCCTTAGCTATGTCATTAGGAAAGGATGTAGTTGAAAGGTGGGAAACATTATAAGGAATAAGCTGTGTCCTTGTATTTCTTTGAAATATTCTCATCGAAAAGTTATATCTCCAAATCACATTAGAAATTCTGAAGAACCTCTATGTTAAATATTACAGGGCAGACCCAATTCACATCTTAGCATTTGCTGTGTTCATTGGTATTGGGGAAGCTCCTTGTGAAGTCTTATACTGTTAATAGCATTTAGTATAAAATTAGTGAATTATTTTCTTTTGGTGTAATTAGAATGTCAAGTACAAAATAAAAGGAAAAAATTCTTGTTGCATTTTAAAATCACTTAATTATTTAAGAATTTCAGCAGTTACCAAAGCAATGCCTAATTTAATGAGTTCAATAATAAGTACCTAATAGAATGGTAAACATGCATGACTCACACATTCTATACACAAGTCTTACCATGATGGAACTTGTGGCCGATATGTGACATGCATTCAGAAATCATTCATATAAATACTAGTAAATCTATCTTCTGGAATGTTTAGAAACCATGCTGTAGAGACACAGAAATATTTTGGTTTGCATCACTAAAGACAAGACTTGTAGATTTTTAGGGAGAAATATTATTCTAGTATATTTTAAATAACACCAAGTAGAAAAATATACTTCTCTTTTCAGTTATAAGAAATTATTTTTTTGTCCTTAGCAACACATAGCATAAATGTGATTACAACAATCAATAGGATGTTTCTTAGTTTTGCTTTCTCTAGTATTATTTGTTTTGTTATGGTTAAGTTTTTAATATGTGTGATGCTAGAGCTCAAACATTTATTTACATGTATGAAATACTCTGTACATCTGATCTATTACTCCACGTTAATTAAATATTTCAAAATAGTAGAAAGAAGTTTACTGTTCTCAGCACAAACAGCATGTTTGAGTTGATAGATACATCAATACCATGGTTTGATCACTGCATATATATTGAAATGTGACAATACATGATATATGTACCAAATAAATATGCACAGTTGCTATATACACATAAAATAATTCAAAATCATGTTGCTTGTCTACTATCTATATTCCCACAATTCTTATTATCATAACACTGCCACTAACATTTATCTACCTCTGTTTTTTTGTCTTCAGCTGTCTGAACACAGGACAGCAGATGCTAATGGTTTGATTTCCCACAGGCTAAATGACAGCTTTCTTATCCATGAATCTATGTGTATCAGCACAAGATGAAGTGCTTTTATTTTGGTGTGTGTATTTATATTCATTATATAGAGATCCTGAACATAACACTGTCACAACACAGCAATTTCAATGAACTCAAGGCCATGAATCTCATGGCTATCATTTCCACATGACCATGGAAGCAACAATACCTAACTATACACTGAATTTAATTATTTCATTTTAACTATGATGTGCAAAAATTGAACAAACTCGATAGCAAAGATTAGAAAAATTAGAGTTATTTTAAAAATAATTTCTTCAGGTTTAAAAGTAGCCCTATTAAGGGAATTTACTCATTCAGAGAGAACCACAGTCTTCCCATGGCCAATCCAAGTTTAATCGTTGGGCTTTGGGAGAACTGCTAACAACTGGTAACTAGTCTTTTCAGTATAAACAAAGCCTCAAAACACATGATATGGGGAAAACAATGAAATGTGGATAATAGTATGTTTTAGTTGCATTATGATATTGTTTGGTTTTTCTGTTCTTGAAATATGTAAATATGGATTTTTTTAAAGAATTGGTTGAAAGTTCAAGGTTTGATGCTAGCTCTAGTAAGAATCTCATGACCTATAACGTCAAAATGATAATGAGGGTGTGGGGAAGTGATAGCATTTAAATATAAGAAGACAAAGGAATGGGGTATAGTGGGAAATTACCAATATGGAGTCAGGTAGAAATATAAGGGTATTTAATAGGGAAAAGCCTTACTTACAGAGCGACCTAGCCAGCCAGCGTGGCAGCAGTCTGTCCAGCAAGAACCAAAGTGAAACTGAAAGAGCAAACGCAGTCACACTACGTCACCCTGACCACGCCCTCACAAGCGTGGTCAGGCACACCTGTAGCCAGCCCCTAAGTAGGCGTGGCTATAGCTTCCACTACAATGGGGGATGGACTTTTTTTTCCCATTCAAACCTTTCTTGTGAAACAAATCAGGGTCTCATGAATCTCCCCCAGTGCACACTGAAGCCACCTACTAGAAGTTTATGGACCTGCTCAATGTCCAACTTTCAAAGGACAATACTTCCTTACATTATTTCAATAAGGACCAAATATTGAATTCATGAACTCTTAGGAGACAAAACATCTAATGAATAGTAACTAAGTTCCTAATATTAATTTTATGGGCCACTAAAGAGAAAATAAAGATGACTCCATCATTAAATATTGGAGGTTAGATACTCTTTCTGGCAAAAAAATTTAATGTGCCATGGAGAATTTTGGAAGAGGGAGAAAATTCACCAGAAGAAGAGATAAAAAGCAAAATCCCTTAATAAGAGGATAGAAGTTTGCCTGAGAAGATGGGGATGCCTTTAAGTCTTCACTAAAGGCCAATGGGAAAAAAGAGGAGAAGGAGCAAGTCAATGCGTTAAATAATGTGATGAAGGAGAATGGGAAAAGATGATGCACTGGGAAGAGTAATAAGAAAATCTATATCTACATGGACTCTTATGGCTTAAAAATATTCAACAATTGAGAGAGAGAAGTAGCAGGGAACCCAGGAGAAGAGATCACTGGGAGAAGATAGGAGCGAAGGGGAGGGGAGATGACGGGGGAGGGGATGGGAGGAGAGGATGGCACATAAGGGGGCACAACAGAAGAGAATAGAAAGAAATGTAGAGTCATATAAACCTATCGCCTACACAGTTTGAGCTTGAAACATGACTTCAACTCTAAGGTCTTACCCCAACCACAATGTTATTGCAGATACTAAGAGAAGAAGGATGCAGTGACACTGTGTCATTTAATCAGTAGAATGCACAGTGGAGCCAGGCTGTGAAATTGTGTGGTGTCCCTCACAGTTGAGTTACATGCACACCACAGTTATAATAGGAATCAAGTTTAGCCTATTTTCTGACTCTGGGTATTGGAAAACATGAACAGTGATTGACCTGTTCAAATAATTTATGTTTTAATTGAAGATAATTATAATAGCCCATAGCATTGCATGGTAAACCCAGTTTGAATGACAAAAGATAAATTTAGAAGATTAAGTTTTGCACGAGATTAATAGTTCTTATGGTGAACAGAAGAAGGATTGCCAGGTGTAGTCAGTTAGTAGTTGCTTTAATGTGGCCCTTAGGTGACTGAGGGAGGTTATACGTTCTTTAAGCTTGCTTAGGCACTAAGCCCTTCAGGGACATCTCTGATAAAAATGCAAATTATACTATTTGTCTAGTATTAACTTGGTTCTCGAGTCCCAAATGAGGACTAATATTAATTTTATTTTTGTTTTGTTTTGAATCCTCCACAGAATGAATTTCTGGGTTTTGAGGTAAACATCCTGTTTTAAAACGCTTTTTCAGTTCCCCTCCATCGTTCTTGAATGCACTTTTTTTTTATTAGTTCTAGTTAGGGAACAAGCTTGTTTCACATGTAAGTCCCTTCTCCCTCTCCCTCCCCTCCCCCATCCCTCCTCCCCACCCCAGTCTACCCCCCACCCCATTCACCCACCACTCCCCAGTCAGGGTAGGCCCCTCAATAGGGGCTCTGCAAAGTCCACCAAATCTTCCTGTGCTGGTCCTGGGCCCCTCCCCATGTGTCCAGGGCCAGAGTATAACCGTTCATTCCACCCGTGGGATGGGCTCTCAAAGTCCCTTCTTGCACCAGGGAAAAATATTAATCCACCACCAGAGGCTCCCTGGAGTGCTGAGGCCTCCTTATTGACGTCCATGTTCATGGTTCTGGATCAGTCTTGTACTGGCCTCCCCGACAGCATCTGGGGTCGATGTGTTCTCCCTTGTTCAGGCCAATTGTTCCTGTGGGTTTCTCCAATCTGGTACAGACCCCTTCACTCTTCATTCCTCCCTCTCGTCAACTAAATTCCCGATTTCAGCTCAGTGTATATCTGTGGATGTCTGTCTCTGCTTCCATCAGCCACTGGATGAGGGCTCCTGGTGTAATCAGTCAGAGGAAAGGGCAAATGCACTGGTTTTATAATGGCTATGCCTTCAGTATCTCCAACATTCTGATTCAATTCTAATTCCCTGTTTACTTCTGGATCTCTTTTAGCTGTGTCAACACTTGGGGTTGAAACACCAGAGTCAGATGGGTTTGGTGATGTGAACTGAGAATTTCAGCATTTCAGACCAGTGAGATCACGAACTCCAGACTCAGCTACATAGTAAAATCCTTGGAGAAGAGGGCAAAGATAGGAGAGAAAGAAAGTAAAAAAAAATAAACTGATTACTCTTAACTTTGTGAATATTGACCTTTGAGATTCTGTCCTTGAAAGCTGGCCTAACTTTTTTTTTGACATGTGAAATTTGTAATGAGTCTATGACCAACAGCACACTTATTTTATCTGTACTTTTAGTCGATTGTTACTCATAATAGTAAGCTACTAGAAATAGATGAAATGGACAACCATGGGCAACCCAATGGATCTGTCCTTGTACAGTGTTATAAGTGGCTTTATTATTATTTGATTTTTCCAGAGAAAATTCCCTTGAGAGTTTAGCTGGTAAACAAGGAATGTGAGTCAAGGAAGCCTCACTCAGAATCAGTTTTTCTCCAACTCTGTCATTAATAATAAATATAGAGATTTTACAAAAGATTTAACTCCCTTCCTTACAAGTTCAAACCCTATCTGAACATGATGTTCATTGTCCAAATATCGTTTTCTTTGATGACTGCAAATTGAAATTGCATTTAGTTGGAGTCTTGACCATGAATAAATTTGCTTGACTAAAGCAAAGATGAAGTTCAGAAAGGGAACTTCAAAGGGAATGACTACTTCTGACACCCTTTCCACATGCAAACCGTCTCTGTTCACAGTGGCTAATTGCTGTCCACACTCCAGGGGAGATTTCAGGGCATCTGCACTTTTACAAACAAGGTAAAACTATGGAAGAATGAAAGGTTCCAACATAAATTGAGAACGTTCATTTATGTTTGACTCTATAGCTATGCAACAGAAATTGTATTTCAAACAAAAACCGTTCCATGGCACGATGCTTCATAAAGTTTCTTGGTATACATGAAAAGTGGTTTATGAATTAAATAGTAAATTTAATAAAGAATCATTTTTAGTCACAAAGGAATTATGAATTTGTGAATTTTGATAGAATGATCCTTTAGCTGAAGCTAAATTTTGAAGCCCTTTAAAGGTTAAAAGTTAAACTTTAGAGTAATCTTCACTATTTCAATAACCATTACTCCTTTCTGTGGTATATAATTCATTCCTACAAATTGTTACTTGATACAGCCTAATAGTCAAGATGCCATGAGAGTCTATCCTTTCTCCAGACTCCAGCTGTTTAACCCCTTTTGACACTTGATAAAAAATAGTTTAACAGCCAAAAAACCAAAACCTATGCATTTTCTGCCATGTTTCCACATTATATCTCAATAACTTACTACTGAGAAATGTCAAATAATAAACACACATCTCCAGAGGTGAGAATTGTCAAGAGTCTTTTTCTTCTTCCCTTTAATAAAACAGACCCTGCATAGACTTCTTATTCTGTACATAACAGATGAGAACCTATACTTTCTTACATCCCAGAGAATAATTATTTTTCTCATGAAAGGAGTTAATAAAAAGTGCATAGCCACACTAAATTCTGTAAGTGTCAGCATTAGATTGAAAACTATGAGACTTTCTATCAGGGTTTTTTCGGAAGATGAATTGTGGCTATAGAGGAAGAATATTAACCTGGCTTCATATATAGTGTACATGAGGCAAATTCAGCTGTTGCCAATAAACAGGGCACCTTGATTTCATTAAGTACACTGCACCTAAAATTCCTGCAAATATCTCTTTTTAAATTCTGCCTGGAAATCCTGTCTGGCCAACATGAAGGAGTCACAGATTGAAATGAATTCTCACACTCTTTTCTTTCATTACAATTGTGCTCATTTTCCTCCAGAAACTATGTAAGACTGTGTTCTTCAATGAAAATCATTGAGGTGAAAACGTGAATGTTGAGGAATATCCTGCAGAGCTAAACCTGACCCTCAGATGCCACAGATTATCTGGAACCTAAGAATGGGTACCTTTCCCAATGCCATGCTGTGATGTGGTTTCCAAGACAGCAACCACCTGACATATCTTTTGTTACTCACACCCTGCTCCTAGAGTTCAAATTGCATCACCTATTAACTTTTATTTTCCTACCCAATGCCCCAAATTCAAGGATTTATAAACAAGAATAGAAATTCAATATTTGCTGCAAATAAAATAGAAATTGATACTTAAGTTAAGGCACATAGTCTGATTCTTCTAATGGAAATATACTCACCCTAAAATCACCATCACAAAACTACTAAACCAGAAATGACCACCAAAGATACATAGCATAGAAATTAGTCCCACATCTCAGAAAAGCCCTCAGTGAAACATGCCCCCTGACATCATAATTGCAAAGAACAGCAAGTTTTCATTAACAAGCCCAAATAATCTTCCCATGAAGTAGAGTAGAGTAGTGAAATGGGTGTCCTTGTAAACCACACTTCCTATCCTCAGTGTTGTTATTTGTGAAATTGATCCACAGTGTGGCATGTCTGTGGTTTACATGCCTACACTTGTTCAATATTCCATTTTATGGATTTTTGGACTATTACTCTACTGTTTGCAATTGTTGGGGAATTATTTTATTAAAGGCTACTGCAAACCCTTTCATACACTAATGATATGAGTATTTCATTGGGAAAATATGTGCCTTTCTATAGCATAAATGTTGAGTCAGATTCTAGTGCACATGTCCTCTTCATTCCTATTACAAAGTGGTCCTATAAAATGGTTGCACTCCTTTATGTCCTTATCTACAAGTAATACATTTTAATTCTCTGTACCCACTCCAATAGATCGTGCCAATTTTTAGAAAATTATATACTGCATGATGTTAGGTGCTGTACAAAATTACTTTATGGTTTTAATATGTATATGATATTGATCAATCCCATGTCGATATCATTAGTGATAGGTAACTCTATGCATTCTGTGCTTGGCTTCAGTCTTCCTGCTGTACATGTAGGTTCTTTATGTTTTCTACACAGTAGCACCCACGCTAGGAACATTTAAAATGTCTCGATTCTGCTGTTTCCACACCTTCATCAGTTTATGATAAGTGGTGTTTTTATTTTCAATACAGATTAATTAGCTATTTTTTAATTTCATCTTTTGTATTATACTTGTCATCCATTTAATTCATAATTTCTTTTTAATATTTTTGGTTTTTCAAGACAGGGTTTCTCTGTGTAGCTTTGGAGCCTATCCTGGCACTTGTTCTGGAGACCAGGTTGGCCTTGACCTCACAGAGATCTGCCTGCCTCTGCCTCCCGAGTGCTGGGATTAAAGGCATGTGCCACCAACGTCCAGCCATAATTTCTTATATGACTAAACATTTAACCAAGCAGATGCACTGAAATTTTCTTGTTGCCGAACAAGCAAAAATTGATTATCATTCATTTAACACCTAGTATCTAATTACATGTGAAGACACGTCATATTTATCTTTCTGCATCTGGGTTACCTCTATTGGGATGATTTTTTTTTTTTACCTCTATCCATTCGCCTGCAAATTTCATGATTTTTTTTAAGCTGAATAATACTCCATGGGGTAAATGTGCCAGATTTTCTTTATCCATTCTTCAGCTGAGAGACAGCTAGATTAATTTTAGTTCCTGACTATTGTGAATAAAGCTGCTATGAACATAGTTGAGCAAGTATTTTTGTGGTAAGATGGAGTGCCCAAGAATGGTATAGCTGTGTCTTGAAGTAGATTTATCCCAATTTTTGAGAAATAGCCATATTGATGCCCACAGTGGCTTGATAACCAAATCTGCACTCCCACCCGCAATGGAGGAGCATTCCCCTAGATCCAAATCCTTGACAACATGAGGTGTCAAGTGTGTTACTGATGTTAGCCCTTCTGACAGATGTAGGATGGACTCCCAAAGTAGTTTTGACTTGAATTTATTTGATAGCTAAGGATACTGAACATTTCTTTAAAAGTTTCTCAGGCATTTGAAATTCCTCTATTGAGCATTTTCTGTTTAGATCTATACCCCAGTTTTTAATTGGATTATATTGGCTTTTCTGATATCTAATTTCTTGAGCTCTTTGTATATTTTGGATTTTAGATATCCATCAGATATGGAGTTGTTTAAAATATTTTCCCATTCTGTAGGCTGCCTCTTTGTCTGATTAACAGGGTCCTTTGCCTTACAAAAGAAGAAACACCATGCAAAATGTGTTGTGTAAATGGGGGAGGAGGAAAAGACACTCAACAAGAATTCTGGTTTACCTATTAGGACAAAAATCAACACACTGTAGAGAAAGAAAAAATTACTATGGACATAGTCTTAGTCACAAAATGACAGCTTTGTACACTGCATGCTTGGAGAGGCCAAACGGAAGAAGAAAAAAGAAATGTCTACCTCATTTGTTCACTTTCTTTCTTTTCTTTTTTCTTTTTTAGAAACATCTCGCTGTGTCTCATAGAACTGTGATATTTATAAATTAAGAACCATTTTGTTTAAATCCTACCATTTCAATCATACATTTGAAAAAAACATTCTTCACAGGCTGGTTTATTTAATTTTAGATTTATGGATTAGCCTATGAGGGAGACTAAGCACCCACTACTCTGGGTCTCTAAGGACTCAGGATTCATGTCAGTCACTGGCTGGTAAACTACTTGTTAGCAGTATCAGCCCTCTGATGGCCTTTCCCTGTTTCAACATTTCCCCTAATATATAATGTTTGTCTCATTTTTGTTTATTTGATCTGTGGTAATTAATGTTTCATTTTAAAATATATGCCTAAGCAGCAAAACTTAACATCTGGTTTCCAGTCAAGGAGAACTCACAAGGGCTGAGGCTTCTGTTGAGGAGACCTTGGTGCACTCAACTCTCTACAATTTGACAACTACAGAATCTGGTAAACTTTTCAGCACAAGTTTTAGTAAGCTGAGTTCTGGGTGTCAAAATTTATGCTAGTAACTATCAGCTAGAAAAATTAAAAGAGCCAAATATACTAAGTGAATTAGATTGCTAGTAGATGTGTTTAAAAAGAATTAAAAAGAAATGAGATATGTGTATTAAGCCATATTCAAGAAGAACGCACTGATGGGTATTAAGGTACTAAGAAACCTAAGCTTGCTCTGTATCCATCAGCAGCTGGTCATGTAACTGGGTTGTGCTGTGTATTTATTAAATAGCTGAGTATAGACCACATGTTACATGGTTGTCCTCATTTTTTCTGATACCATCATGTCTAGGAGAAGATCAACATGACCAGATTTGTATTCTATAGGATTTATACATTTAGCCAATATGGGCTAATAAGTGCCAGATTTACTCTCTTGAAATATCTAAAATAATGAACATATTAAATTAAGAAAAATGTTCTGAGAATATTTGATACCAATACTAAGTATGGCTATGGAAGAGAAGTATGAGCCAAGTAGTTGAACCTTGCAATGCCTCAGTTTGTTAGCTGGGGAGTTACTTTGTCTATATAGGGAAAGGGGCATCCAAAAACAGAAAAAAAAAAAACCAACAACAACCAAAACAAAAACCTCATTCCTGTGTATAAGGGCATGAGAAGAAAGTTGTGTTTACAAGCTCAAGTACACAAAGGACTGGGTCTGTTCTGTAAAATATCTTCAAGCACCACAGAGCACAGCATCCCTAACACTTTCAGAATTTTTTTCTGTTTTGGTTTTCTAATAATGGACCCATGACTTTGAAGAAGATCACAACAAAGCCAGGGAGAGGGACAATTGAAAGAATTAGAGAGAAAGACTGCAGAATTCATATAACTAGAAATGTTTGCAGCACAAATCAGAAAATATAATGTGTGCCTTTATCTCACCAGGGGGACACATTTCAGTCAGTCTAAATGTGGCTCTCACCATAACAAAAATTAAAAGCAGAGAACACACAGGAAAGATCCATTAAAATGTTTCTAAGTTACTTAACTATAATGTAAATAATTCAGAAGAGTATTTGTTGAAAATACAAAATATACTGAATACAATACAGTAAAAATCAGAAGTGGGGACACAATAAAATTGTTAAGGACTTGAAGATGCTGGTCATAACAACAAATCCAGGAGCTAAATCATTGAATGGAAACTCAAAATTGTCACAGGTGTTAGCAATAACAGAGAAAGCCATGAAATGTTATTCTCATAGTCCATATGTTCAGAGTTAATTATAAACACTTCAGGAATAAAAACACAAATGGAGCAATGTCCAATGTCTGAAGGAGGAATGTTGTCTTATAATTTCATGGTCTTTGTCCTATGACAAATAAATAGCTTAATAACATGGTAGATGTTCCCAGTGTGTGCTTGTGTGTATGTTCCTGTTTGTGTGTGTGTGTGTGTGTGTGTGTGTGTGTGTGTGTGTGTGTGTGTGTGTTGAACACATATCAGCATACTCCATTAATACACTTTAAAAACTGAAGGGGGATTTACAAAAAAGAGGAGAGGATTGAATTAACTGTGTCTTAATATACATAGGTTTTAATGCCTCAAGAACAGCTGGGCCAGGTGTGGTGACACATGCCTTCATCCCAATACTTGAGAAGAAAGGCAAGCTGATCTCTGAGGGAACAAAGTTAGTCTGTCAAAATCAAAACCAAAAAAAAGGAAGAAGAAGAAGAGGAAGAAGAAGAAGAAAAAGAAGAAGAAGAAGAAGAAGAAGAAGAAGAAGAAGAAGAAGAAGAAGAAGAAGAAGAAGAAGAAGAAGAAGAAGAGCAGCAGCATCAGCAACAACAACAACAACAGCTGGACAACTATTAAAAACACAATTTGAAAAAATAAAATGTCTTCTATCCCCTCTTCTCCCCTCCTCTTTCCCCTAATTCCCTCCCCGCTCCCCCAATGCTCCCAATTAGCTCAGGAGATCTTGTCCTTTTCCCCTTCTCCAGGGGACCATGTATATCTCTCTTTGATTCCTAGCTTCTCTGGATGTGTGGATTGTAGGCTGTTAATCCTTTGCTCTATGTCTAAAATTCATATATGAGTGAGTACATACCATGTTTGTCTTTTTGTGACTGGGTTACTTCACTCAGAATGGTTTCTTCGAGTTCCATCCATTGTTTTTTTCTTTTCCCACTGAGTAGTACTCCATTGTGTAAAGGTACCACATTTCCTCTATTCATTCTTCAGGGGAGGGGCATCTAGGTGGCTTCCAGGTTCTGGCTATTAGAAACAATGCTATTATGAACATGGTTTAACAGATGTCCTTGTTGTATGGACATGCATTATTTGGGTATATACCCAAAAGAGGAATTGCTGGATCTTGTGGTAGACTGAGTCCCATTTTCTGAGGAATCTGCATACTGATTTTCAAAGTGGTTGTATGAGCGTACACTCCCACCAGCAGTGGAGGAGTGTTCCCCTTTCCCCACATCCTCTCCAGCATAAACTGTTATTGGTGATTTTGATTTTAGTCATTTTGACAGGAGTAAGATGGTAACTCAGAGTAGTTTTGATTTGCATTTCCCTGATGGCTAAGTATGTTGAGCACTTTTGTTAGTGTCTATCAGCCATTTTAGACTCCTCTATTGAGAATTCTCTATTTAGTTATATACACCGTTTTTAATTGGATGATTTGGTGTTTTGGAGACTAGCTTCTTGAGTTCTTTGTAAATTTTTGAGATTAGCCCTCTGTTGGATGTGGGGAATGATGAATAAGTTTTCCCATTCTGTGGACTGCTTTTTTGCTTTGTTGACTGTGTCCTTTGCCTTACAGAAGCTTCTCAGTTCCAGGAGGTCCCATTTATTAATTTTCGATCTCAGTGTCTGTGCTACTGGTGTTATGTTCAGGAGGTGGTCTCATGTACCAATTCATTAAAAAATACCTCCCACTTTCTCTTCTAAGAGGTTCAGTGTGGCTGGTTTTATATTGAGGTCTTTAATCCATTTGGACTTATGTTTTGTGCATGGCAATAGATATGGATCTATCTGCAGTCTTCTGCATGCCAGCATCCAATTATGCCAGCACCATTTGTTGAAGGTGCTTTATTTCTATTGTATAATTTTAGCTTGTTTTTCTTTTCTTTTTTTGTTTTTGTTTTTTTTTTATTGAGACAGGGTTTCTCTGTGTAGCTTTGGAGCCTACCCTGGCACTCACTCTGGAGACCATGCTGGCCTGGAATTCACAGAGATCCTCCTGCTTCTGCCTCCCGAGTGCTGGCATGTACCACCAACATCTGCTTAGCTTCTTTTTCAAAAAAAAAATCAGGTGTTCCTAGGTGTGTGGGTTAATATCAGTGTTTTCAATTTGATTCCATTGGTTTTACCTGTCTATTTTTGTGCCAATACCAAGCTGTTTTCAGACTATAGCTTTGTAATAGAGCTTGAAGTCAGGGATGGTGATTCCTCCAGATGTTTCTTTATTGTACAAGATTGTTTTGGCTATCCTTGGGCTTTTGTTTTTCCATATAAAGTTGAGTATTGTTCTTCCATGGTCTGTGAAGAATTGTGCCCGTATTTTGATAGGGATTGCAATGAATCTGTAGATTGATTTTGGCAAGATTTCCATTTTACTATGTTGATTCTACCTATCCAAGAGCATGGAAGACTTTCCATTTTCTGGTATCTTCTTTAATTTCTTTCTTTGAATACTCAAAGTTCTGGCTACACAATATTTCACTTGGTTGGGTAGCTTTACCCCAAGATATTTAATGTTGTTTGTGGCTATTATAAAGGGTGACATTTCTTTTATTTCTTTCTCAGCCCACTTATCATCTGTATATGGTAGGGTTACTGATTTTTTTTTTTTAGCTAATCTTGTATCCTGCCATTTTGCTGAAGGTGTTTATCAGCTGTAGGAGTTCCCTGGTAGAGTTTTTCAGGTCACTTATGAACTATCATATCATCTGCAAATAGTGAAATTTTGACTTCTTCCTGAAGGACACGAGGGAGCAGGAAGGTTGAATTGGGGGAATAATACAGGAGACCAAGAGAAGAGATATCATAATAAAGGGAGCCATTATAGGTTTAAAGAGAAATCTGGCACTAGAGCAATGTCCAGAAATCTACAAGGATGACACCAATTAACAATCTAAGCAATAATGGAAAGGCTAACTTAAATGCCTGTCCAGGATAATGAGATTGATGACTGCCTTATATGTCATCCAAGAGCCTTCATCCAGTAGCTGATGGAAGCAGAAGCAGACAACCACAGCTAAGCACTGATTCAAACTCCTGGAATCCTGTTCCAGAGAGGGAGGAGTGATGAACAAAGGGGTCAAGCCCAGGCAGGTAAAATGCACAGAAACAGCTGACCTGGACAAGGGAGAGCTCATGGACCCCAGACTGATAGCTGGGAAACAAGCATGGAACTAATCCAGACCACATGAACGTTGGTGTCAGTGAGGAGGGCTCCGAAATCTATGGGGCCTCTTGTAGTAGATCAGTACTTATTCCTAGCATTGGAATGGACTTTGGTAGCCCATTCCCTATGGAGGGATACTTTCTCAGCCTAAAAACATGGGGGAGGGCCTAGGCCCTCCTCCAAATGATATGACAGATTTCGAAGATCCCCTGGAAGGCCTCACCCTCTCTGGGGAGCAGAGGGGATGGGATGGGGGTTAGTGGAAGGCTGGGGAGAAGGGGAGGGAGCGGGAACGGGGATTGACATGTAAAACAAGTTTGTTTCTAATTTAAATAAAAGAATAGAAAAAAAAGAAAATGCTTGAAAACATTTAAAACGATGGGAATTTTCTGCTGTCAAACACTGAAGAGCTGTTTCACAGAGGTTTCGTAGTCAGGAATACATTTCCTCACTAATGATGAGGAGCAATGAGTTAGCAATGCTCACCTTGAGTCTCATCTGCCACCCAGAAGAAACCACCTGAACCTGTCAGTTTATCACAATGTGTCTTCATTCAAATGAGGTATATTAGCAAACCATAAATATCATTTATAAAACATGAAGTTAAAATATGGACGTGATGCTTAAACAGTTAAAATAATGCCACATTTATCATCTGTACTGGTGTGCAAGTGTGACTGTTTTTGTCATCCTGACTTTTCTTATGAGCATCCGTATCAGATTTTTGTTATCCTTTCTTTTCTCTCAATAGATTTTCTCTTGTTTTTGTTTCTTTCTGACTCAATTTTCAGGCAGTAATTTAGAAAAATTCTGTCTTCCTAAACATTCAGTGTTTCTTGGTTTGTTCTCAGAATGGAAGAAGCACTGGGTCTGGGCTTCAATGCTTATTTTTTACCAAGTGATCTTTCTTTACGTAAAGGAAAGCTCTGAGAATATGTGGGTAAAATTATTAAAGAAGAATCAAAATATATCTACAGGGCTTTTACTCTAGCAATTAGGCTTTTTTATTAATTTTTATTTAAATTAAAAACCTTATTTTTACATATCAATCCCAGTTCCTTCTTCCTCTTATCCTCTTATCCTCTCATTCCCCCACCAGCCCCCAGACTAGGCTTTTTGATGGATATATATTTTGTTTGTTTCAATCATTTAATAAAGTACCCACAGGAACTTGTGTTCACTAACTTGTGTCAATATAAAACAAAGCTTCATATGACACCTGAAACTTTTCTACATTTTACATGAGCTTAGAAAGTAACTGTTTTCTTCATGATATTTTCATTGATACTTTGTTTTTGTTGACTGTCAACTTTACAAAGAACATTTTATTGTGGAAATTTCTATTTTTCTATAAGAACTAGAAGCCTCTTCTTTCCATCATAAAACTTGTTATTTTGGAACTTCCTTTCCCTTTCACAATTCAATGTTGCCTCTGAAAGAAGAGAGACTTCATGGCTCACCAGCTTTGTTATGAGCTGCTAGGTACTGTTTCTCCCAATGACACAGAGAATTATTACAAACCTGGTGACATCATGTAACATGAATTTACCTTCTTCCACCTCTGACACAGGTCTTGTGAAGAAAAATCTACTCCTCCTTGTCAGAACCTTCCAAAAATGCAGATAATTTCTTTTTAGTTTTTCTCATACCCTGAATTCCTCTGCTTATGAGCCTTCCTCTTTTATCAGAGATTTATCATGGCCAGTGTTGCTTGTCCTGTTCTAGCTGTTTTGTCTCTGGTATTCACAACTCACTCTTGTAAGGAACACGTATGGGGATCCCCAGATAAACAGGGAGTATCTTCGGTTAAGACCTTTAACCACATGGGTATATCTTTCTTTTATGAATAGTACTGTAGCCTCCTTTGGGAAGAGTGGAATGTGAGTTTCTTTGGGAACCATTTGATTCACTGTATAAAAACTTTTAAATGTCCATAGAGGAATCCAGTGTCTAGATGTAGGCTACAAATATGAAACTAGTGACTTTTCAAATCAGAGTGAAAGCCAATGGTTCTGATCCCAGAGGTAACAAGATATTTGAACATGCAAATACTAGAAACCATCATGACTATGTTGATTTGGTTAAGAGTGTCACCTGTTGTTCCTAGTTCTTTGTGCTTGTGTTTCAGAATACAAGCTTTCATATTCTGCTCCAGTCAGCATGGCTGCTTCCAACTGCCGAGTTTTCCCTCCTCCCATTATAAACTCTAACTTCTAGATCTGTAGGCCTAAAGAGCTCTTCTGTAAGTCTCCTGACCATGGTGTTTTATAACAGCAACAGAAAAACAACCAATACAATGATTGAACCTGAATTCAAATTACTCTTTCCTGCAGACCTTGAAAACGTAGGTAACACAACTAAGCACTTGAAATACTAATATTTTGTGAAATGTTTAAAGCTGTATAGAGAGGGAAAAGCTAGCCTAATTGTGGGTTGATTGTAAAGTTGGTACACAGGGACTTTAACTGCATCTTCTGCATCTTTTTGCATGTGTCACTGACTTCCTGCCACAAACAAAAGCACCCAGTTAGCAAGGCAAATGTCCTGTTTTCCAGACTCTGAGCCCTAAGTAAATGCTGACTTTTCACTTGCTCATGTCCAGCACCTTTGTCAAGGAACTCAAGTCTCTTCCATAGGTCCTTTGATATAAATAAATCAAGCATTCCCTGTGTGCTCTGAACAGGTACAATGCTATAAGGCACATGGCTATGCTATTTGCTAAAATTCTGTGTACATTATATATTTAAATAAAATAATGATTTCTTTATATGAGTACTTTTATCTCCATTTATCAAGGACAAGTAACAAATTAAAGCAACAACTTTTATTAGTTTTTCGAAAGTGTGAGATAAAGGCTATTCATGTGAATATGTGACAGCATATTATACTGGCACAACTCTCAAATCTACCTTCATTTATTTTTCACTGATAAAAAAGTCTTAGCTGACAGTTTTGCCAACACACTAATTAGCTCTCTGTTACAGAGTTTTCTGTAAGATTCTACCTGAAACTTCTACATTTTCTTGTCAGGCACCAAGCAGGAACATGGTGTTTTATATTTTGAATAGGTTAAGATTGTGAATAGTAGTTACTTTTCCCCTTGTTTTTCATTTTGTGTATTTGATATTGCTAAAATTCATACTTTAGAGGTTTTCCCCTATATTATATTCCAGATGAGTGTAATATTCACTGTTGTCTTTTAGTATTTATTAATTTACATGAGAGTAACTTTGAATTTCCTCTGTGTTTACCGGTAACATGAGACTTACAAGTTTCCAAGTAAATGTACAACATATAATAGAGTTTCAACTTATATGAGTTTCATTAAAGGCAAGTTTAGCTCCATCTCATATGGTAGAAAATATCATTTAAAAGCTCATTGTTAGTAAGTAAGATACATGTCAGCATTTTGGAAAGTAGGTGTGCAATGAAAAATAATAAAGGTATTATTCTTTGGTTTTGGTCAGTGATGAAGTAATACTTCCTTGTCCTTTGTTTTCACTGAAATGAAAACAGAAGTGAAATGTGTTCTATATAGGTGCTTAGGTACATATCATTCATTAACTTTCTAGTTTAATAATGAGCAAAATTCACAATGTTGTGATAATTAACATACTGTGACCCCAAGAGGTTTCATAAAAAAGTTGGTTACTCCATTAACTTTCATGGTACTATACAACTAGTGTGTGGATCTTGACAGACCAGTCACCACTGTAGTCCACGGAGTCTACACCTGGGTAAGATTGCTAATTATTTTTCTTCTGCATGAAGTATCAGCTTTATTTTTTTTACAAAATGGCCTTCAGAATAGAGTCAGACCACAGAAGAGGAAAATAGTCATAAGTTATCCAGCAGAGGATTGGTGTTTTTTTTTTTTTTTTTAAAAAAAAAAACCTCAAAAATCCCAGGACCAAATAAATAGATAACAAATGAATGAATGAATGACATCATACTGAAACACATTGACAAGGAATTTCTCTTTCTTTCCTTTTTGAATGAAAATAAATTCTTCTCTTACACAATGGATCCCAGTCATGGTTTCCCTTCCTCCACTTCTCCTAGCTCCCTCTACCTCCCTTATCACCCAGATCCACCTGCTCCGTTTCCCTTCAGAAAAGTGCATTCCTCCAAGAAACAACTAAAAAAGGTACAACAAGATAAGGTAAAACCCTCATACTGAGAATAGACAAGGCAAACCAATAGGCGAAAAAGAGTACCAAGAGCAGACAAAAAAGTCAGAGGCATACCTGCTCCTGCTGTTAGTGGTCCCACAAAACACCAAGCTAACAGCCACAACATACATGCAGAGGACCTAGTACAGACCCTTAGAGGAACTGTGCTTGCTACTTCAGTTTCTATGAGTCCACAGAGTCCTGTTTATTTGGTTCAATGTGCCATGTTCTTCTGGTTCCTCCACACCATCTGAACCCTGCCATTGTTCCTCCACTTGTCTGTAGGGTTCCCCAAACTCAAAGTGTAGGGATCCAATGAAGACCTTCAATTCAGACTTGATCTTCAATTCAGCCTAATATTTGGCTATGGGTCTCTGCAACTGCTCCCACTTGCTGCCAGAGGAAGTCTCTCTGATGAAAACAGGACAAGACGGTGATCTATGAGTAAAGCAGAATATCATTAGTAATCATTGGAACATTAAAATCATTTTCCTTTCTCTTATGTATTTATTTCTTTTTGTTTGTTTAGTTATTGGATAGTCATGTTTGGGTCTACCCTAGGTCGCTGTGCTATCTAGTCTCTGATTCCTGACCATTATGCTGTGTCAGGTGTGGGGAATACAAAGGAGTTTGAATTTGTATTCCCATGATCACTCCTTTGAGATTTCCTTTTACATAAGTCAGAACGGCTGAGAATAAAACAAACATGAAGGTAAAGACAGTGTGGATGTGGGAAAGGAGAACATACATTCACTGCTCCTGAGATGCAAACTAATGCAGGTACCATGGAATCAATGGAGAGGTTTCCTCAGCAAGCTGAAAATATGACCTAGCTCTGCCATTCCTGAGTGTATTAATCAAGGATACTGTATCGTGCAACAGGGATACTTGATTGTTTGAGTTCATTGCTGTATTCACAACATCCAATAAATTAAAACAACATGGGCATTCAACAGTTGATGAAAAGATAATGAAAACATGGTACATATACACATTGGAATATCTCTCCAATGAAAATAAAAATGAAATTACAAAATTTTCAGGTAAATGGTTGTTACTGTAAATAATCATTTGATGTAAATTAAGTCAGAGCAGAAAGAAAAATGCTGCAGGTTATCTACCATATGTGGATACTAGATTAGAGTCTTGATATGTGTGTGCTTATATTGGAGTATTCATCAAAATCAGGAAAGTAGTAAGGGTCAGTGAGTGGATGGAGATTTCAAGGACGGGAAGATAGAATGATGGTAGGTATGAAAGGAGAAAAGGGGAATAATGACCCAGAAATTATTAAGTGAGGTGGAAAATGGAAAGATATAGTAGACTTCATTATGGGGAGAAATAGCTAGTGATAAACAACTTTGAAAATTTAATCCAGAAACTTACTACCACAAAAGAGTACTGAAACATTCATGGAGACACATATTTAAAGTGAGTTTAAATGCACTAAACCTATAATAGAGGATTTATGCCTCTCAAAGACACCATAGGATATCAAATAAAAGGCCCAGCACCAGGTGAAATTGTAGCACCTGCTATCTGTCAATATAAACTTATTCAGAAACAAGATCTCTGCATGCATTAAAATAAATATATGTGATAAATGAATCAGCATAAGTCATAATACTAAAAATACTGTCTTTATAAGGAATGGGGTGTTTGGACACAGTGACACAGACAGGCAGACAGATACACAGAAATAAGAGGAATTCTATAAGATGATGGTGCACTGGTGGAGGGGAGTATATGTAAGCCAAGGGATAGCAAGGCTGGTGAGCCATTAAAAACTCAGGCAGGAACAGAGAATGACACACTCCAAAGCTAATAGGAAAAAGCATGGCTCTGCCAATGTGTGTCTTTGCTCTCAACTTAACTACTAGGAAAGAATAACTGTGGTCTTTTAAGGCTCTATATTTGTGGTAGTTTCTCAAGGGCCTAGGAAATGAATATAATTGTATCCCTGAATGCTATCCACTGTATCCTAAATCTCTTATGTAAAAATAAGAAAGTATATTAAACCCCGATGAGTGATTCACCTTTGAATTTGTCCACAATTTCCTATTCATAACATAATAAAAATTTCATCATTTCTCAGTTCCAGGAAACTAGTCTGAACTTTGGCAATTTCAGATATTATTTTTTAGAGATAATGGATACATTTTTCTTTTTTTGCTTAGCATACATAAAATATGTTTATGTGTACACATTGAGGCCTAAAAGCATAAAAGTTATCACAGCAAATTTGTATCAAACATTACATGCAAGATTATGTTTTTATTGGGATTTATAGATATACATAAATACATTTCTTGGTCTAAAATTTAGCATTACTACCCATATTTCTCCAAAAGGATATATAGTATTAACTATCAGATCATCAAATGTATCATTTTATCAAGATTCATTCAAGGGAACTATAGACATCATTCAATATCAAAACATTTACTATCCCCCCATCAATCCCTAGATTATTAAAATATTACTCAAGAAAACACTTTAGCATTTGAAAGTCTACCCACCACAGAGAAAGCATCATATAAGTTAACAAAAGCATCATAAATACATTTCAGGAGTATTTTCAGGAGTATATTCAGGAAAATAGTCCTTCAATAAAAAGGAGTATTTTGAAATTTCTTGCATATATATTTTGAAACACCTCTGGTGATAGTTAATGTTTTTTCTCAACAATTTCTTGACACAATATAGAGTCACCTCAGAAGGGTGACACAATATAGAATTATCAAAATTAGGTTGACCTGTGGCTATATATCTCTGGAGTGGTGCTTCATTATGTTAATTTGAATATGAAAACTGCACTTTAATGTGGGAAACACCATACCCTAAGTTTTAGGTCCTGTACGCTATAAACATCAAGAAAAAAAAAAAGCAGAGAGTAAGCTGCGTACTAAACTTGCATGCATGCATTATCGCTCTGTTCTTGTTTCAGGTTACTTCCACCTTGATTCCCCTGCTCTGATGATTGTAATTGGGAATTGTGAGCTAAATTCAACCTGTACTCTTTTATTCTCATCAGAGTACTTCATCCCAGCAGTGGGATGAGACACTGAGACACAATGATTCTGAGAAGTGGGGGCACAGCTGTGATAACCCTGACTAAATACCGTTAATCCTTTGGAAATGCTCAGTTACACAGAGTGTCAAAGGCTCTGCTTTGTTTGTGGAAAAATTAGAAATTGTTCCAAACAGAGCTTTATGGGCCATTCTGGAGGCATCTGGAAGACAAGAATGGCCCATTCTGGAGGGATCCCAGTAGACAAGAATGGCCAGAGAAATATGAACATTGGAAGGATGGCTCCGGAAGTTTCAGAGAGTAAGACGAACTCTATCAGGAGGTCATCCATAAGATCGTTTGGCCAAGAATATGGACTCATTCTACTCTTGTTCTGAGAACCTGTGTGAAGCTGAATTTACAGATAATGGATGAATATGTTTGACAAAGGAAATCTCAAGGCAGAATATTGCTCAGGCCTGTACTGAGTGAGCGTTTTCATTAACAAAGAAATCAACATGATTGCAGAGAAAGTTCTGAACAGGAAAACTATCCTCAAGGCAACATCCTACCCTTTGGAGGAGGCTTCTTCTCATGAAGATCCAGATTTATTTTAGGAAGAAAGGCTAGGTTGACTGCATTCCCTGCTCCTAAAACAACTGCCCAAGACACTCCTTCCCCAGAGCCAGCACACAGCAGCAGATACAGCGTTGGTTTCAAGGGGCCAGGGTACAGCTTAAACTGGTACAAGAATTTGGCAATACATAATCATAATCCACATGATACTAGATTGGCAGGATTAAGGAGCCCAAGGAGAGACACAGAGACCATGTGCTTGTTGTGTGGCATGGTTACAGTCTCTGTGGAAAGGCTCTGAGAGACATGATATGGAACAGTGAGGGTGATGCTGCAGTAATAATGAAGATATCATTATGTTAAATACACCAAGACTATGAGATAACTGCCAAGGACAGTTGAAGGAAAAGACTGGCACCATCCTGAAAGAGAAGTCTGTTTGCTACTTGTTGCAGCACTGGAGGAGTTTGTAGCAAATAAGCAATTCTTAGAGCCCAGAATTGCATTATGAGAACCAAATGCTGGACACAGAGTTGCAGGATTAGTATTTGCAAGGATTTTGGGTCCTGTTGATATTACTGGTGTGTCCCTGTTCTTCCCTTTGTATAGCAATGTTTACTTGGGGCATTGTATGCTGGAAATTTGTAAGAGATTTTATAAATCTCAGTTACAATGCTGGGATTTTTAAAGGTGACAGAGACTTTTAAAGTTGGTCTATGTGTTACATTGAGAGAATATATGCAGTTTCAGGCAAGGGGTGGGATGTTTTCACTTAGAACTGTTGTGATTGGTTTAAAGTTGACAATAAAGAGAGAGAATGTTATAGTACATGTCAATTATTAATTTGCCACATCAATAATTACCAGGGTAAAAAGGTTTTTTGGAGGAGTTGTGTCTATTAGGTTATCCTTTGGACATGTTTGCGGGTCATTTGTCTCAATTGTATTGGTGGGAGTAGACTCAGCCTCAGAGTGGGCATTACCATCCCCCAGATCAGGTCTTGGAGTATAAAGGAAGAAAGTAGACTAATTAAAAAGATGGATGCATTCGTTTTCTCTGTTTTTTATTGTGTATGTGACCAGCTGCTTAAGTTCCTGCCATGACTTCCTCAAAGAATGGATTGTAGTCAGTAAGTGTGAACTAAAATACACCCCTTCTCTCATTAGCTGTTTTTTACAAGATGTTTTGTGACAAAGAAAAAGAATTGGGGCAAAGAAGCCCTCCTCTAGACATTTCTATCCAGATCAGTACTAACAGCAGAGCATCACAGGAACTTTTCTTTACTAAATTGAAGGATTACCTAATATATTTGGTATTCAGACTAAAAGAATCTGTGATTCTTTCAGAATAATTACACCACAGCCTCACTGTCCTCAAACATATTACTTTTACAAGTGTGCAGTCATTGAAAAGTATGTTGTTATGTGCCACATAGATAGTTTTGTTTTTCAAACTCTGTGTGTCCTAAAATAGTCATACTACTGTGAAGGGGAATATCACACACACACACACACACACACACACACACACACTAAATATATATATATATATATATATATATATATATATATATGAAAAAGAGGATATGATTTCAAAAGTGAGCAAGGCAGAGTGTGGAAATGGCAAGCATTAGAGAGAAGAAAAGTAAGGCAAAGGAAAAATAATGCAATTAAATTTTAATTTAAAGATACAAAATTATTAATAAAATATCTCTTTACTAAAGATTAATGTGCCTTTTCTTAAAATCCCTAGAGTCATTCTTTGTCTCCTTCTCTTTCTCCCTCTCTCCATATTTTTGTCTGTCTATGACCAACAAGGTGAGAAATGCACACAGGATTAGAAATTTGAGGCTATCCAAATCAACAAAAACAAACAGAATCAAGCTTTGTCCTTATTACCTATGAACCAAATAAGTTACGTCGTTATAATTTATATATGTATTGTTTTGCCCTCACCTGTAAAATAACATACTAATAGACTAAATTATAGGGCTTTGTCAGAATTAAATGAATAATCCTACAGGTATACTTAGACAGATTATAAAACAAATAAACATTAATTTGTATAAATGACAGAAAAAGGGAATTTGCAGATTTCTGGCCATGTACATAGCATCACTGAAATGTCCCTGTACAAATAAACCCTAGAAGAAACTAAACATCACTCGGAAACAGGCCCGGATCTCTTTTCATGATGTCTAAATGTTTCTTGAAATCATATTCTAAACCAAAGGAAAGATATGATGACTTGGACATTATTAGGGGGAAAATGTGTATAAGAAACAAGGACAAGGTACAGTCAGTTGGCAGGAAGATACAAGGAATGTGTATGCCTGTTTTCTGTTGTTTTCCACTGAGTGAGAGCTACCAGTCTTGACGCACCAGTCTGTTAACTATACACATCCCAATGTATAATTATGTTTTTCATCACCAGACAAATTAGATTGATGCTTAAATCACCTCTTCTTACATTGGCAATTCCTCTTAGCAGCCAATCCCTCTAAGGAAGTTGGAGAATACATGTCTAGTGCTCTTGTGATTTCTCTGTCAGTAATATGTTTGCCTCAAAGGCAAGAGGATCTGTATCAAAGGCAAGATCTTGCTCAAAGGCAAGGGGTTTTGATCTCCAAAATCCACACCAAGATGAGAATGTTCCTTGATGCCTAGTCCTAATCATACCTGATGCTGATTTTCAGGCTCTTAGGGGAGAAAAGTAATGAAGTCTTACCCAGCTATGAATCTGTGAGCTTCAGTGGGGACCAGTCTGGTAAGATGTGACCATTGGTTCGACAATGTCATGAAAGCTCCAAGAGTCATCAACAGCTTTCTTTTTTTATTTAGAAACAATCTTATTTTACATATCATTCACAGTTCCCTTCTCCCTCCCATCCTCCCATACCCCCATCCATCCCCTGTCCCAACCCCCATCCACTCCCAGGGAGGGTGAGGCCTCCCATGGGGGGTCATCAAAGTCTGTCATATCATATGAGAGCCTAGGCCCTCCCCCATGAAACTAGGCTGAGAGACTAGCTGTCAGCAAGGGAAACCCATGACATATGCTCTAAATCTAACCAAGAACTCATAACTTGAGAATGCATAGATTCTAAGGGGAACATATTAATATTAGTTTTCTAAATCAAAACAGTATAAAACTATATTCAGTATAAAGCTATGATATTCTAATATAACTTCAAAATATTTATTTTAGACTTACTGATTAATAATAATGACAAATCATTTGGCACACAAAATGCCAGAACTATAACCACAGAATTCCCTTACCATTCAGTATAGCCTAATTGGTGAACTTCAGGCCTATGATAAGACTTATCACAGAGATTGACCAACACTCCTGAACATGGCTTCTTCAGTGGTGATGGACACATAGGTACACATCTTCATACATAATGGTCATATCAAACATACATATATGGACAAACACATGCACCTGCACGCAGATATAAGCCCCCATGAAAAGTCTAAAAAAGATAGTTTCTTAAGCATGAAATAATTTCTCATACTTTATTACTGCAAAGTGCATATATTTGTATTTCTATTTAAGGAAACAATTTTGATAGTATATATGCCACTGCATTTCTATTGAAAAAAGACAAATTTTAATGTAAAGATTTTTATCATGGAGCCAACTGGAACATTTATTGAATATATCTATCCTTCCTGTCCATTTCACCTGTTGTTTCTTAATCGAAACCCCTAACAAACTGTTTATACTTTCTGTATGTGTTCAGGGTGCATATATGAACATGTGTACATATGAACATGTCAGTGCATGTGTGTACCCATGTATGTAAACATTAGAGGTCAGTGCCAGGGGTTTTTCTCTGTTGGCCCCCACCTTATTTTCTGACACAACACATCCTGATGAGAGTGAAACGGATAGAGCTAAAGTAGTTAACAAGAAGGCCTGTGGGAACACGCCTTGCTTCAGCTCCCACTCCAAACTGCCAAGAGAAGATTACAGATGGGCGCTTCTTTTTCCTGATGTTTATGGGGGTTTAGGGGTGCAGATTTAAATCCTTGAGTTTACTTGGCCAGCACTTTAAAAACCCAGCTACATGCTCAGTCCTAACTTTTCTTCAAAATCCTGCAATAAAATATTTCCCCTCCCCAAACTTATGTCAAACCCTCCTTCACTTCTCTATCTAGATGGAGAAAACATTACCTATGAGAGTGCAGAAAACGAACTTGTGTTAAACTTAATACAGGATTTCTGAGTCCTAAACATTTATTATATTGTATCTTTTCCCATTTTGTCTAATCTTACTCATGTCAAAGTGTTTCAAATTTCAAATTCCATTGTTCAGTATTTTTCAACCAGTGTTTTCTGGGGAATAAATATTAATAAGAAAAGATAATGAAATGTGCTTTCAAAAACTAAACTTTCCACTAAAATAATTTGTTTCTTTTTTCAAGAAATCTTTATTAAAAGTAAAAATGTCTAGACTTCTGTCAATGTCAACCCAAATTATGTTATAGAGGATTAAGTTAATCATGGATAGAAGTATAAGAATGGCTCCATGTCAATCACTGTGATTAATTCTGAGTAAATGTGGCACCCATTCAGGTACATTCTATGTTCGTGGCAAACACCAAGTATAAATATTGAAAATAAGAATCCACACTGAGGATCAGGGTGGAAAATCATATCAGGATTTTTCCCTTCTACACCCAGGAAGCTCGCTTATTTCTCTTTCTCACTGTCTATAATTTGCATGCCTTTAGTACAGCTTTTGGAATAGACTAGAAGAATTTAAGAATTTTTGTTCAGTTTAATGCCTTGTGAACATCATCCCATCCATGACTTGAGAATTTCCCTTCATTCTGTTTAGGCATCTTTGTGGGAGAATAAGAAGTGACAATGATTTTCTCAGGAAGATCTCCTGTATCTAAGCAGTTTGATACTCAGAGATGCAGAGCATGTTGCCATGTTACTGCAGTAGAAAATAAGAGAATGAAGTCCCTGACTTTTTCACTTAAAGGTTCAATCATGACATTGTGCTAATGTTAATTTCAAATAGAATGCCCTTGCTTCCCACATTAAAAGGGAGGAGAAAAGGGGGATGATATGATTGTTCAAATCTTTGCATTCATGAATATTCATGAGAATGGATGGTATGGGGCTCAAAGCACTCATTGCATTTGTTTAAATATTCCTTTATGACTTCCAAGAGTAATTAATAAATTCTATGAGGAAATATGTCTGATATTATAACTTTTATGCATAAATGCCCATTTTAAAGTGTTATGTCACCTATAACCATTAAAAATAGTAGAGCTTTGAAAGACTCCAGACACTGAGATATTTTCAAAGTGTCATTGTGTTTGAGTTTTCCTGTTGTATATGTGAAACACGTTTCTAGAAAAGTAATTCATAGCTGCATAATTACTTTTAGAATAGTTCATCATAAGCAAATATTGACAGGGAAAATAAGATTATAAATGGCAGAGATAGCAAAAATAGAGCTTTAAATGTAGAATGTGAAATCTTAAATCCTGTTATTAAAATAATATGTAAGTTCAAAATTAATGAGGAAAAGTTCATCATCATTTGACTGAGAGTAACTACTGTGCAGCAACTTACAACTTAGGTATGTACAACATTAATGATAAATTTTACTCTACTAACGGGTACTCAATATGTGGAAAATAACATCCCAATCACCAAAGGTCAACTAAATTGGACAGTCAACAGCCATTTGTGTCAGGGATGTCAGCAGTACCATGCTCTTTGTCTTGAGACTAATAGAATATTTGGTTCAACTTGATAGAATTGATAAGGACTGTTTACTTGAGGGGTTTGGAGTATAGCTCAGTAATAGAGCTCTTGTAGGAAATACACCTAGCCCCAGTATTGATGCCTAAGAGCAATAACAAATAACTTAATTAATTGAAACAAATCTTCCCTGAAAAATATGTAGTCACATCCTAAGATGGTAGAAATAAATCATTTACATGTTATTGTACTCTCATTAATTTGTGTACTAGAAATAATAAATATACCATCCATTGGGAAAGGTGAAAATTTCATCACAGCACATTAGGCTATTTTATTTATAAATGTTATAAGCTAAAACAACAAACATTAGAAAACTCAAAACTGTATTGAGATACCAATAGAAACTACGCAGTTTGCAGGGAGAACAATAAGAATGTCTTTGCTTATTTTCTATGTACTCATCAGAACTCTAAGGCTAAGGCTTTAGAGATTAATCATTTTTACTTTGTTCTTTCTTTATTGAGATAAAATTTCACATAGGCCATGCTGGCTTCTAGCTAGCTACATAGCTCAACCTTTCCTTGAACTCCTAAGTGTTATTAAGTGATTGCAGTAAAATTGCATACCACAATGCCTAGTTAAAAGACATATATTATATTTGATTCCTAAACTGATGTTAGTAGATATTTATAAACCAGGAGAAAATCCAGAAGATTTCTATTTAGAAAACATTTACATGTTTGAGATCTATGTTTCATAGTAATATGGCTTTTGCTTTATAATTTATAGCAATATTTCTATACCTAAAGATATTATATTGCTAATGGGAGTTTTTCAAATCTTTGTCTTTTGTACTTTAATGAAATTGCTTTAAAAACAATAAAATATTTACAAATACAAATGGCTGGACAGGTAGCTTAGAAAATAGAAAAGCTGATGCATTGATGAATTGATATGTAGATAGATAGGTGATATATGCCAAAGAGATAGATAATGCATGGATTATAGACAGATAACAGATGATTACAGAGAAATATAGATAAAACATAATTCAAGCTAAATGATGGTAAGCCAAGAGATAATATAGGATACACAAAGGATGGTTGATAGATGATATGTGATATACAGACAGATAATAGATGGATTGAGTTAATATCATAGACATGTAGATAGGCATAAATAGACATGACGTCACTGCAGACAAGGACCAGGGAGTCTGACTACACATTGTCACTCCTCCCTATGGAAAAATTTCCAAAACTATTGAGCAGTACTCCATTTATGGAGCAGAATAAGCAAATAATAATCAACTTTTCAACTATGTGTAAACTGTGCCCAAAAATACTCACTTTAAGAGGTGTGTCAAAAATCATATAGACATACTGCTTAGCAACAACTACGTCTCTTTCATTTGGAATTTTTTGACAAATATGTCAGCAAAAGATCTCTATACATTTGGCTATTACCACCAGTGAAAATTTATGTCCTGCTATAATGAATCAAAGCTAACAAAACACATAGCGTAACAAGAATAAAACAGCATCCATTAACATAATTTGAAACTACAAACAACGCACTGAAGAGAGGCTCAGTTATCCCTTGTTATAATATCCTCTTTGAACTTTCATACAATTTTATAGTGTCAGCAAGTAAATCGCATATCTTACTTTATGAAGAGGATAATGCAGTCCAGGTAATAATTTAAAATTCTGGATATTTTCCAGGAAGTCAAAATCTATTTATAGTAGTTGGCAAATGGTTACCAACAAAAGATTACATTCATCATGCAACATACCAAGAAATGTATTGGCTGAAAGCAAATACAGATTCAGCAACAAACTTTAACTCTAGTGGCATCCAATACCCTGAACAGAAGATAAACATATTCTGTGACAAGCACAATGGCAGATAATTTGAAAGACTGGACTCGTATTGCATAGAGATATATGGCATATATCCATATATCCATTTGCATTGAATACATATAATTTTACACTTATTGTAAAATATATTTCTTGCCATATATGTAGATTTTTGGTAAAAGTAAACAAATTGTATCACTTGATTCATTCTGGATATCAGTGTAGAAAGTACAGTAAAGATGTCTGCTAGGATAAGAGAATGGTGACTTCCCTTCCTCCTAAAAAATGCATTCCAAATTATTTCCATTGTTACTCTTTCTCCTGAAGAAATGACTTGATTTATTTATGTTCAGTTTAGCAGCACAAAATGTTTTTTTTTTTCATTCCAGATAAAACTTGTAAACTCGAGTGGGATTTGAGCACTCTACTAGTTACACTACACCAAACTCAGGAGCTGTAAGTTCTCAGTTCTACCGCCTCTCAAGCTAACATCTTCTGGCTGAAGCCAGTGATCAAAAATACATATACTTTTTCTGTTAAAGTTTGTTTTCTGCTGCTCAGAACTTGGTTCTCAACAGAATGAAAACGAAAAGCATAAATAAGTAAATAAATGGTTTGTATTTGAACTCTAGTTTTCCTTCCAGTGAAGCCAGCCACAGTCTGCCACATCAGTTTCAAAGCGGCAGTGACGGCAAGAGTAACAGCTCTGGCTTAATGGGCTGTTAGACAGCTCTCTACAGTGGGTTCTCTTGTCCATTTTATAAATAAAGATAGACACTGTCAGAAAGAGACTGAAAATAGGACTCTGAGCTTTCAATTCTAAAGCCATGTATACTCTTAAACAACTGGAATACACATTCAAGGTATGTATTGATATTAGAAATTTACTTCATCCAAGTATGCAATAGTTCTTAAACTTTACACAATGCAATTTTATCCTTAAAGATAATTCATGATATTAGACATAGTGAAGTTAGCTTGTTCCCACACTATCTGGTTATTTCACTACAAAACAATGATGGAATGGCTAATAATAAAAAGGATATTCATATTGTATATAAGAATGTAAAATAAAACATTTTTAAAAGAATTCTGTAATTGTATTATTTAAATAGTTGCAGATGTTTTTCTTTGAAACTTTACAAACTGCTGAAAGTTTTCGTCAATGCTGAATATTTCCATGATTCATGATGTCACTAAGATATGAAATTTGTTATCAAATTAATGAGATGCTACAGATTTTCACAATCATTCAAAAATGCTTCAAAAATTTAGGAACAATAGAAATAACAATAAAAATAATATCCTAACACTAGTAAAAAGTAATAAGCTATCTGAGTCAGTAATTAGAAGGAAGGTTCTATATTGTCAACACAAACTCTGGTGACTCTGAATCTGATAAAATACAAATCTTTTGTGAGTTTTAAAGGATATTTTTAAAGAATTAACTATCTATCCCAAACTGTACAATAGTAATGACTTCAGTGTGTCACATTGAATTGAGTAAGTTGTGAAATAAATGTAAAGAATATCCTTACCTTAACGCCATTAGCAATGAAAGTAATTCTACTTGTTTTGCACAAAAGAAGTAACTCTATTTACTTCTCAAACTTAATCTTCACATTGAAGGCAATGCTTCTTGCAATCAGACACTTTAAGCATGTTAAATCATTTTTTAAATGTACCAAATAAACAAGATTGAACAAAAGACCTCCAAATCTCTATAATTTTATAGAGAAAACAATTTGAAGTTAAATACATTTAAATTATATTGGATAAACATCTTTTACCATAAAATTCTAGTGACTCAACATATTGTTTTTAAATCAGCAGTTACGTATGTACGGAAAGAAGATGTGGAAAGTGTCTGTCATTTAAAAACCTAATTTTTATTTGAAAGCAAATAAATACATTATTTTTTAGAAGAGTGGAATCCTCATACTTCACAGAGGTAACGTCCATGTGTCATTAATAGCTTGCTTCCACTGAGGGTTAATAATGATCTCCTTGGGTAAGTATGGGGGGAAACCGAGGAGAGAAGATAACATAATGAAACAATACTGTCTATTCAACACTTTAAGACACTTGAATTTTCTTCTGCCCCTATGAGGTTTAACACTTCTCATTTGTGCAATTTTTGCCTAAGTAGTCTTTCTTAGAGCTTTGTATGGGAACCTTCCATTGACTACAGATCTACAGTTCTCTCTTAAAACTTTGCACCGAATACTTCCCCAGGTTGAACTATCTGTTGCCCATTTTGGCAACCTCCATCCCTGTGTTTGTGATTTGAATGAAGAAATAGCCACAGTCACGCTCCCCAGGATTTATTTAATCCCCATCCTGATGTCATTAGCAGTGACAGGCTTAGAGTAACACTCGGGGAGATAAACAGTTTTGATATATTTCTTCAAAGAATGTGTTCTGTCAGTGAACATGTCTGAAAGCATGGAGGCATATAAACATGACTCAAGTGGGATTACTTATAAAGTATAAAATGACTCGGCCAGGAGAGGACTGCGTTTTGACAGCTTGTGGCTTGAAATTGAACATGACCCTTTTTACTCTCCTGCAGAATTTGCCTTAAGTTTTACCTATCTTGATTGGAAAGGGAAGCAGTGTGTGCTAACCACGGCAAAGTGAGGACAATTACAAATATGATTACTTTTAAAAATCAATTTAAAATGAAGACGGGGCCCTGTAAAAACAGCTTGAGGTAAGGCAGGAATTAATCAGTCTTTCTCTCATGACTTGAAGTAGCACCATCATGAAAATCTGAAGATGGATCAAGAGAGATGTTCCAAAGATCTTGTTAATTTGTTCTCTGGAGCACAGTCCTTGGCTAAGTGAATATGTATCTCATTTCCATGAACATTTAATCATGAAACTACCCATTATCCTTTATGGAATGGGTCAACAGTTTCAGCTTTTGAAAATAAATTGTTTTACTATGTAAAAAAGACCACTATGAAGAGGAATCATTTTTCAGAAACATTAAATCATGACTAAATCTATTCTTCTGGAATTGTTTCACAGGATTTCATGTATAAAATGATAGGTAAAAATCCCAAAGATGATATGTGATATGTATTTTAAGAAAATCAAAGTATTCACCTATCTTTCTTTTCTCATTTTTTAAAATGTGATACAGTCCATTTGGCTAGGTAGGCGCAAACTGAAATGCTATGATAATTAATACTAGTTGATAGCATGCTTATAAGAATTCTTTGAGGAAAAAATAGAGGACTGACAAATCAAATGGAGCATGAGCAAATATAATTCTTATAAAATTTATCTATTACCACAGGAAATGCTTGAAGTTCTCAGGAAATTTCCCCACAAATGCCTTCATAGTTTCTTTGGTAATGATGCCCTATTCTTCTATATAGACTCACTCAATTTTACATGTTGGAATTTCAGTCAACACACAATCAAATTCATCACAGCTTTTCAATTAAAATTGAATTGATATATACACATTACAAGAAAGGCAAACTGCCAGTCAACATCCTCCTTCATATAAGCTTAGAGATACGGGGTGACAGACAAGGTCTCATTCTCTGTTTTGTGCCCAGTGTCTATAGTGAGTAAGGTTTTCTTCAATTACTTCGGATGGGCCTCTTCTGTCATTGTGGAGTTACACACGAGTACTTAAAAGTGAAAAATCAAACACGAATCTTTTAAACCTTTTTAATTACTTAGTTTCTTATTTTTTCTTTTTTGTAAATTGAAATAGATTCTTTTCTAACACAATATACACCGACCACAGTTTCCCAGCTCCTCCAAGTTCTATCCTCATTTCCCCTCTCTCCCAGAGCCACTGCCCCTCATTTCCCTTCAGAAATGAGTGGGCATCCAAGAGACAACCAAAAAAGACAAAACAAGATACATTAAGACAAGAGGAAAGCCCTTATGTCCAGGCTGGACAAGGTAACCCAATAGGAGGATAAAAGTCTCAGGAGCAGGCAAAAGAGTCCCCGCTGTCCAGAGTCCCACAAAAACATCAATCTCTCAGCCATAACATGTACTCAGAGGACCTGGGGCAGCCCCATGCAGCCTCATACTTGCCAATTTAGGCTCTGTGAGCCTATTTGTGCCCCACTTAGTTGATTTGGTGGACTGTGTTCTCTTGGTGTCCCCCATCACCCCGTGTCCTACAATTTCCCCCTTCCCTGTGTTCCCAGCTCTCCAAAGGGGAGGAGGGACCCTATGGAGACTGCAAAGTGTCTGGCTGTGTGTCTGCATCTCTTCTTGCCCACTGCCAGAGGAAGCCTCTCTGATGACGACAGGACAAGGCACCAATCTAAAAGTATAGAAAAATACTAGCAATCATTTCATTGATTTTCCTCCCTCCAGCTGTCCCTTTATCCCTCCGTCTCTCCCTCCCCCTCCCTTTGTTTCTCCTTCCCTCCCCCTCTCTCTCCCTTTTTATTTTTCAGTGTTTGGTTCTACACAAGGTCTCGGGGCTATCCAGTGCCGGGTCATCCAAGCAGTATAAGGTGTGAGCTCCCTCTGGTGGCGTGGGCCCCAAGTTAACCCAGATATTGGTTGGCCACTCGCACAAGTCGTGTTCTACAATTGCCCCAGTATATCTTGCAGGCAGGACAAGTTGTAGGTAGAGTATTTTGTGGCTGGGTTAGTGTGCAGGTTTCTCTTTTTTAGCCTTCAGAGTACTGTCCTGCGCCAAGGATCCTAGAACCTATTGTTGACGGCTCCTTGCGGGCACCAGCTCAAAGGGTCTACTTCCAGTGACCTGTGTGGCTGTCATCCTAGACAATGGGGCCTTGCTGCAAATTTTCCGAAAGTAACCAACCCTGCTTCCTAGAATTAGCCTGATTTGTTTGAGGACCGCTGAGGGTCTTCTTTGGCAAAAAACTCAACTAAACGCAATCCATGCCCACCAGTGGCAGTCTGAACAGTTCAGACTTTGTATTCGCGATTACTAGGAGTCATAACTTGGGTCACTGTCATAGGTTCAAATTTCCACAGCACTAAGGTTTCCACACCACCCCCAAAATTCTTCCCAATTTCAAATTATTTAATTGATTAATGCTTATTAAGTGACTCATTTCCCTCAACATGTGCCAATTTTCCTTGAAGAGCGCATCCATAGAATCTGCTGCCTTTTGCCACTTAAATTAGACAATGACCTTTCTCCTCTATTTAATTTGGACAAAGTTCTCGTCCTCCAGTTAATGAGAAGAAGAGTTGTGTAGTCAATTTTCTAGTCAATTTCATTATACTTTATTACCTGTTTTTTTAATTTTTTATTTTCTAGCAGTCATGGATACACAAACACTCACATGCATGTGTTACATATGTATGTGTGTATGTATACATAGAAGACAAATCAAAATAAAACAAATTTTAACATGATGTAGCCCTTTATTCACTAATATGGACCAGAGATCTATTCCTAATACAGATTTGATTCCATATCATGTTAACATGTGCTCTTTGTCAGAGGATCCCTGAGATCAATGCTAGAATGTTTTCTCAGAAAGAATGAGGTTTTGAACTTCCTTTGGCACACAGAACTTTTTTTAACAGTGAGTTTCATTTCAGTAGCATAATAACAACATAAAATTGAAAATGAAAAATTCCATGTATCATAACATTTCTAAATTTTCAAAATAAGGAACTAAAGAGTAGCCTGACTTAACTATTTCCTGTGTTTGAGCTTCACTGTTATATGGAAAGGATAGGTTCAACAATGAGAATATTGCTTCTATTCATAACTTCACATTGTGAAGATTGACACTTGTGAAACAAATCAATGATGTAAATACAACCACAATAGGGATGATACAATCCTTCAAACCAATGATAAGTTAGTTGCACAAAGTTTTGTTCATGGCTTTTATTTACTATTTGGATATAATGCAGTTTTTCCAAAATCTCATGTTTTGGAGGCTTGGTCTTGAGCTGTTGGATCCAACCATTGATAATAGTAAATATCTTTTCTAATTTAATGAGGTAAATAATTTATAAATGCATAATTCATTGATTTAATTGGGAATGATGAACAAAGTGAGGCCTATGTGAAGGCCCTCACACCTTCCCAACCAACATGAGAGAAGCAGACTCTGCTGTGTGCTCTTAGGTCTCACCTCAAGTCCAAATGAATGGATGCCTCTGCCTTTGGCCTGGAATTCCTGAAACCATGAAGTAAAGTGAATCTTATATCCTTTAAATTGATGATATCAAATAATTTGCCCTAGCAACAAAACAGCCTTGAAGAAACTCATGATAACTAAGAGGATGTGTGTCAATGGCTTTAAACTCACTTAAAATAGTGATCATTCTTCTTGTGTCCCCTAAAGCAAAATTTTAAAGAAGCCCTATTAAACTTGTCTTACTTTTCTGTGTATGATGAATAAGAGGGTCAGGGCTTTGACTTTGTTTTGAAATGGAGAGTGTCCTACGATGCAGAATTGAAGAGAAAGTGTCATCTTTCCTATGGCAAAGAACAGAAGTGTAAGGACCATCAAGTTTTCTGTAAAGGAGGAGGGTGACTTCAAGTATTTGACAGCTGGAGCCCTTGACATTTATACATTTTCTCCTTTCTCCTGGCCCTGCCCCCTAGGAGAAAAGAAAGATGAAAAGGACTCATAAGAAATGTAAGTGATCTTTATTGACCTGTGACTTTTGTAGCACTATGGCCTCTGGCAGGTGATTGTAGAAGGCATTTCTTCTTGAAAGAGGTAAGGGAATTGAGTGCTGCCCTAAAAGAATGTGTGTGCATGCATGTGCTCAGAACTGAAGGATTTTGGAGGAACAGTGAGGAAATCTGAAAGAATTAGGAAAGAAAAGGAAAACTGTAATGTATTTTTCTGTTTGAAAAGAAAAATGGAAGTCTTGATATTCTTTAAATTACAGATACTTATATTTAGTTATTCTCTATACTTCTCTAATTTTCCTTTAGATGAGCCAGTATTTTTCCCCAAATAATTTTCATTCATAAATATAGTAAGTAAACTGATATTGAACTAAAAAAGTCTCTCAGCCTTTAAAGAACATTTGCTCTCTCTCTCTCTCTCTCCCCCTCCATACTTTCCTCCTCTCTGTGTGCATTCATGTCTGTGTGTGCTTTGGCACATATAGAGGTCAGAGGTCAACTTGAGATATCCTTTCCCAAATGCCATCGACCCTTTTTCTTTGAGAGAGAGTGTCTCTCTTGGGAACCTGGACTCATTTGCCTGAAACAGTCTGATTGTTCAGCACAACCTAGGGATCTTCCTGTCTCCATGCTAGATTTACAAACATGCACTGCTACGCCAGCTCCTGACTTTTTGTGTGAGTTCTAGGCATCGGATTCGAGGCCCTGTGTGTTTCAGACAGCACTTTATGGGCTCAGGTATCTCAGGTATCTCCAGCATCTCTAAAAACACTTTCTCCAAAGTGATACCCATTAGCTGAAGACAGGAGGCTTTCATGTTGCCATAGAAACAAGTGAACTAGATCACAAATCCTGTCCCCCTTCAAAAAAAATGCAGGCTATAAAAGTGCATAAGGCATGTTTGGGAAAAGAAAGTAAGAATATTTCCTTTTACCTGAGCTGATACATTTTTTAAATAGACCCCATAAAATAGTCATTATAACTTTCTATAAATTGAATGTTTTACACAGAAAAAGCAACACAATGGAAGAAGATGTATTTTAATGACAGATTCATTTCCCTGTAGAAAACTACTTAAATATAGTAATAAAAACAGGGAAATTATTTCATCTATATTTCCTTTAACCTTTCATGGCATCTACTCTGGTTTGCTCAGAGAGAATCATTTTATGCATACATAAGCAGACACTGTCAAATTTAAACTAAGAGATGAAAGGGAAAATCAACCTTAACATCATCAATACTCCCTGCTGTACAATCCTCCTCAATCTATTTTTTTGCCTTAGTTCACAGAAACGTTTCATATAAGAATATGAAAAAGACATCCCTGCCCTGTGCTTCTCCCTTGCTGTTGCTCCTGCCTATCGATCTCACCTTCATGTTTCATCCCAGGAGCTGCGGGACCAGACCCCAGTGCCAGTGTCAGCAGCAGCTGCCTCTCAGCCAGATCTGCCTAAGGGGAAGCGATGGGCTGTTTGCTGGTCTAGTGGGGCCTACTTTGCTCTGGTTCAAAAATCATGCTGTAGAGAAGCTGACACAAGCTCTCTGTGAAATGTCCTGCCTAGCAGCCATCTTGAAAAAGAAACAGTTTTCTTGAGCAACTCACTCTCTGGGAAAATGAACCTTTAAGGAAACCAATTGAAAAAGAAAGAAAGGAAAGAAAAAAAGAAAAGAAAGAGAGAAAGAGAGAAAGACAGAAAGAAAGAAAGAAAGAAAGAAAGAAAGAAAGAAAGAAAGAAAGAAAGGAAGGAAGAAAGAAAGAAAAAGAAAGAAAGAAGCACCAACAATAGCTGGATTTTAGAGGATATAATCACTCATACATGTGGGTATTACTTAGAAAATGACAGATACTCTACAGTTTTATTTGTTTTTCAAAAAGCAACTCCACTCACATTCCTCAGGAAAGTTAAGTATCCCCTTGGCAAATTTTGAGTGCTAATTTTAATATTTGTAGTTATCTTTAGTCAAGGTTATTGTAGGTACCCATCAGGGCAAAAGCGTTGTGGTTGATGAAGCACTTACCAGCAAGGCACTGGGTTTTCTTTCTTCTCAGATGTTAGCAAATATGAAAGAAAGGGATATGGATCAATGGAAACTCAGATTTAAGTGTTTTCTTGATAAAATCCAAAAGGCTTTCTCTTTGGGTTGTGCCAGAATGAGCATGGAGACAAATGACTTGTGAGTTCTTTTTAATCTTATAAAGCTCCTTTCTCACAATCCTGGCTACTGACTGTAGCTAACAAAGCTAAGTGTTCCACAATTTCTGATGTCAGGGATCCAGAATGTAAATTCAAATAAGGAACAAATGAAATGCAAAATCTTTTGGAATAGCCACTATGTATGCTGGGACTTCACCAAAATATGTCTAGTTTTCATAACAAGCTTTGGATATCTCCTTCCTTAATATTGATTTAATAATATTACTTTAATATTGATTTAATTTTATATATTTATATATATAATATATATATATATATATGTTGAAATGTTACAAAGATTTTGTAAACCCTGCACTATTTGCTCTCAATTTTCCAAAAACTTAAGGACTCTGATCTCCAATTTATTTGAAATTCTTCTCATAGTCTTTATTTGTTCCAGTTTTAAGTCTTACTTTTCTATTTTAGCTTAAAAAATGAGCCAATACTTCAATACATTAGTAATTTGAGCAGTGCTGTACCACACAGGCATCAGTCTACAAAGGATATGGTTCATATCATCAGGAAAAGAAGCCAAACTCTGGCCCCACATTCCATGAAAGCTGTAAACTAAATCACTTTGATCTTCCTCATTTTCTCCACTTTGATTCTCACGCAGTATTTACATCCTCTTATGTTTATGTGACCTTGTGAACCCACGCCAGTTTCTACAGACAGCCCATGAAAACAAGCAGCATGTTGTTAAAAACCAAGCATGCTTTAATAAGTCTGCTAAAAGCTGATAGCATTTCCCAGACTATACGAAGCATTAATTATCCCTCCTCTTTCCTGAGTCAAAGATTGTAAGAAAAGGAAAGGGCACAACCTTAGTCCATCTCTGAGGCAAAGTTGCAGCAACAATAAGAAAAAATCAAATTGTATTTGTTAAAATGTTGAGGTTAACATGTGATGACTTCCTGCAAATGTCTCACTTGGCCACACATTTGTTTACAGTGATGATAAACAAATTCAACAAAGATACAAGGATTTGACTAAAAGTATATGTTTGAAATACATTCTGAAATAGAAATAGACTCTCAAAGTAAACAATGAAAAGTTCTTCTATGCACACTTCCAGATGAAAATTCATCAATTTGGAAAAAAAGGAAGCATTTGAAAGTGTTTCAATTTGATGTGCTATTATCTGAAAACAGTTCATTAAGATGAAGAAAAGTAAGTGTATTTTGAATTGATGTAAGGTAAATTCTGATGCAATTCTTGCACTTGGTTTGTGTAATAGTCATAGAAACATTAAGTAGACACAGAACTTCAAAGAAACAGGACTGAGACACCAAAATTTAAAAACGTCGTCCAGCAACAATGGTGAAAACACTACTATAGCTACGCGTGCAAACACTTTTTGATTCACCATCGATGTATTGTCTATTATTTATTTATCTACATTAATTCATTAACAGTTTTAGAGTGAGAAATAATTACTGTTTAAAGAGTTCTTTCAAAACCAAGAGAAAGAAGAAATTCGGTCTTTGTATCATGCCTTAGATCATCTGCAAAAAGGAACAAACAGATACATTTTTATCAAAGCAAGACTGTAAATTTGCTTGGAGTTGAAATATCTGTAATAAAACTAAGATAAATCACAATTTTTAAAACTAATATTTCTATAAAACTATAGCACCAATTAATAAATCTGAGTTAAACTTGACATATAGTGATAATAGTATCTCAAATTGTACTGCGTCTTTAGATGTCTTTGTTAGTATTATGTTGTATTACAATCATGCACTAAGAGCCTTTTAACAGTCTTTAATGTCTGTCTACCCGTCTTAAGTTGAAGCCACAGAAATCCTGGGTTCAGTTAGTGGGAAAATCCAAAATGTCTGTTTGTTGTGCCTGGCAGTAGATGGTCAGGAAAGGCTTGTACTCAGTTGTGGTTTTGCCAGATGGTTTCATGTGGTTCAACTCTCCCATTATTTGGGTCAACCAATTTGAATTCCAAGGATTGATCAAAAATTGAGGATTCCAAACAGCGATCATTCTCTTAGAGTTTCAAATTTGCAAATTGTCACTGTACTCCACTCAGGTGAACAAATAAAATCATCTCAGCGCCTGCTAACTAATTGATCTAAATTACCAAAGGTGGGAGGAGACTCTGACTATTGATGAAGTGATAAAAGGATCTCATTATGGAAAAGAATATGGAAGGGAAGTTATCATGGAGACTATTTATGATTCTATTACCTGAAAGAGCTTCCAAACAGCTCTTAGGAATTGCATGTATGAAAAGGAATGTACAGTGAGGGTACTGAGAGCAATATTACTGCAACGCCAACAGATCTCTATAGATCAATCTTTAGAAAAACACACAATGGGACTTCCCTTCTCTATCCACACTGTCCATAGTTCCCCTTCCCTGGTAACTGTTTTTTTGTGAGTTACCCTAATTTCAGTGACAGAAAGCAAGACAAAAACAATAACAACTAATGTCCTTAGTCAGTGACAAACTGCAAAATTTTCAGTAGCAACAGCAGTAAAAGGTGGAGGAGAACCTTCCCCCCAGTGCTTTGAATTGGCACACATACACACACAACATACATGTGTACTCACATACATGCACTTTTGTTGTTATTTTAATCTTCTTAATTGGGGGTGGTTGGCTAGATACCAGTGAAGTATAAATATTATCACAAATTCTGAAGTCTTAAGGTTAAATGAGTTAGTATTTCCTAATCATTCAAAAGACTTTCTTAGGGACAGTGGATTTTAGTCTAGGATAAATGGGGACTATAGATATGAATCTGTCAGTCTTTAAATGCCTTACTGACAACAATAAAAAGACTATTGTGTGCTTATTCTCAGCCTTTCCTAACCAAAACAGAATTCAGCTATTATCTAAGAAGTAATATTTTTTCATGAAAAATCCCAATTACAAACCAAAATCAAAGTCCTAACTTTAATAATTATTATTGAACTTAGTCATTGTTTCTAAAAGACAAAGGAAAAGAGATAGGTAGACCTAGACACAGAGGAAGTGATAATTACAATCTATAAAAATAAAATACATGAAAAATAAAATATGTATTTAAAGATAAATAGTTGAATAATTTGATACACTATGGAAATTGAGGACTATAGGATTTTACTTAATCTATTTTATATTATTTAAAATTAAGATGTGATTCTTAAATACACTGTATAGGATATACTTGGATAATGATGCCACAATTACCTAATTTATTTAGCATTTGTTTCCGGTCTACCTATGACAAATTCACAGCAAACAGATGAAACCTTCAGACTCTTTTATGTCAATTACATGGTGGGAATCTGTGTGAACCATTCAATTGTTCCATTCTTAATGCTCTATTTTTTTTTAAATAGTATCAACCAAGGACAGTCAGTTAACTTTAAAGGATAAACTAAAATAAAAACTGAAGTAATTTAAAAAGTTAAAGGTATTTGCCTTTTTCAGGAGAAAGGTGCAAATGCTCTTATTTTCTTATCTTTATCTACTTCCCTGCCTAGTTTTCTGTCAACTTGAAATAAGCATTGAGGAAACCTCAGTTTGAAAAAAAATGTCTTCACAGGATCTGGCAGGAAGACAGTTTTTTGATTAGTGGCCCATGGAGGAGGATTGAGCCCATGTGGGTGGTGCCATTCCTGGGCTGGAGGTCTGAGTTCTGTAAGAAAAGAAGGCTGAGCGAGTCATGGGGAACAAGTCAGTAAGCAGCACCCTTCCATTGCCTCTGCATCAGCTCCTACGTCCAGGTTCCTGGCCTACTTGAGTTCCTGCTCTCACTGTTTTAATGATGAAGTTATATGGAACTCTGAGTGAAATTGCTTTTGGTCATGGTGTTTCATCACAGCAAAGGTAACCCTAAGGCATCTGCCTATGCTGGTAGCTATACAGTGACAATTGTTACTATTGTTTTCTACTTAATATCAGCCTAACGCTTCCAGGAGACCTAGTTCTTTCTTTTTAGTTTTATTAACTATAAAGTTATTGTTATACTGTGAATCTCAGCCTTGCTTATTACCAAGAAACCTAGCTTAGTTTCTTACTGACTTTCTAGCCATTCTATTTGATGATCAATCTGCAGAGCCAGTATACTTCAAAGACAACAACAGCAGTACCTGCTGTCCACCTACTGTGCACATACCTACACAAAGCCTAGCACTGAGCAAGACTCATTAGCTTTAATCACCATAACAGTGTGTATCATTCTGGAGTTCTTATGAAAACTGTGAGAAAAAGAACTGTAGTAAGCCTTCTACTGTGTTTTTCTTCTTCTCAGTCTTCTAACATTTGGTGAATGAATGTATTACACTGAATAAGCAGGAGGCCACTTGTCTGAAATATTCTCCACATGTTTAGTGACTACATGTCAAGCTAGAACTTAACAGGTGAACAAAATATAACAGAAACTAAATGTTTATTTTTACAGGGAGCTAGATTTAGCCAATCCTAGGCAGCAGACTGAGTCATGCCCAATGCAAATGGGCTAATACTTTGTGAGGGCAGAAGTGGAGTGTGTCTCATAGATTTCTAAATTCCCAGGTAATTATTGAGAAGGCACAGAGTGGGCACTTGGTAACTATTTATTGAACTAATAAACACTAAATGAAATTACATAGCATTATCCAAATAAATGTCTCAGACTTATCTAGAGAAATATATAAATGTGTATATGTGTGTGCAGGTATACATATAGGTATATGTCCATATACATGTACTAATGTAACAAATACTGACATGTATATATGTATGTCTGTATGTATATGGACCCATACACATGCATGCACACACAGAGTTGTTTCTTTAGAGCTGCCATTTCCTTTGGAGCTAAAGACTCAGTGGAGCCTATTGACTGTTTCCAGCAAAAATGCCTGTGAAGCAGGAGGTGTCAGCAGCACAGAACTTCCATTCCACTACAAAATAAAGGGATTTCACAGTTCCAAAGCAGTTAAGAATATCAGCCTTTGTGCTGCATTCAGTCCTGAAACTAATTGGATGAACTCAAGGTCATTGAAGGGGGCAACATGCTTTACTTGGTCAAAAATTCCTCAAGTTCATCTCATCCAGGAACACCCTAATACACATCCAAAGCAATTTTCTGTCTACTGGCAAGACATAGTATGGGCTGCCAAATGGACATATAAAATTAGCTATTATATTGTGCGTAGGGCTATTTTGTGAAGTGCATAAGGTAAATGGGATAATTGCACACACGGCTGGAAACTGTCATAGGTGTTGTACACTTCAGGTTCACTGGGACCATGGTTTATAAGATGCTTATGCACTGAGTCAAAATAAAACACAGATTTTGTTCCCAGAATTCTGATTATGCCATTTTTTGTCAACTAGTAAAAAAATAACCCCATTTCAACGTGTATTCTGACTGAAGGACACCTTTTAATATATAGTGCTAACCCATTAATATTGATCTTGTAAACAACAATGCCATATCTCATGCCTAAGACAGAATATTTATATTCGATTTCTCCACAAGGAACACCACAACATTTGTATGCTATGCAGCCCTTAAGCAGTATATTAGCAGAACCACGGGCACTGCCATCAGTAGTAACAAGAAGAAGGAAGGGAAGTGTGCATCCTGAAAGGGGCATGTGTGTAACAGTATGAGAATAATAGGTAGAGTGTCATCTTTGAAAATTAAGCTGGGAGTAGTTCTAAGTTCAGAATGAATGGGTTGAAGGATTCATTTTTTTTCCTTGCTCCTCTGCACTTGCTTGTGTGTAATTACCAAGAATACACATATTCATTTTTGGGATACACATAAATTCTGTAAAACAGACAAATTTGCTAATATGGAAACAGTGCACAAGAAAAGATCAACTAACTCTGCACACCTGCCTGTGCATATATATATTCTAGTATAAATACTGTACATTAGAAAATTTTCACTTCCATTTGTTACCTGTGCTGTAGAGGAAGCCTGAGGAACAGCCATGTGTCAGTTTGTCTTTCTTCTTCATCCTCAAGCAGGGCTCTATTACTCTTTACCCAACTTTATTGAATAGCTTAATTTCTATTCACAACCACTCCTTCAATTAAGAAAATCAATGAGTTTTAACCTTATCTTTGTGAGGAACTATGGTCTAGACTGCTGGTCAATTAAATTACAATTTCTCAGAATGGGTCTAGGCATCATTATTATTTTAAATACTGATTAAGAAGCTCTCTAGATGATTTTAGCCAGCAGCTGGGCTTAAGAGCAAAGTTTAAATACAAAACTGATCCTGCATTAGGTGGGCAAAGTTGTCAAGTGTCTTTGAACAGAGTCATTGCTCTCATGTACAAAATGTGTATTGTATTATGTCAACTACTTTGTAAAAAAACTTCCATGATAAAATAAAGTAGCATTTATGAGAAGCAAAAGCATACTCTATGTAGTTCTGGGTAGTTCTCTCTCTCTCTCTCTCTGTGTGTGTGTGTGTGTGTGTGTTCCATATGAGTTAGCTCCATGGCTATACAGGGGACACAACAGATTAGCAGGTGTCTGAAAGACTTGTTTTCACCTTATTTACTTTGAGACAATCGCTCACTGAACCAGAAATTTGCTGTTCCTGCTAGTCTGACTGGGAAAGGAGCTTTTGAGATTGCCCTGCCTCTGTCTCCCTCCAAATGCTAGATTATAAGCAGTTGGAGCTATGCTCAGATATTTATACAGATAGTAAGGATTTGTACCCAGGCCTGCATGCTTGCAAAGCAATGATTCTTCCCCCACTGAGTCACCTGCCCAAGCTACTCTGCAATACAAAAGACTTAAACTTTCCTTCCTGTCTTCCAAGCAGGAAATGCATTTTAGCTAGAGTTGATATGCATGACACACAGATTGTGTCTTCATTCCTACTGTACATTCTACTTGATCAACTACTTTACCCACTTCCTAAACTGCACATACTTTATTTCTTGATAGATGTACTACATATGCCCTTCTCTGAGTATTCCCCTGATAATTACACTACCTGGAATCACTGCCACCCTACAGTTATTTATAAAATCCTCCTATATTTAATGCAGAATTCCAAAATACCTTTTACTAAAGTTTATTTCCTTTGTCAACCCTAAGGCATCGCTGTCAGTTGTAATCATGGATGTCAGGACCCCAAATATTAACATGAGCTACAAAATATTCTGGTGTAGGCCTAGTGTGTTTTCACTCTTATACACTATAGTTGCATCATGCTGTATAAGACAAATACATAAAAACTAATTGCAACATCACTTTGGACATGCCAGTGAAATGGTTATGAGAAGAGCTCTTTATATTGTTTTATGTACTCTAAGTGGGAAAGATCAACCATCAATGAAATAGGCACTATTCAGTCATGAGCCCAGGAAGAAGAAACACAAAAGCATGTTTGTTTCTTTACTCAAGCTCAAATGGCATTTTGTTCTTTGGCCTTGATATCGGTGCTCCAGGACTTAAAGGAATGACCTCCCAGATCCTCAGATTGGCACCGTCATCTTTCCCAGGTTTTATCCCTATAGATGTAGACTGTGCAACAGCGCCAGCCTCCTAAAGTCTCTAGTTTGCATTAAGGCTGCCATGAAACTTCACAGCCACCATTGTCACATAAACTACTTCCCAGATAAATCCCTTTGCATCTGGGTATTTGTACCTGTTCATACATTAGATTTGCTTCTCCTGAGACCCTAACTAATAAAGATTCTGCACCACGGAGCTAGAATATAATTCTTTCTTACTCAGTTCCTTAACACACATTGAATGAGATCTGCCAAATTGTTCACTTTGCAAAAAAAGCTGTGATTAAGTACACAAAACTACTTAGCGCTGAAAGATAAAAAGTGCAAAAGGCAATTATCAGCCCTGCAAAAACAGATAATCACATCATTGCAACAGCCAAGCAATAATCATGCTGTCATGTAGACATCATATATTTTTAAAGACTTTTAGACACAACCACTCTTTCAATCTATGCACAAGATTTCAAAGAAGCGAGGGACTAGAAACTCAAGAAGAAAATAAAGTGCTCTCCTGCCAAGTGATTCAGCTGTGCCTCATTTCACTTCTGCCCCTTCATTTGCAGCATCCCTTTTGCCTCCAAAGACCATTATTATTAATAATAATTCAATAAGGAAAGTGGACATTTCCAAGACCTGCAGTGATAGACAAGTTCCTCCAGTACTAAGTCGCAGATTCAAAGGGGAATGACACTAGATTCTTATTTGACATCTTGGGAAACATGCTTCTTAAACTTTCCTCTAAATCTAAAAGAAAATCCAGCACAAGCTCCCCATAAAAATGCACAGATTTCAAAGCACTCCTCAGTGTCCCTGTCTTAGAATTTGTCTCTTCAGTCATGTAATTAACAACTGGAAAGAAAAGTACGTTAAGGAAAATTTAATGTTTTTCTTCCAGGAAAATGAAAAAAAAGTGATTTTCAAATGAATTCTCAAACTCTAAGTGACTTACTTGGTATTAGTTAGAATGGAGGCTGCTAAAAGTAATTTGAAGAATGTTTCCAAAATTTTCTTTGTCCATCCAGCCAAACACATTGTAAGAAAATCCAGAATAGTGAATTAACAATTGCAACACTGTCAAGGAGACAGTCTCCTTAGAAATCTCCTTTCTGCCTCAACCATCTTCCAAAATGGAGCAATTCTAGATGTTACAGAATTAAATCTTCATTTAGCAAAAAAAGTCCAGTGAAGGTTCTAACTGTCAAAAAGGAAAGTGTTAATTATATCTTTTAGAGTTATTTATTATACTAAAGAGATGATTCAACTGGGAACAGGCTCATGGCAGCTGCAGCCCGGGGACTGGAGTTCAGATCACCAGTGCCCATGAAACTTCTGGGCATGCATTTCCATATCTATTATCCATGCTTCAAAATTCATAGCTAGGTGGATCATGGACACTTACTGACCACATACTTGCATTCTCAAAACAGACTGGCAAGTCTGTGAGAGCTCTTGAGTTACAAATAAATAAATAAAAATAGGTCAAGAATCAGTAGAAGAAAACATCCCACTGTCAGCCTGCTTTCCACATGAGCCCTCAGGTAGCACACTTACACCTATATGAACACACACACACTCACTCACTCACACACACACACACACACACACACACACACACACACTCACACACACACACTCACACACACACACACACACACAGACACACACACACACACACACACTCAGTGGTGCTGCATTTGGTCATCTTAATTGTTTCCACATTTGTGGTCTTGGAAATTTTAAAAATAGATTTACTTGAACTGAAAACAATACAGAAACACGGCACATATGTGAGAATATGTAACTGCAAAAGCTCGTGTTGATATATTCATGACTACTCTAAGTTTGAAGACAGAAAAATCATGTAAAAACAAATGCAAGTATATTTTCCAATAGAACACTCTCTTTAAATTAAAAAAATAGCTTTTCATCACAATGTAATGTGTCAAGATATGATTATTTCACATCAAGGCTGGCCAGATTTTACACATCACTTTTATGTAATTGTTGACAATTTCATCTCTAATGAACTTTATAATTTGTGAAACTTCATTTTTTGCTTCCTACTTTTTGATATAATTTTTAATTCCTCCCTCTCCATTTGAAATTGTTAACAGAATTTCTTCATAATATTCAGTGCTATGACTACTCCTCCTGTGTCTTTTCTAGGAGTGGAGGTAAAAAGTGGGTGAAGAGTTTAGTGAGTTCCAGCTTTGCCCTTCACTGTCTTGCAAAGCCACTCCTATGAAATGCTGCATTACAGTGTTGACTTTGAAGTAAGCACTTAGCAAGACTGTCACAAGATGTAAGAAACATCTTTCTTTGTACAATTTCATTTGTGAAAAATAATCTTCCTCAGGATCTGCGGCTGTGAATGGGTGAGCACATAAATAGTGGGAAATCACTGTAGTTTTTGAATGATGTCATCAAATCTGTAAGTATCAGATCATAGTATTTCAGATGATAGTAGAGCTGGGTGCCCCTGACTGCCAAACACATCAGTGTACACTGTTTTTATCTAATGTTTTATGAAAACAATTTATCTGTTCATAATTATCATATCCATGTATAATGATTAGTACTTATTGTCATCTTGATGGGGTAGAAACACTTTTTGACACACCCTGGGTGAGAATGTTTGCACAGTGTGTTAACAGTGGAGGGAAGACACACTTGAATAGTAGCAGCATCCTCCCACAGGATGGGATAGTGGGCTGAATGAAAAAGGAGAAAAGACAATGAATGCTAGCACCAGCATTCATCTATCTGAGCTAGCAGACTATAGACACAATGTGACCAGGCACCTTAGGTTACCACCACCATGCCTTCTCTTGATGACAGACCAAATCCCTAAAACCATAAGTCAAATCAAATCCTGCCACTTAAGTTATATTTGTGAGTTATTTTGTCACAGGAATGAGAAGGGTAATTAATATATTGTGTGACTTGATCATCTCTATAGATACAGAAAATTATTTAACAAAATTCAGCATTCTTTCATTATAAAAGTCATGAAAATGCTAGGAATAGGAAAATATACCTAAATAGTATAAAGGCTATAAATAACAAGCATACAAACAAAATTTTGCCAAATGGATCTAACTACCAGAATTACAGTAACCTCAGGAACAAGACAAGGTTGATCAATTTCTCTATCCTACTCAATATGGTATTGAAGCCTTCGAGCATCAAGACAAGAAAAGGAAATGAAATAAGAAGTTAAAGTATCCTTACCTTTAGATATAATCCTAGTCACGATAAAAACCACTACCACCCCCCAAAAAACCCAGTAGAGATGTTGAACATTTTCCACAATATCAGGATACAAAATAAACTCATGCAAACCAGTAGCCTTCCCGTATACCAAGGTTCTAAGATCATTCTGTAAATAGAAAAAGCAATTCAAAAGTTTCTATAGAGGCATAAAAAAGCCAAAGAAAGTTAAAGAAATCTTGAACAGAAATGAAACTGCACAGTCTATCACATGTTTTGACTTCAGATTACACCACAGAATCGCCATTAAAAACAATATGGTACAGGCACAAAACAGCCAATGAAATAAAACAGATACACATAATAGTCCACCAAACACAGCTTCCTGGTTTGTTTTCTTGTTATGATTTTTACAGAGATGCCAAAAGTACACATTGGAGAAAGGACTTCAGCAAAAATGCTGGGAAATTTGTATTGGAACACAGAGAAATAAAACTGGACTTTTGTCTCTTGACTTGTATAAAACTCAGCTCCAGATGAATGAAAGACCTCAACATAAGTCCTGATTCTCTAAAATCTCAAAGAAGAGAGCAGAGAATTTAAAATAAGTACTAGAGCCAAAATAAAGCATCTTACTGAATAAGGCCACTAGTTCTATTTGATTGCTGAAAGAGATCCTTTTACCAAGGCAACCAGCATTAAAGTATCTTCATGTATTGTTTATAATTGCTTGTGTTTAATCAGTTGGCTTTTAATTGCCATGTACTAAATGCTTTCCTCTCTATCACATCTAAGATAAATTATTAATTAGGTATTTATCTACTGCTTTCTTAATTCCTTAGATATTAGAATTGCTCCCTTCCAACTCACATAAGATAATTTAAGGATAAAATGAGAAAGTTGTGTGAGTTATCAAGACCAAAACAAAGTATACATGGTTATTAAATATTTCAGGCACTAGGCATGTATGTATGTATGTATGTATGTATGTATGTATGTATGTATGTATGTATATGTGTGTGTATGGTTCTCTTAAAAACTTTTACTGGTCCAAGAATTAGATAGAATCAAATACATTTGTATGCTCTAGCCTCATCCTTACCTTAACAGCAACATAATGGAAATGAGTTCCAGAAATGTGGCTTTCTTACAGTATTACATTGTAATAATATGGAGTGTGTTTATTTCCTGCTTCAAACGTCCACGAAATATACTCAGTCATTTTGTGTGTGTGTGTGTGTGTGTGTGTGTGTGTGTGTGTGTGTGTGTGTGTGTGTGTGTGTTTTAGTGTGTGTCTGTGTGTATGTATATATCTCTAGATGCTATTTTACTTAGACTAGAGTTAACCTCTCACATTTTATGTTGCTTAATTTCAATGGAAAGGACAAGGCCCTTTAATATAAGACTTAAAATAATTGGTAGTTAAGGTCTGTGTTCCTAAGATGGCATAGTCTCATTTAATAGGTAGTATGAGAGCTTAATTCATACAAATAAAAGGAAGAAAGTAATAAATTAAGATGGTGAAAGCAATAGTGTGATTGATAGGTGTTTATTTTATATTGGATATAGTCACTTCTCCTATAACATTTATCTTCTTCTATTTTACCATGTTAATGCTTCTTAGTGTCCCAGTATTTATTTTTAAGTTTCTCATGGATATGCATGTGATTCAGTCAAGTTCACACTTACAGGAAGGAGCTTCCAAATGTCTAAATAAACACACACACACACACACACACACACACACACACACACACACACTAAACAAATGAAAGTAAATCTTAAAATCAAGGCATATAGCCCTGTTTCCTATTAGTTACCTAAAACTAAGAATATTAAGGTGTATCTTTGAAATTGGGTTTCCTTATACATAAAATCACAATAAATGAGTCATCATCACACATTCATATTTGAGTGTGACAAGGAGCAAAATATAGCAATCCATTTTCCTAATAGTGAGGTGAGTTGAAATATTTGCTATTAGTACATGGATTGAACTGGAAGACTAGTTTTTTTTTAAAACATGAACTAATTTTATAGAAAAAAAAGTGTAATGGCAAAACACTAGAGAGATTTATTCATTTAGTCAGTCACCTGAGAAGAATGTGATTTTTTCACCACTCAAATTGATTTAGCTCCAAAATAAAATGTCTACTTCAAATAAATGGAATATATCAAAAGAAAAAGGGGTGGGGAGAGGCGACTTAGAACATTAAAACACATTCCACCCATGTCTCACTTCAAAGGGACAGAGTCGAGTTGAGGTAGATAGGGAAATGCAAATAGCCTCTAGTTTTTATGCCATCTGAAAAATAAAATATAAGGCAAAAATCTGGTAATGCCATTTCTCTTTAGATGCCAAGAGCAGATCTCACACTGTCCAGTTTCCAGTGTTCTTGGAGGTCTCTGGGAGTTTTCTGTTAGGAGTTGTTAGAAACGAGAATCTGACTTCCTGTCTCTTTCCATCCAAATTCTGTGAGCAGAACAACTGAAGTCCATTGCAAAGTGGGCCACTGGAGACATGATTTACATCCAATTTAGACTTGTGTGCACTGTCATAAAAAGATGTAGCGATTCAGCTATATTCCATGGCAATGACTGACGATAACTTTTCTTTATCACAGTCCCTTTGATGCTCATTAGAACAGTAACGGGGGCCCACAATAATTCTCCTTTTCATTGTTTTTTTCCCTTCAGGAAGGGTGAGAGCTGTTGCAAATTTTGTGATAACATGCATTTCCTTCTTCAGATCCACCATTGCCCTTCCTTTTAGAATGCATGGATGTAATGTCATCATTCATTGTACTGAATATGATTTCAATTACTGTGTCAATAGTAACATATGAATTTCTTCAGCCTTAAAAGAAATGCTTGTATCAGCAACATAGCCACCATATCTACTCAGAAGTTTAATATTAATGAGAGAAGCTGAGCTTTTCCCATGCCAAGCTGACAGTTTGTGTCAGAGACGTCTCCGTCAAGTTTCCAAAAACAACAGAGTTAGAAGTCAGCGCTGCAGACCTCAAGGCAAGGATAAGTCCTAAATGGGCCACAACAGCATTGGTCTAAAGAACCAATACTGTTATTCTTTAAAAACCATGACCTTCTCTTCCTATGTAGGTTGTGTTCAGTTTCTGAAATGAAGAAAGTGAATGTTGAACATTTCTAAGTCAGAATGGAAACTATGAAATAATGAGAATGACCCAGGATTGGAAATACCTGTGTCACCAAGGTTATCTTTTCTTCCTTGCATAAAATAATTAATATTGTATATTGTGTATTGTAGACTAATTTACCATCCAATACCTGGCCTTCTCCACTGATCAGGAAACAACTATTTCTTCTCCAACTGAGCACCCAGCACCACTCCCTTTTCAGACAGTTCTTTCAAAGATATTTTCAGATTTACACATTGTAAATTTCCATTGGTAGAGTCATTTCATCTTCTAAAATCCTTTCAAGGCATCTTCCTGTTGAATGCAGATGTTTAGCTTGCAAAATTTTCTTAATGGCACTAAGTTTTTTGCTCACACTTGCATTATATTCAACTTTAAATTCAAATTTCCTTTTGTTTTTTTTTTTTTTGTCAATTCTCTAGTAAACAAAGCTAAAAGCATCCAGAAATAGCCATGACATATCATGGATGATAGACTGCCCTGAAATATCTTCCATCAAATTAATTAGTTCATGACTTTGGAGTTCAGCAAAACTTGCATGTTTAAGACTCCAGAAGAAGATAGACAGATGCTTGGCAGCCAGAAAGTAACACCTATGGCATCTTGTCTAATTACCAATTAGTGTCTGTCTTTCCTTCTGAAGACTCTTACATCTGGCTTTATCATCCATATTTTTGTGAACATTCTACTCTTTTGAACTCCTGAAGGCTTCTGTAGCCTCCATCTCAAAAATTTCTAAATTTTCCTTGTCTTCCTGTTCTATTATATAATGAGGTCTAATTGGAAAAAAATACACAAGTCTCCAGATACTAATTTTCTATGTTAGTTACCATTGTGTCTGTAACAAAATACAATAGAGAGCCAACTTCAGAGAAAAGAGATTCATTTTGGCTTCACAGTTTCCATCCATTCTGTTGGGGGATGATATGATAGAACAGCTCTGTCCATGCTGTGGAGAGATGAACCATAGGAGGTTACAAAATGGAAAATAGGCAGCAGAAGGAATTTAGGACTGGAATCAGGGCCAGGCTGCTTCTTCTAATGACCTGCACTTGGTGACTCACTTCAAACATATTGGCTCTACATCCCCATATTGGCTCACAGATCCCAAAAAGAGTGTGAGCATCTATATCATCAGTTCTGGGATCTAGGGCCTGTTAAGGAGATTCATGTCAAACACCTGTGTTTGTGTGTTTATTTCTGTTGAGATTTTCATTTTCCTGTTATCTCTTGGAAAACATTACAGAGGATATTATTACATAATAGCTTGTTTTAAATTTTCTTGATGGGCATAATAAACCTGAGAGGATTACTGCCTGAAGGGAGTAACTGCAAGAGGTTTGGAACATGAAAACAATGCCCCAAAGCAAAAGAGAGCTTCTCTCTATCCCAATTACCATACAGGAGTCAGAAACATGATGGAGTAGAATTGATGTGAATGGGTACTTGAAGTGATGGAACATTTTTAAAAATTTCTGCCCCTCTCTAGAGTGAAATATATTCTGACTTATCTTAGCAACAATAAGCTTAGTATTAAAGAGGACTAGAATAGACATATGAATATAGATAACTGCTCAATAGACTTTATGGCTGTGTTTACATACAATGAGCCTGTCTTTATTCTTATTACACTTAGACAGAGAACATAGAAAGTTTTCAAAACTAAGGTGAGTTATGAGAAGAACATTGCTGAACTACTTGGTGTACAGCTTTGGTGAAGAAAGATGACATTTTGGGAAAATAAATACATCAAGAAAAACCTTTACAAATTGTTGTTACATGAATTGTAGTAATGAATGAACTTCCAAATTTTCAGTGCTTTATACTGCCAATCCTTCTGCTATTATATTGCAGACAATGGAGGTAAAAGTTGTTTGCTGAATAGCTCATGCACTGACTTATTTTTGACAAACATTATTACTTAAACTGAAATTTTGGTTTTCCACTTTATAATGTTTATTTCATTTTTCTTTTGATAAGTGTACAATAAATTGTATTCAGGTAAATGGGATGTTGTCTAAGTTAGGGTTTCTATTTCTGTGAAGAGACACCATGGTCACTGCAACTCTTATAAAGGAAAACATTTAATTGGAATGGCTTCAAGTTCAGAGGTTCAGTCCATTATCATTGTGACAAGACATGGCAGCTGGCAGAAAAACATGGTGCTAGGAAGTAGCTGAGAGTTCTATATCTTGATCTGAAGGCAACAGATAACAAACTGAGATACTTGGCTTAGCTTAAGCATAGGAGACCTCAAATCCTGTCCCCCCAATTGGCATACTTCCCCCAATAAGGCCCTACCCCATAATAAAGCCACTTCCTTTGAATTTATAGCAGACAACAAAATTCAAACTTCCATAGGTAAAAATTCAAAGTTGCTTTAAGTTCTTGTCATACATGTCTTTCACTTGCTTTGTTAGAGTTACTCAAACATATTTTTTTGTTGGTTGAGGCTATTATGGAGTGTGTTGTTTCTCTGATTTATTTCTCAGCCCATTTGTCATCTGTATATAGGAGAGCTACTGATTTTTTTTTTTAGTTAATCTCATAGCCTACTATATTATTGAAGGTATTTATTAGCTGTAGTAGTTCTCTGGTAGAATTTGGGGGGCATTTATGTATATAATCATATCATCAGTGAATAGCTAAAGTTTGACTTCTTTTCCAATTTATATGCCCTTGATCTCCTTTTGTTGTCTTATTGCTCTAGCTAGAACTTCAAGTACTTTATTGAAAAGATATGGAGCGAGTAGACAGCCTTGTCTTGTTCCTGATTTCATTAGGATCACTTTGTGTTTCTCTCCATTTAATTTGATGTTGGCTGTTGGCTTATTGTATTATGCTTACTTGTATTCCTTGTGTCTCTGCTCTCTCCAAGGCATTTTCATGAAGGGGTGTTGAATTTTGTCAAAGGCTTTTTCAGCATCCAATGAGATGATAATTTGTTTTGTATTTTTTTCAGTTTGTTTATATGGTAGAGTATATTGATGGATTTTTATATGTTGATCCATTCCTGCATCTACTTGGTCATAGTGGATGACAAGAACTTTAAGGCTTTGAAGAAAGAAATTGAAGAAGACATCAGAAAATGGAAAGATCTCCCAAGGTATTGGATAGGTGGGATTAATATGTAAAAATGGAAATTTTACCAAAAGCAATCTCCAGATTCAATACAGTACCTAACAAAATCCCAGAAAATTGTTTAACAGATCATGAAAGGACAATATTCAACTTCATATAGAAAAGGGAGGAGAGCCAAAACATCCCAGTACAATAAAGGAACTTATGGAGGCATCAGCATCCCAGACGTCAAACTCTACTATAGAGCTACAGTAATGAAAACAGCTTGATAATTGTCATAAAAACAGTCAGAAAGACCAATGAAATTGAATCAAAGGCCCTTATAGCAATCTACATGAACATCTGAACATCTGAATTTTGACAAAGAAGCTAAAATTATACAATGGAAAAAAGAACGTGTCTTCAACAAATTGTGCTGGCATAACTGGATGTTGACATGTAGAAAAATGCAAATAGGCCCATATCAATTGTCATGCACAAAATTTAAGTCCAAATGGTTCAAAGACGTCAACATAAAAGCAACCACACTGAACCTCATAGAAGAGAAAGTGGGAAGTAGCCTTGAATGTGTAGGCACAGGAAACCACTTCCTATACATGACATCAGTCATACAGAATCTGAGAGCAACAATGAATAAATGGGACCTCCTGAAACACAGAAGCTTCTGTAAAACAAAGGACATGGTCAACAAGACAAAACGGCAGCCTACAGAATGGTGAAAGATCTTTATCAGCCTCACATCTGACAGAGGAATGATGTCCAAAATACACAAAGAACTCAAGAAAGTAGACATCAAAAGACCAAATAATCCAATAAAAAATGAGTTACACATTTAAAAAGAGCCCTACCAACAGAGGAATCTCAAATGGCCTAAAGACACTTATGGAAATGCTCAATATCCTTGGTCATCAGAGAAATGCAAATGGAAACAAATCTGAGATACCATATTATACCTGTCAGAATAGCCAAGATCAAAATCTCTGATGATAGCTTCCGAGAATGTGGAGTAAAGGGAACACAACTCCATTGCTAATGGAAATGCAATCTTGTACAGCCACTGTGGATATAAATACTGTGGATTATCAAAAGCTTAGGAATCAATCTACCTCAAGACCCAGCAATACCACTTTTTGGAATATACCCAAAGTATGTGCATTCACAACACAAAGACATTTTCTCAGCTATGTTCATAGCAGTATTATTTGGAAATCAACATAGATGACACTAAACCAAATAACAGATAAGGAAAATGTGGTACATTTACACAATGGATTACTACTTAACAGTAAAAAAACAATTTGCAGGCAAATGGACAGAACTAGAAAAAGCCATCCAGAAGGAGGTAACTCAGACCAGAAAGACAAGAATAGTATGTACTCACTCATAAGTAGATATTAGACATAAAGCAAAGGACAACAAGTCTACAAGCCATAACCCCAGAGAATCTAGATAACAAAGAGGACCCTAAGAGATACATACATGTATCTACCAAGAAAGAGGAAAAAGACAAACATCTCCTGAATAAACTGTGAGTGTGGGGGCAAGTAGGATATTGGAATGGGAGAGGGGAGGAGAGAAAATATAAACTTCAAAAAAAGATGGCAAAAAAAATTCAAAATCACCCTGGATTTAATTTACATATGCAACTATTACAGTAGGGAGGCAGTGGCTGAATAAAAACACTGAGAGCTCAAGGCCAGTCTGCTCTGTATACAAAATTCTTGTCCATTTAGGACTACCTAATAAAAGCCATATTAAAAAGCCATCTTTATTTTTCCATTTTGAAATGACAACAATGCTTGTGACCCATCTGTATTCTTAGTATCAAAGTCAATTAGGGAAATGTTCCTATCTGCTTATAAGATAAGCTAACTTATAACTATAATAACCTTGTTGGGCCAGTAGTTTTTCACTAAATAATTTGTGTGTAGCTGAGGTATGGGTTCAAATTCTGTTCCACAGCATGGGAAGATGGCTGACAAGGAAACCTTACTAGAATTAGCATTTTCTTCATCTGCAAGATTTTTACCTCTGAAAGGCAGGAACTAGCTCAGTTGTTCTGAAATGTAATGGAAATCCTGATAAAAATCATGTGGTTCTGAAATTAAAATGGTTGATTTAATGACTTCTCTACTGTACTAGGGTGGTAGAAACATGAAGCTTTACAATGGCTTTGTATTTTCATCACACTGTTGTATGTGATGAATTATATAAGATGCCCAAATTTTCATTATGAATAAGCTTTTGTGTTAAGTGATTGTGTTCACATGCAGATTAATATGCTTGAAATCCTTCTAAGGTTGATCAGGCTAAAAAGTTCAGTATGGTACATATGACATAAATGTTAGATTTGTAGTATTTTCTAATAATGGTTGGCTCTTTTGCACAAATCCCCATCAGGAGATCTGGAGCATTCAAATGAGATATTTGATCTAAGGAGGAAAAAAACCCACATCATTTCTTTTAAGAGTGATTATCCAGTGATAATTACTGCATAGTGGAGGAAGCAGCTAACAGCCAGCAATTCTCTACACTCTAGCTGCATGTTTAATACAATATTCTTCTGTTTCTATTTAACTTAATAACTGGTTTATTCTGTGCATGGTAAATTATTTTCTGTTTCACCTCACATACCACTGCATGGAAGTCACTCCTTTCATTTTTTAGGTTGCAGAATACTTTCCATATCAGATCAATGCTGAAACTAAATATAGTAAAAAAAAATATCAACTCAACCTGGTCATTGATTTGACATCAGCCTTGGTTTTTGAATTTTTTTTTTACTGTGATCTTCCTGCTTCTAAAAATTCTCTCTTTAATCATCATAAGAGAGCATGAGTTAGAAAGACCTACTCCCACTTAAGGAGCTTTGGCTTTAAGCTGTAATATTGGCAAAGTAAGTACTGAGATGGCCTGCTAATGACAATGTCTATATGTTGATTCTATCTTCATTTTTCTTCACTTAAATAATAATACAAGTCCTGTTGAAAAGAGAAAAGATACTTTAATGTACAATTTGCCTCAAACTTTATATCAGACAAGGATAAATAACAGCTCATAGTTAAAATAATACTTTGATCAAAATTATTTTTAAAATTCTCCCATGTTGAATGTTGAGTTCCACTGCAGTTTTGTTTTTTTATCCCTTGCTATTATTTTAATAACAGTCCTAATAGATGAAAGTATCATAATCATCAAAGTTGTTACAGAGAACATTCCATGGGGGCTAGAGTGGCCATTCTCTTCTTCCACCATGTAGATCTCAGGAATCAAATTCAATTTGTCAGGCTTGGCAACAAGTCCTTATTTTTTCATTAAGCCAACTTGCCAAACCACAGTCCTTGGTATCTTTTGTAATTGCCTTAGATTTCTCCCCATCAAAAGTAGCAGAGTGACTATAATATACAAGTAAATAGGATATATATATATATATATATATATATATAATGTATATATATATATATATATATATATACATTTATATACACATATACATAATGTGTATGTATATAGAATCTGCATCATATATGCATATGTATATTGAATATGTTGTATAATTGCTTATAAAAGTGATAAATTATGCTTCAAAAGACAGAGTGATTTCAAAGATCTGCCAAGAAAATATTTTATATTGTTTTATGACTAACCAAAGAATATTTAGTTTGCTCAATAGAAAAGGGTATTCTCTATCTTTCACGATGACTTATTATTTTCTTAGGAATGATAATTGGTGTCTGCATTAGCACTTCAAATACACAATCTTCATAATTATGAAGCAAAATGCTTATTTTATTCATAAACTTATTTAACATGTTGCTTGATATGTTGAAATAAATTTTTGGTGAGCCTCCATTAGCCCATGCATTAAATTTTACATAATGAGCAAAATATGGTACAATGTATTACTGAAAGTCACGTGTTTTCATAACTTGCATAGATTTTGAAATGTAAAAAGAGCTAAAACAGAAGGGCTTCTGAGGAACATAATCTGTACCCACCTTATTATATGTCTAGTTCCTGGATAAATCGTACATCAACTGAAGGCTTCAACTGCCTACAAGAAGTTTCCACTGATCTGAAATGAGTTCACTACTCTAGTGATTTCATTATTGATAGGGAAAAGGTGCACCTGATGGAATAGTGGGACGGAGCCCTCGTATCATTGAAGCCAGCTCATCATCACATGCAAGGCATCCAGTGAGAAGACTGCTGAGACACATTTTTTCTTGCTTCTCTCATTGGCACTGAACTGGAGACACAGTATTGTTGATTCTACTGTGTGCGTCATAGAGAAAAGACGGAAGTGTCTGGACTGTGAAGACACAGGACCTGTCTTCCTATTCTTGTCAAGCTCGTAGTTGTGCAACTGCAGGGCCCCTGAGATATTGCAAACTATTTCATTTTACTTCTTTACTTAATCCAGTTCCCCTCTGCTAGAGCAACACTGCAGCTTCTGTGCTCTGTCTAAAAGTCCCCTGTGATTATAGGTCACATTGATTTTTAAAATTTTTACCAAGTACTTCAGCATTGAATCTAATCATTGTACTTGTTTTTCCAACAGAAAGATAGAACGCTGTGATTACTCAGGTTCCTCTTTGTGCTGGAAAGTGTGCTTTTCAGGCCTGAAATGCTTAAACAAAACACTTCTTCCTCCATTTTCTGCCAAAATGAGAGTTCAAATTAAAATTACAATACGAAAAATGGTTTAAAACAAGAGTAAACAATATCTCTTCCATGAAGAAGTGACCTATCTATTAGGAGACCTATCGCCTATACATTGACTATATAATCACTTAACTCCAGGAGATGTGTTTGGACAAGCAATATCTACCTCTTTGGTATTTACAAGACTTACTTCTGGTCAGTTCATGATTACTGATTAGTACAGAAGATTTTCACAAGATTAGTACTGTCTGTCTCACTCCACTTTTGACAGAATGGGAATATGTTTAAAAAGGGAACACTGATCTCACTGTTACTATTAAGTCATCTGTCCTTAAAATATGTCTGTCATGGTAGTCTTTCACTTGTCATTGATTGACCAGTTAAGAATACTTTAACCACTGATATGTTCTTAGTTTCTATATATTAGTTTGAATATTCATATTGTAACAGTCAAAATAATTGATGTTTGTACTCTGATGCTTTAAATCTCATTGCAAAGTGATTTGTTTTTTTTTTTCCTCTGAAGTGAGTCTACAAAGAAATGAAGCAGGATGGAAAAAAATATGATTTTGAAAGTAGTAATTTGTTAACATGCTATAACTGACTTGGAAAGTCAAGTTGATCTCTTAGAAGAATATGAACCTGGGACTTAACGAGTTCTTACTGTTTCAAGGGCCATTCATCCCCAACAGCAACAACAAAAATGTGAATGAATTGTTTAGTTTCCTTGGCAGCAGAAGGTGTATGCATGGGTTGTGAAATGTGGAGCACCTCTCACTTTATAGAGAAATAACCAGGTATGTTCAGAGTACCTAGAGGATCCAAAGTGAAGCACAATGGTAAAACAAAACAACAGGAGAAAACCTTGTTTCAAGGGAGAATAAACAACAAGCATATTTGTGATTTTAATGGTAATTACTGTGAATGCCTCATCAATTTCTTCATTCATTTATTTTTGAGATCAAACCTCATTTTGCAACCTTAACTGTGCTTCAACTCACTATGTACAACAGGCTAGCCTTATACTCAAAGATCTGTCTACTTGTGCCCCAGCATGCTAGAATAAAAATCACCACAACTGGTTAATAAATCTGAAAGAGGTATGCCACTTATGGTTTATCTCAAACTGTGAAGTTTCTAATATAGAAGTGGGTTCAGTATTTATGTCTTAAGTAAGTTTCATTAAATTTTATATGTACTCAAAGCTTACAATGAAATATTAATGAATCTTGTCCACTTTAAAGCTAGAGTTAGGATTGGTGCAGTGAAGACTGAAGTAGCACAGGTGACAAGTTTGCAATGATGAGTTTATAATGATGAGGAAGACTTGGAAGGATGTTTCTTTGATGATTTTCATCTCAATGCTTCCCATGTAGCAGAAGACTTAGTGAGTCAGTGGTGCCAATCCCTCTAACTGAAAATTGTGAAGAACTATATTGAAGAATTGTGGGAACCACTTCTACTCTCCCCACCACATAACAAAAGCAATGCACAGTGGTATGCCTCTGGTCTCTTGACTTTTGCTTTGAATATAGGATTGTGAACTATTCTCTAGCCAGCAACTGGACACACAACAAATATTTAGCCATGAATTGTCATGTCATTTCTACCGAAATTTCTTGATAATATAATTTGCCAAGGCCAAAAGTGAGAGAAAGAGGTAAATCACAAAAGGGGGTCTGACTGTCTAAGGGAATGGTTTTACAAATACAACCATCAATATTGGAAAGCAATGGCTTACAAAAACTGTATAGTAAAGACCCTTTGTTGTGCCAACATGAAGACAAGAGTCCATATCCCAGAATACATGTAATGAGCCAACTGTCAAAACTTCTGAGCAGGGTGACAACAGGAGAATTGCTGAGGCTTCCTGATTCCCAGCCTAGCCAAGAGCAAGTCCTGGTTCAAAGAGAGGCTCTGCCTCAAATGAATAAATGTGCAGCAATATAGGGGAGCATTCAGTGACTTATTCTGACTTTTGTGTTTGTTTACTAGTGTGTTCTCACGCAGATACATTCTCACACATACACATAATTGGAAAAGATTATCAAAAAGAATGGAAAAATTAAGGAGCAGTGGGCTAAAATAATGAAAACAGTTCTAAATGTGTTTTATATTATGTGTATGTGTGCATTGCTTACATGTTTGACTATGAACAGCTTCTTGCATGCTTGATGTCCTCAGAGGCCAGAAGAAAGTACCCGATGCACTAGAACAGAAGGGACCGATATTTGATAGTTACCATGTTCATGCAGGGAATTTAACCTAGGATGTTTGGAAGAGCAACCAGTGCTCCTAGCCAACCACTGAGAGATCTCTGAAGACTTTAAAACAGATTTCCCTGCTCACTATTCATTAACAACAATATAAGGAGATAGCTGCTGTGTTGGAATTACAATCCAGTGAATCTGAGAACAGGAGGCAATACTGTCATTGTGCTATCTTAAAACTTATTCATTCATGTAATTTTTTTTTATTCTGTTGGCACATTCTTTCAGGAACAGCACCCTATTTGGTGGGTATCCTCTTGGGTACATAAGGTGAGTGATTTAAGATTGAGGCCCTTGTTGCAGTAATCCAAAATGCTGCTACGACACCTCGATTGATACCATCTGAGTATACATCTACTGTGATGCAGGCTATTCAGAGATCCCAAAGCTAGATTTTACAGTAACCAAGGGAGCTTGTTGGAAATGCAAATGATGACATGTCACCTCAGATGAATCAGAGAGATTGCTGTCTGGGTCTTGAAATGTGCACTTTATAAGCTCTCGTGATTATTCCCAGAATGAAATGCAAGCAGAGTGACTCCATCAGAGGGCTGAATTAGTTCCTGGGAATTTATTCCATTTGGGAAAGTCCAGCCTCTTTTCCTGGCACTATTTTCAAATTAAAACACACACATACACACACACAACACACACACACACACACACACACACACACACACACACACACACACACACACATACACACACACACAGAAGAGAGAGAGAGAGAGAGAGAGAGAGAGAGAGAGAGAGAGAGAGAGAGAGAGAGGGAGAGGGAGAGAGAGAATATGATGTGTGGTGAGTATTCAGAATGTAAGGGAATTGTGATTGAACCCTGGATCTTAGAAAAAATAATATATTTAACTTCAGTGTCTATAATAAAGAAAAAATGATAAAAGAACAAAACAGAAGTTTATAGGAAGATTAAAATACTAGGCTGTCTAACTGCTTAGCTGAGAGTAAGTTCTCAAATTCACTTGTTTCTTGTGACTTTGTAAAAGTCACAACTACCTAGACCACTACACAAGTAGAAAGAAAGGTTTATTGGGAACTAAACTGCCAAGGCCAACCAGGGAGTAGGTCATAGACAAAAGGAGGCTGGTGGTAAAACAAGACGAATTTATGACTATCAGCACAGTTGGGATTTCAGCTGAGATACGGTGTCCAGGCTGACCAGGGACTAGGCACCCTTGCCCAATCTACTTGACCTTTAAGGAAAGAGGAAGGGAGATGCCTGCCAGATTAAAGATGGATCTTGAGAAAAGGGAACCTATTTTGGGAAGATCTACTTTTTGCTAAACAGAAACCCGCCTTTCTGCTTATTTACCAGGTAGCAATCCGAGGGTTTACCCAGCCAAAGTCCTTCTAGTTAAGAACTTCTGTCATTTTTGGGTGGGGGTTGGGGTTGGAGGTATGTAGGTAGAGGGCTTTGTACCTAATATAGGTATATTGACTGGACTGAAATAAATGTTTTACTGTTTTTAATTTTAAGGCATTACAAAAACATTATCAAGGATTCTAATAAAGAGGAGAGGGCTGGGTATGTTTCCTCGACACTTGCTGTTCAGTAGCAAACCCAGGAGAAGTGTGTGTGGCTCCTCTGATTGCTTCTTACCCTTCCCCCTTACCTTAAACCTCTCTCCCAAGAGACTGGGCTCCTGAGTCCCTCCCTTTCCCCTGATCCCTGTATATAACTCAGCCATTTTAGCTATGCCCCTGTCTCTTGGCCTGGGCCCCGTTTCTTGGTTTTCGGTTCTTCTCTTGCTTTTCTTCCCTCTCTTTCCTCTCATGGCCCAGTTTATTCTGCTGGCCACGATCGGTTTGTACTCTTTTCTCTGCCTGCTTTCTCCCTTATTTCTTCAATGAAAATCTCCATACTTTAGGAGTAATAATTATGTTGTCCTCTTTTTATTTCATTTTTCATCCACTTTGTGCCTTCCTAAGGACTAAGCTGCAAATCCTCCAATGCCCATGCTACCCAGTGGTCACTTGCTCTAATACAAACCCCATAGAGATCTCAAGCTTCAGACTATTGCTAGCCTGTGTCTGCATCTTGACATTAGTGCTGGAAACTATCAGTTCTTCTACTTTTGAAGATCAGTAAGGAACAGACTTTAGGACTTACATACCCAAGGTCTCTCTTAGTCTTGCCGGCTGGAAATGTTATTCACATACAATCATGTTTATATTTAGTTAAACAGAATTGAAATGATCCAGCTTCCTTGCTGTTTGGCAAATGTTCTAATTGGTTATGTTTTGCTACCCTGGGCACACTATTAGACAAAATTGCAACAAAAGACATCAATAAAAAAGCAGAAGGCTTCAGTTTGTTAAAATCAGGAATGTTATTAATACTATTAAAATGCTAATTGCTGTTTAGTGGAGATTCAGTTGCGATTCTGAAGCAGGAAATGCTTAGGCTGCAGGATCTCATGCATGGATTGTTTGTTCCCTAAAGGGGAGAAAATTCACTTTTGTTTAATTTATATGGCAGAAAAGGCATTCAGAGGCAGTACACTGAAGTGAGTGCCGACCTCCTAGGGTCAGAGGCACCTTCAGTTTCACCCCCACCCTAGGTGGTCCTTAATTGCCACCACAGAATGCTGGGCTGTAACTTATTGTTTGCACTGCACATGACCTTGGATTCAAACTAGAGCACTGTGAATTAATCCCTGTAATATTTTGTGTTTAACATCTGTGTTGTCACCAGACATTATTCAGAGACAAAAACCAAATATCTGTATCTGTATGTAGCCTGGCTGCTTAAAAAAAAAAAAAAAAAAAAAAAAAAAAAGTCTGTTCTATTGTTTGCTACAGATTCCAAGAAGCATACCCGTAAGAGGGAAAATCCATTGACTTCATATTATGGAATAAAAATCAACAAAGCTGAAGGGATGTCATGCAACCAAAATAAAACTCTTTTTAAATAGTAATTCTTTGAACGCCTTGGTGTTTTTTTTTCTTTACTTTGTTTCTACCCATGTTACTCTCATTTGATCTTTCCTGCAATTTCTTCAAAATAAGGGAGAATTACAAAGTACAATATCATAAGCAAAACGATTTCATGTCTCCATTTTGGCTTTATTTGGTTAGAAAACATAGCCACTTTAGGGTGAAACCTGGCAACAACATCACCATCTAGGAACAACACTGAGTAGCCGCTTTTTTCACTGAACCCCAGGGAAGGGAAATGAGTTAAGTCAGTTACTCCAACGGGAAGTTTTCAAAGACTCTAAGGTTACCACCTAGCATAGACGCTCCTCCTGGCTTCCTATGTACATATGTGGAGAAATGCATGCATATGTATAAAACAGTACATGTGTCTCCATGTGTGTAACTGTTTTAAATACCACATATACTTACATGCAAGACCTGGAATTCTTGTCATCCATCTAGGGTCAACTTTTATAGGACCACAGAAGAGTAACAACCCTGATAGCAATCACCAACACTTAAAAAGAAAGTGCTAAAGTGTTTCAGACCCTCAACCCAAACATCTGAAGCCAGATCTCAGGATCTGATATTAAACACCACTCAGTCACGGCTAGGTGAACACTGGCTTCCACAGGACATCATTGTTCTTTGACTTCTCAGCTCCTTGTAGACATTACTTAGAGGTGTAGGAGGCTCTTTCATGACTATGAAGAGATCCTGAACTGCAGGTAGATGTTTGACTCTTCCTGGGTACAATGGAAGCACAGAAGTAAGCCAAGGCAGATAATCAAGCATGAGCAGCTGACACACAGTGAACAAGCTGGAGCGAGTTGTATAATGCTTAAGAGAAAGTACATGTAGGAAGAGGAGTTTCAGCATGTTATCCCAATCAGATCAGAGCAAGGCAGGAAGACCATGAAGAGAGAATTGGTAGGGTTAGCTGTGAGACGAGAATGTCTAGAGAATTGCCCCAGTTAAAAATTCATAGGGAAAACTGCTGGAAAGAGAGTTAATGGTTTAATGAATAAATTATTATCCAAACACCCAGGGGTTGGAGGTTAGCACAGAGGGCGTCAGCCATAATGGCCTAAGTGCTGCTGCTCTTGACACATCTTTACTTCCTGGCCTTTGGGGGGCAGTGGGCTCTAAATAGTTTTTTAAAAAAAAACTGAATTGATTTTCCAGTTAACTTTGAGGTTTACTAGCATAATATTCTTCACATGAAATAGTGTTGAAGAGAAGGATTAGAGAAAAAAGGTTTTGGTCTGAAGACAACAAGGTGTTTCCTGAAAACACTGGTTAACGTGATGGGTGTTGTCTTAAATGACTCATCAGTCACACGGCAATTTCGGTGTAAAGCTTCTGTTTTTATCTTTACGAATCCATCTGTTCCCCATCATTTATTCAGCATTTGACCATATCACTCTTTGCTGGGGAGAAATATTTCAGTTACACTACAAATCTAGCTTCAAAAGTCAATCTTATTGTTTGATGCATAAGGAGCCTGGACAAGAAGAGAAGAAAGAGTATATTTTAAAACAATACAAAAGCAATATTAAAAATTTAAAGCTTAGGAATAAAGTGTCAAGATAAAAGGTATTATGATATTCCTGATAACGAATTAACTTTCTAATTTATTTTTAAAGCATTCTCCTATTTTCATCAAAGGCAGTCAGAATTAACTGCCAATCATAATTTTATATACATATGTACTTCAGTTTTTAAATGTTCTAACTTTATTTATTTGTATATGAATGTTTTGATGTGCATATGTCTGTGCAACATGTGTGTGCCTGGTGCCTGCAGAAGTCAGAAGAGGATATTGGATACACTGGAACTGTAGTCATAGACAGTTGTGAACCATCAGGGAAAAGGTAGGAATTGCACCCAGGCCCTCTTTAAGGGTGGCAAGTGCTATTAACTACTGAGCCTCACACAGACTAACTTACTTTATTCCCTTTAGTCTTATTAATAAGCCATGCTGTTTTGTGACTAGTTTCACTGTTTTGTGAAATTTTAAAGATTTCTCTCTTTTATTTTATTGAAAATATATTTTTCATAAAATATATTGAATAATGTTTCCCTTCTCCAACTCCACCCACCTCCTCTACAGCTTTTTTCCCATGCAGATTCATACATTTCTGTCTCTTCTTAGAAAACAAACTGATAATTAAGGAATGATAGTAATAGTAATTTTAAAAAAGCAAACAAATTAGAATAGGAAAAATAAAAGAGAAAAAAATTCAAAGAAAAATTCCAAGAAGCACATGTAGATGCAAAGACACACATAATTGCACATATAGGAATCCCATAAAAACATAAAAAGAGAAGCCACAAATATGCACAGAAGTGGTCTATCTGGTAAAGAAGAAGGGGAGAATGAAAAGGTGGGGGAGGAGGGGACAGAGAAGCAGGAGGAGGATGAGCAGAAGGAGAAGAAAGAGAAGGAGGAGGAGAAGAAAGAGGAAGAAGAAGAAGAAGAAGAAGAAGAAGAAGAAGAAGAAGAAGAAGAAGAAGAAGAGAAGGAAGGAATGAAGAAACAAAGAAAGAAAGAAAAAGGAAAGAAAGGAAGGAAGGAAGAAAAAAAAAGAAAGAAAGCAAGAAAGCAAGCAGCCTTGGCATAAAATTATGAGATAAAACCTACCAAAAAGGCCATTGAGTTCATTTTGTGTTCATCACCTACTGCTAGGCATGGGCCCTACCCTTAAAAGTGATTTGTTCCACCAGTGAGATTTGTTTCTCACTTGGAGAAAATAACTTTTTAAAATTTTCAAGTAGCTATCCATAGGAGATCACTTCTGAATTAGGGATAGGGGCTTGTGCCTACCTTCTCTCCCAGTTCTTGAACATCGTCGGCACAGACATCTTACCGGATTAAGAAAGGATTCTTGGATGAAAGAATGGTGTAAAGACGACCTCAGAGAAGGAATGTTTGATATTATTCTTTGAATAATATTTATTATTAGGCTACACAATAAAGTCACTGAAATTCTTTCTTATAAGAATTCTTTCTCTGTCCAATTTCTACTGTAATTCACTATGTCTCCAGTAGTCTTTCAAACTATGCTTCTTGAAACTTAATGGGATTAAGAAAAGAACAGTCACTGGCGTGTCTCACCACCTAATGAGGACTTTCTCAACAGTTAACACTATAAACTCTGGGCAAAGACATTACTCCTGGGAAAGACTTGATTCCTAAAGCACTCTTATCACTTGTGACTCTCCTGGGGCACTTCAGTCACATTGCTGTGAAGAAAGGAAGACAGTCTATATTGACCACTGTCTTGAATCTAGCATTCAATGCAGTTAAGATAGTGTGCGTAACCTGGAATACCTGTTCAATTAATCTTGATTCTCCATAGCATAGTTTGCAAAATGAAGGCCCAATGTGCTAGATTCCAATTAGTTATAAAGTAATAATTGAGAATAGAGGAACTAATGGTGATGACAGCTCACATTAATCAATTCATCTCTAAATGCCACAGAAGACTTAATTTTTTACAAATCTAGTAAATATCTGCTGTTTCACTCTTTCTCCTTCATAGACAAGAGATGTGATTTTCCAGATTTCCTGGTCTGTCTCCCAACAAGAAATTACTTGATTTTGTGGTGTCTTGATAAAAGTACTGAGGTCTTCTGTGTTCATGCTTAATGCATCTGAATTACAATTGCCCTGCCAATTCCATGTGCAACATCTTTGATAAAAATAATTTCTGCAAGATCATTATTATAGCTTAATAGTCTCAGTTCTTCTCAATGTTCCCTAAGAGGCAAAGTTCAAAGAAATGTACTATCTTTCCAAGTTATCTAAAATTCCTAGTCATTCATTAGAAAAATCATTTTCTCTTTCTTATTTCTTATTTCTCAAGATGAATGGATAGCAGCACAGGTTATACACATTAGTTTCTTGAATTCTGTCTGCTTGGATAAATATTTCATTACACAAAATACTTTCAGACTCTTCCTTGTGAACTTGAGCTGCCGGCCTCTCTCTCTCTCTCTCTCTCTCTCTCTCTCTCTCTCTCTCCTCTCTCTCTCTCTCTGTGTGTGTGTGTGTGTGTGTGTGTGTGGCATGTGGTGTGTGTGTGTGTGTGTGTGTGTGTGTGTGTGTAATTCTAAGATTCTAAGGATTCATGTCAGGTCTTCCTCTTACATGCTGGGAGCTTTAATGACTGAGGTATCTATGCAGTGAAATATCTGCCCTTTATTGATTATTTTTTCTCATCTTTCTTTAGTGTTAGTCTTCTCACCTCTAGTGACTAAGCACTCTTCTCAAACCATGACCTTTAAATATGTATTACCTATAAGAAATACAACCTGTTCTTGATCTGCTTTATTGTTATGATTATCCTAGTCTATGCCTGTCATTGTCACTAATCAAATGTCTATTTCATGTTAATCCAATTATCAATAACTTGACTTTTGACACATAATACACTTGTAATCTTATATGTATCAATCCATTTCTAAAAGTGATACACGTGTAAGTAAAACTCCCTCTGATACCAAAATCATTTATTTATTCTTCTTAGTAATGGTTTCACTCTTTCAGATTTGATTGAATGGGGTATATTTTATACTGCTTCTGCATGACAAAAATGTTTGTTTGACAATGATAATTAAGGATATCATATATATCTATTCTTGTCTATTCCTTCAAGAATCAGAAAGCCCTCTCAATATTTCATGGATGTGACTTGAAAAACAAACTTTAAAACATTATTATTATTATTATTATTATTATTATTATTTGTGTATATACTATGATCATGTGTTGCTCTGTATTTTCATTTGGACAGGTATATGCCTCAAGTGTCACCTATGGCCACTGACACTTGTCCATATCTCGGCAAGAATTCCCAATATTAAGGGAAGTCTTTTTAATACTGATCTCTACTTTAGATATTAAAGATTATCTTTGTCTCTGAAATGGTATGGATTGTTCAGTTCAGATGAGATATTTCAAGAGTTGGGTCTTATAGTTAGTTATAGGTCATGAATGAATTTCTTTCTTATACATCAATTTACAATGAAGTCTTCGAATCATGGTACTAGGTTAAATTATATCAACTAAATACCACTCACTATGTTAATTAAATATCTGACATATAAACACTTAAAATTATTGCCACTTTCAATTCTAAATATGAAAGTATTATTTTAAAATGTGCCCTCAAATATGTAGAAAATCCACTGAACCCTGCTGTGACTCAGAATTTAATGGCTCTCTATAAGGATGTTGTGAATTGATATTGTTTTACCACATTAATTGTTCTTGTAATTAAAAAATTTATTCCATTCTAAGAAATTTCAGATGTATATATAACTGTAGATGATACAGCACACATATTTGGTACACGGTTCAATCATTTAGCCCATGTGTCCAATTATTGGGCATTCAGCAAACACATGCTTAGTAGCAGCAAAGTTGGCAAGTTGCTTTCCTGGGCCATTGTTTCTTGCCCCAGTAGAGTGCACAGAATCTAGTTCTCCCACATTGTTGCTAGCATCTGATGAGTTTATTTTTTACTTTTCTAATTCAGATTGTTATATAGCATTATCTCAATTTAATTTAATACGTGTATTTTCAAATAGCTATCCAATATGGAATACCTTTCTATATGCTTGCTTGACAAACAAATTTCTTTTTCCATGGATTTCTTTGTTCTATGTCTTTTGTACCAGGGAAAATGTTTATCTTAGATCCAGAATTATGAATGTGGTGCAAATAGCAATGAGACCCTTTACATAGTTTAAAGATGTCCAAGGATTTGAAAGTCGATCATGGGTTTTCAAGAATAAAAATATTGATGGAAGAACAAAACTTGTGATTATGATTGACTTTTGTTTAGTTTAGACTTAGTTTAAATTTACTAATATATTAATATACTATTTTCATTCTGCTTTCTACTGGATATTTCTTTCTGTTGGACAGTATGTTATGAATTAATTAGTATTTACTGAGTGTCTATAATGTGCAGAGAAAATGGGCTGACAACACCAGCTCTGTTTGGTAGCCCCTAAACACAGGGAGCCTATAGTTTTAGTATTTTAGCAAAAGTACCTGTTTTCATGAGACAATTTAGAGTGGAGAAATTACATTTTATTTTCAATGAGTAAGATTTTAGGTTCTTGTGCTAACTTCATTCTGCAATACTTCCCATAGAGCCATGTCTACTATTGTCTCTTCTCTTTACATATTTCCATAAGAAACCACAATTATCTTTGTTTCTCGTGGCCTTATTCTGTCCTCTTGTTCTCATGACATCAGAATCTATCTCCTGCTTGCCCATCTTTTACTAGCTATTTAACATCCATCAGGTTCATTGCCCTCCTTTTCAAAACTACTCCTATCCCATCTCTTTCAAAATGAGTTTACTTTCACTTTGGTATTTTTGTGAAAAGCTTAGTTTCCAATTTGATCTTTGATGATTGAATAGGCTGCCGTGTGCTTTATCTTTGTCAGGCTCCACTAGGCAATTCACGTAGCCATGACATTTGTAGTAACTGGAGTTCCTCTAAACATTATTTTAAGCATCTCACTATATTATCACTCCTAGGCAATGTCTCTACTAGAATACCCAATACTTACGTTTCCTTTGCTTCCAGTCGTATCTACAATTTACACACCTATTGGGTTTTCACTGCCCTGTATTTTATACTTTCTTTATTGCTGGGTTAACTTAAATCCTACTTTCATCTCATGTGGTTATCATGTTGATGATACCTATAACTGTGCTCACCCCACTGTTTCCCTCTTATATCATCATAGTTCAGCATCAAAACAATAATTCTAATTAAATCTAACTTACCCTGCTTAACATTTAACAGGTGTATGATGCCTTACTCTGTTAGCTATCAACAAAGTTACATGTCATAAACAGAATTAACAGTGAAGCATATTTTGAAAGATAAAATATGAAGTCTTTAATAGAGTTGAACATTATAGTTAGGACATGGAAAAGAGAGAACAAAACTATTTTAGTTTAAAGAGAAAGGAAATGACAGTCCAGAGTCCTCCCTTTCCAACACATACAACAATATCTCTCTGCAAGTCTACTCACAGAATACTGTCACCCATTTCAAACATGGGTCTTTACCCCACAATAAATCTTTTTTCTGATAAAATTCTCATAGGCACACAGGATGATGTGCTTTAAGAAGTCCCAGGTAGTCACTAACATAGTGAGGATAGTTATGTTGACTATCATATTGACTATATGTGTTCACCCATTGTCAAAGGAAATAGGAGACTAGCTGAAGACCTGTAATGAATATCTTGCATACAATGTGCTAAATTATATGTGATAATTATAATTATATATATATATATGTTATAAATATATATATATAATTATATATAAATTATCATCCTATGGATAAGTAATTAGACGTGTACTACATGACAACATTTAGTAGTTCTACAAGAACTACATAATTTGGAAATTCCTTAAGTCTTCATATTGTAAATGTCAGGGAGCAAATGCCCGCTGAATCCATTAGCAAGAGACAAAAGACTTTCTCAGATTGCAGGACCTGAAGACTTCATTTTTCCTGAACAATAGGAGATGATAACCTTAACACAGAAGGGATGGCTTAGTTATGTTTGTCATACTTTCTTCTCTCTGATGCCTTTCTTGCTTTTCTGATAACAAATCACACATAAAACCCATGTTACTTTTCATATTTCTTATTTGTGTAAGGTCAAGTTTTGAGAGTTATCTGTTTTCAAATCAGAAAACTGAACAAAAAAAGAAAGAAAATTAAAACATACTATCCCTTATAAACTTTAGTCATCTGTACTCAGAAAATGTTAAATATTGTCATTTCAGATAATGGGATCCAAAGGGAAAACTTACTCTAATTAAAGATAAAAGAATCCAAAGCCCCACATCAAAACTTGAACACCAATGAATTTGCTGCCTTAACCTTGATTAAAAAAATGCAGAATCAGAAAGCATTGGACTTCCTGGACCTGGACTATGGGTCCAGGAAGTCACAACAGCATCTGCCACTCCAAAGTCACACACTGCTGGAATGTCTATGAGCCTTATCTCCCTCGAATATCAAAATTAAAGTCTTATTCTATAATTATAAGGGAAACTGAGAATTGAATTAAAAATATGTTTGCCTCTAGAGCATAAAGACATCAATACAGTGGGATATTAGAATAAAGTCTTAACTAACTGGTCTGTAGTCTACATATCAAATATTCATCTTTAAGCTTCTGTGTTTACTCATATTGAGAAAAATCATAAGTATTAAGAAATGTCTACAAAATATAAGTCTGTATTATAAAATTGAAATTTTCATCAGACTCAGAGTGATGTTTTCTAAAGGCACTATTGTTAATCTTTGGTGAGAGAAGTTAAGTTTGTAAAACAGGCACCATTCTACATGGAAGACAAAGAAGAACAAATGGTTTTATCTGATTGTTTACAGATAAAGAAAAATAAGAGAGCCAAGTGCATCAGAATAGAGCAGGTAAGTGGATGTCAGAGGAACTTAAGATTGTAGGAGATTTGTTTCTCTGTTTATTGTTCACTAGGAGGTAAGCTTCTCAAATCTACCATGGCCTCCTGACTATGAAGGACTTAAACCTTCAAGTCGTAAGCCAAAATAAACAGTCATTTCCTTTAAATCTTTCTCTTAGGTATTATGCTCAGCAAACAAAGATCTAATGTACCTGTCCATGTAAACAAAATCACATATAAACAAATCATCTTGCCTTCCTAAGAAGCTCAGTGAGCACCTATTTGCTTTGTGGTTCATTATACTATGGAATGGAGACAAGACAGTAAATATGCTTCTTGCTGTAGAAATCTTGACTTATTACTAGAAGAGGAAACATGGTATATTTTGCTAGTTTTCTTTAAATTACCTACTATCAGATTTTACATGGTATAATTAGAAATCCAACGAAATTGTGAGATATTATAGTAATCAATGAAGATTATATTGGTTTAGAAAACATGTGAGCAAACATATGAAGCTATAGACTAGGGAAAGCTAAATTTCATACAGCCGTTTAAAGTGAAATAAATTTTAGACTATGTTGTTACAGTATTTAAAATAGAAGATGGCTATTTTATTACAGCTGAGAAATACATTCATCTTATAACATTCTAGGAATATCTTAGAAAATAATAATCACTATAACCAAGGAAGCAGAAAGCCTGAAAACTTGCTATGGTGGGAAAAAGGAGGATGACTTTATGAAGCATCAGAAACAGTTACTAGATGTGACTTGACATTTATTCTCAACTTAAAGAACTTTCTGTTCTAGATGCCAAGAAATAAAATATACTTAATCAAAAGATATCAACCTGTCTTTCAGAAGAGCTGTTCAAGCAAAATTTATGTGACAAGCGGGTTGAAATAATTCAGAGTAAAGCTTGACCTCTGAAATCTGGTGGACCAAGTGAACTCTAATTCCCCTTTCAACATCAAAATACTGTGCTTTTGAAATTCACATTAAAATTACCATGCAAGTCAATAAATGCCAGTCACCAAATAACTTGTAAGTGCAGAGGGAGATTAGAGGTGGGAGAAGTAAAGAACTGTGGTAGAAAAAAAGCCTCAAAGAAGTGATGGGATTTCAATTGAAACTTTAGGGAAGTATTAGAAGAGAATGGGCTAAAAGCATTCCAATAAGTTGAAGACATTTGATCTGAGATAAGGAAAAGAAAATATCTCTGTCCAAGAGAGGAATAATTTATATGTAGTATGTAAATGAAAAGCTTTTACATGTTATATATTTATATTATACATGCTCCATGCTGGTATCAAACATCAGATCTAAGTATCAGCATGTTGTAATTCCACAGGACAGCATGTTTCTCACCAGATTGTTTTGTATTCAATGTTCTCTACTTAAAGTTTCTTTCCACTGAACAGGGAATAATTAATTAAAATAAAAATAGGTGGTGTTCATGTGGGTTGAACAGCTTTGGACATATAATAAAGTTCTTAATTTTGAATGTCAAGCATTGCATATTGTGTGTCTCACACTAGGATCTTTATTTTTTCTGGAGAATGGGTGTAAAAGGACAAATTCTTTTATTCGAGTTATTTTGAAGATAAGTGAGTTGGTGGTAAAAGCCTATTCTTGCTGAGCCCTCTTACCCACCTAACTATCATTCTGAGTGCATACAGGAGAGAGAGTTCTGGAACACCCTTCCAAGATTCCCTTTGACTGAGTGTGTGACTGTTCACTCAATCTCAACATGCAACTGTTTCATCTAAGTTTTTCCCTATCCTTCTTCATAAATGGCTCAGGTTTTCCAATCATTTGTTTGGCAGCATCCTGTTCTTTCCATTGTTAAATGTATTAAAAAAAACTCTTAGTAATTCTCTTGGCCACATTCATTTTATGCCCAGTGCCCTAATGGACTTATGTTCAAAATATCAAAGGCCATGTTCCTCCTTGTTCACAGAACAAGGGAGGCACTTGCTTCTTTAGATACTAATAAAAATTTGAAAGTGAATGGAAAAATGAATGTGTTTTGTTGTTCATGTCTAGAATTTCATACATGTATACTATGTGTTTTAATCATGTATACCTCCAATTCCCTCAGATACAATTTCTCCCTTCTGCCACTGCTATCCCACTCAGTTTTATGTCTCTGTTTTGTTCTGTTTTGATTATTTTTCATCTCAGTCCATTCAGTGGTACCAATTGTGGTTGGGTGTAGACCATTGATCGAGGAGAGCACCATAGCTTCTCAGGCCACACATCTTTGAACATCTTACGTGTCTTCCAGCAACCATAAATTTTCAATAGCCGTTTAACTGCAGAGGGGACTTCATGACTGTCCCCTCCCTCCACGCTGGGATTTCTGTCTAGCTCCATCTTGCACAGGTCTTCAGCATACTGCCTCAACTGCTGTGAGTTCATATGTGCAACAGTCCTTCTGGGTTTGGATAACAGTTTTATTATAGTCAGTTCCCTGCCTTCTGCTCTTGCAATTTTTTTCTACCCACTCTTCCTCAATGACTTCTGAACCTCGAAATCAGCGAGAATAAATAAAGCTGCCCAATGGAGATTTGAAAATTTCACAGTCTATAATTATTTGAATGTTGACCAGCTGTGGGTCTCAGTGTTAATCACCAGCTACTGCTAAATGAAGTACTCTTTGGTGACTGTTGAGAGAAGCAAAACTCTATGAGGAAAAGGAGGTAGCTTAATACTCTGTCAATTTAGTATAATGATATTAGTCATTTCTTTCCTTATGGTCTACGACCTAAGTAGCCACTTGTACTTGGCTAGCCCAGATAACAATGACAGGACAAAGTTCCTTCTCATGCAACTGGGCTTATATCTAATAAAAAAAGTAGTGTGTTACTTCCATAATCTATATGGACTATTGCCAAGGCCATCAAGTATACTATCAAACAATAAGTGTAATGACATGTTTGGTTTAGCAATCATTCCTAAACTATAAAGTTCACCAATGACTCAGTTTTTCAAATCTTTTCCCCAGAAGCTGTTTAATTAACATTTACTAAAATACAATCCCTACACATACACAAACTAACAAAAGCAAATAGTTATGTTTCATCAATATTTATCAGGTGATTTGAGGGGAAGGGGAGATATGTAGAGCATTAGGTACTATAGGGTTACTGATGAACAATGTTCATGGATTGTAGTTCTTGACACATTTTTGCATGGGTTTACGTATTGAAAAAAACACTTAGCACATGATCCTAATGTAAGAACATGTACTCAATAAAATGCAGTTCAGATGTCATGTGGAGCTTTTCTATGGCTGATAATGTAAACCAAAATAGAAATAATTAGAGTTCCTGAGTTATTTTGGTCTTTCACTTAGATTTTGACATGAATGAACTCTATAGAATGAAGTTAACCACAATCACCTTCAATTGAACAATAGCATAATGTTAATATATAAGTTTAGTAACACACAGATATACAGCTACAGTGCTGACAACATCCTCATAAACTGCCAGGTTAGAATATGACAACAGTGACAGAAGTTACCATTTCCTTTTTGTATGCCAATGTGAAATTGTGTCAGACAAATTATCAGATAAAATTTTATCACTCAAAAGATCTGACCTTCTTTAAGGGATTTTCTCATATCCTCTTTGAGGACCTCTATCATTTTCATGAGGTTAGTTTTTTTTAACTTTTCATACATGTATATTTGCATTTGCATATAAATCTCAACATAATTTAAGTTGGGTATTAAAACTACTTTAAAATATTTTGGGAAATGGGCATATAACACAAGCATCTTGACTTGATTAATCATTGAATGAAGTAACAAAGGATAAGTCCAGGAATATTATTGTATACCAACATAAACTAAGTACTACTTAATATTTACACTTTTACTAAGAGGCACCTCATTTGTATCAACATTCATCTGTCATTTTTAAAACAAAACAGTAATGAAATATATAATTATTTCAATCCTCAAAATTTCCTATATGTATATATTTTTTCTTGTTTATATCCATTACACATCCCTTCAGTTTCCCTGACTCATCCAATCTACCGCTCAACACATCTATTTTTTTTTTAATTTTTTTATTAGTTCAAATTAGGAGCGAACTTGCTTCATATGTCAATCCCATCTCCCTCTCCCGCCCCTCCCTCAGCCCCACACTAGTCCCCCACCCGAATCCCCTTCTCCTCCCCAAGGAGGGTGGGGCCCTCCCTGAGGGCTCCCCAAAGTCCACCACATCATTCTGGGCCGGCCTAGGCCCTCCCCCATGTGTCCAGGCTGAGAGCGTCCCTTCATGTATGATGGAAGGACTCTAAGAGAAAAATGCATGGACCCTAGAGAATGGGAAGGGGTAGGATCTCCTGAGATAATTGGGAGCATGAGGGTAGGGGAGCGGGAGCTGCCAGAATGAGAGGAGGAGAAGATGACAGGAGAGGAGGAAATGGAGGAGCAGGAAGCTTGAGTCGGGGAAAGAATAGAGGAGAGCAGGATGAGAAAGATTGTATTAGAGGGAATCATTATAGGTCTGAGGAGAGATGTGGCACTAGGGAGATTTCCAGAGATCTACAAGGATGACACGGACTGACAATCTAGGCAATGGTGGAGAGGATAAGCTAAATGCCCTTCCCCTGTAATGAGACTGATGACTACTTTATATGCGGTCCTAGAGCCTTCATCCTGTGACTGATGCTACAGAGGCAGACACCTAGAGATACACACTGAAGTGAACTCTGAAACCCAGTTGTATAGATGAAGGAATGAAGATCAAAGGGGTCAGTACCAGGCTGGTGAAACCCACAGAAACAGCTGGCCTGAACAAGGGGGAAAGCACATGGACCCCAGACTGCTGTCTGGGAGGCCAGCAGGGAACTGATGCAGGCCCTTGAACTCGGATGTAAATGAGGAGACCTCCACACTCTATGGGGCCCCTGGTAGTGGATCAGTAGTTTTGCCCACATGAGGTTGTTTTTAATGTCATTCTTGTCTGCTTCATCTGTGTTGGGATGTTACGTCTTGCTGGTGTAGAATCCCTAGACTCTGAGCCCATTCCACATGGAGGAGGTCCTAGTCCCTACCTGGGAGGATATGATAGACTATGGAGACCCTCCATACAGGTCCTCACCCTCCCTGGCGAGTGGACGGGGGAAGTGGTTGTTGGAGGGGGGAAGAGGTGGGGGCTTGTGGGGATTGGTGGGTGGCTGGAGAGGAGGGGAGGGAGAGGGAGCTGGGATTGACATGTGAAGCAACCTTGCTACTAATTTAAATAAAATATTGAATTAAAAAATAAAGACTAACTAAATAAAAAAGACTATGTCAAAGAGGGAAACAAAATCTAAAAAATTGTCTCATTAATAGCAAAGAAGAATATTATTGATGTTTGCACATGTATTCAGTTACCATAACTGGACAACTCATTTATCATGCAACTGGAATTTGAGCAAAGATCTGAGATTATATACCTTTATTAGCCTTGAAAGCAGGCATGTCTGTTGACAACAAACAATAGACATGCTTTTTTGAGGCTCAATCTGGGGAAAGCTCACATCTAATGACTCGAGCTACCCACACAGAATGTCAGTATGTTGTAAAGGATTTTGATATGGCCCACAAAATCAACTGTACCGGGACCATAGGGACTCAGAGAGTCAAGCAGCAGTCCTTGAATTTGCTCGGGTCTGTTCTAGGTTTTCTGCTTATATATTTTGGATGTTAGCTTGGTGTGTTTGTGGCACTCCTAACAGTGTCAATGGGAGTGTCCCTGACATTTTACCTGCTCTTGGGGCCCTTTTCCTCCTACTGGGTTGTCTCTCCCAGCCTTGATATGAGTGTCTGTGCCTAGGCTCATTGTGTCTTGCCATACTTTGTTTGACTAATATCCCTGGGAGGCTTGCTCTTTTTTGAAGGAAAAGGAAGAGGTTTGATTCTGAGAGTGTGGACTAGGAGGAGTGGACAGGGGTAAATTGTGGTTGGGATGTATTAAAAAACACACACACACACACACACACACACACACACACACACACACACACACACACACACAAAAGAACATGTTCTTAGACACGGCTTATACAAATTCAAATAAAAAATCAGTATAATATTTATGAACTGAGAGATGCAGTTGAAAAGACATTGAACATTGTTTGGGGGATATCTGCATTGAACTATCATTTCAACTTACCATATAGAAATACTCTAGTTATTTAATTGGGTCATAACACAGTTTTCGATAGTTATCTCATTTGTTACTGAAAATGCAGATTAATGACAAAATCCACCAACCAAACATTTCTTGAACAGCAAAGGCAAGTAATGAGGTTATCACCTATCAGATTATTAAGGAATTGAATCACAAATACAATATGTGTTCCAGCATAATATCTACAAAAACTTAAGAGGCATACTTGATATGGAAACTGTAATTTATTAGTCTGTTGATAATCTTTGACCTTCTAGGAAAGTCAACGGGATCTGTCAAGTACCTGTTACAAGATCACTAATCATGAAGAAAAGTTTGGATGTCTTGACCACTAGCATAACATTTTATTTCTACATTTACTTACTATAAAATATAAGCTCTGAATATGTAAAAAGAATATCATTGAAATACAGAGGTGCCACTTGAGATATGGTGGCAGACTAATTCACTGAGACATCAGAGTTATTACAGTGGCAAAGGTTTTTATGTGTTGCATGATTTTGTAATATAGCAGTTTAATTTCATGATGAAATCAGGAACAGTCTAGGAAAATGAGGACGTTTGCCTAATAAAACCTCTTTGCTACACAGGGCTAGTGATAAATAGTGTGCTCCTGAATTTATTCTTTTATGTCATAATTAGCCTTGTGTTGAGAGGACAAAATGAAATAGAAGTACCCCGATTTCAGTATGGAACTGTTGATAATGAAGCCAAATGTTAATTTTTTTCAGTTTATGAATTTGTTATCTTGGTAATACCCACCCCATGCCACTGAAATAATAACCTAAGTATAGTTGTTCACTACTAGAAATGAAGTCTTTAATATTAATCAAAACAAAGCAATGCTTCCAAAACATACCGTATGCTACTTGTGAATAAATGGTTCTTGGAAAAAAGGCAAATGGAAATTATTTTCATGAAAGAGAATTATAAATATATTTATTAGTACAATTCTCATAGAATTTAAATGAAATACACAGAATGCAGGGTGTTTATATTTACTCAATTCAAGATCTCCAATTGCTAATAAGAATTCTGTGAATATATAATTTAAAAATATCAAAATGCATAATACTTATACAAAATTAAAATGATTATAAAACAATAGAATTTTTTAGAGAAATCAATGGGAAAAGTTATAACATTTGAGAAATAAATACCAAGCACACTATATTGCTCCTGGCTGTAATAAATAAAATGTGACCTCAATGTACAAGGCTGCAAAGCTGAGATTTTCCAAGAATGATCAATAATACAGTGAAACATAGCAAACTGTGCTACACCATGGGTCCATCTGCAGGTTGTTGTATATACAGAGCTTAAATTAGGAGGTCTCTGTAAAATTTCAATAATTCTTAATTAATTTATTCTCTACATGTAAATTAAACACAATGATCATAAAAAATAAATGAAAAGCAATTTTACATAAAACATTTAAAGTTTGTAAAAGTGAGATTTTTTTCTTAATTTTCTCTGGCCATGTTTAATTAACAAGCATTGTAATGTTGACCCATTATTAAATGCTTTAACTTATTCTACAAAATGGAATGTTATAGGTTTTGAGCTACATTCTTAAAAAGGTCATCTTACAAAGTCAAGGCAGACCTTGAACTTGACAGTCATCCTCCTGCCTTGGTCTCTGGAGTCTGATGCTTCCAGGTGCACATGAGAAATAAAGCCCATATCTGAATATGTTTAAGGCAGGAATGGGGCCTGTTATGAGAAGTAGTGTAGGAACTCATTAATTCAGGCCAGTTTTTTCTTAATTCTCATCTAAAATTATTATTAAATGAGTTAAACCCTACTGGTAGTACAAAATTTATCTCCACTTAGAGGAATGGAGAAAGTCTTTGAATTTTTACTCACTATATTACTTATCAAAAGCATACATGTGATGTCTGCTCTGTTTCATATCTGTACCAAGAGATGAGTCAGCTGACATTGTATATGCTCAATTGTAATGCAGTGGGCATTATTAATTTAATAATTAATTCAGAGAATCACTATGACCTACCCTACGGTAGAGTCCATCAAGACCATTTGGGTCAATTTCGCCTCAGTTAAAAATATTACTGTATCATTGATGTGCAAAATGCCTTTCAAGATGCAGCCACCCTCAGTCCATGTTTAATCACGATGTCTGGTCCATTCATTGCTGATGCCACCCACAATACATTTGATACAGATTATTTCCTCCCCATAAACTCTTTGCTGGCAGCATATAAAAACATGAACTCTTATTCATTAAATCATGTGTGTGTCCTATTAATGTTTAATACAAATCAAAAATTATATAAGTTTCCTATAATTTTTGTGCTTTCTCTTTCTGAATCTGTGCTTAAATTTTGCTTAAAATTTAGCACTTTCACAGGCTTCATGTCATCTCTGATACATTCTACAGTCTTTGTAAATTTACCAGATTTTTATTTACTCAGGATTTATTAGACTATATTCAGTCTCTTCCATTATGTTGCTTACACTATTTGTGCCTTAAACTTGAAAATCATAGACTTGCTGAGAGATGAATTCCTAGGCTCATACAAAGGGCTTATGCACTGACTGGCACATAGTGAGCTCACATATGTGTTTAATGCATTCATCATAGTCACCTCCCTGCTGTCATTATTAGGGAAGAAATGACTTTTATAAAGTGATGTAATGCTTGGAAGATCAGGAGACATCTATTACAGACTTTCAAGTGTTCTGACTCATCAAAGGTCAAGTGCACTGCTAGGAGCAAGGTCAGTGGACATTCTAGAAGCTCTCCAAAGTCTCTGAACCTCTGCTCCTTCATATATGTATTTATTGTGAGAATGCTGGAAAAAAATTTTTTTCAGAACTATGAAATTAGCCCATGAGATGTACAATAGCCCAGATTTCCTCCCATTTAGGACAAACATCTCACTCTTGAGTAAAATGGTGATTTTTGTAGGACTTCAATTTGCCCTGTTCTCATTGTCCTCATTCCAAAGGCAGCTACATTTTAAAAACCCACAGCCCACCATCACTATAGAAATAGCAGCCAGGCAGTCACTTGAGGTAACCAAACTGGTACAGAGCTGCCTGTATGTACCATGCTCAAAGACCCACCTTTCTTAACTCTGGAAAGTCAAGGAAAACTCATCTCTCAGTACTTGGCTTTATTTGACCAGAGTCTGTGGTACCCTAGTGCAATCAGCCCTTTTTCCAGAGGCAATTGTCAAAACAATCAGTAGAAATTACTTACTATCAATGGCAATTATCACTGTTGAGCCCAATAAAAAAATAAGCATGAATTTGTAAAGAAAGGATAAGCGTGAATGAGTAGCACTGTGCACAGAGAGACTTACAGAGCTAAGATTTGCCATACAACCCCAAAAAATAAAACCCTGAAGGCCCAGGGTTTTCATATGGTTTCATATGAACAAGAAAGATCCAACAAAGCCCTACTTCTTATGACCTTGGAGCTTTATGAAAGATAATGAAATAGAAGACAGCTAGAAACTGCCTTCCTTGAGCATCAGGGCATTCCCAAACATGTAGAAAACTTTTCACTTATTCAGGAATTTTAAAAAAGGCAATTCTGTTTTTATCTCTAACTCATCAATGAGCTAAACATACAAACACTGTGAGCACACATTACAAACAACACAAATTTTACTGAGTTAATCAGAAATACCACAAATAGCAGCAGCAGTAAGCCCTGAAGTACTTTATAATCTGATTACTAGGAATACCTCACTATATTACTTGAGATGAATTATTTTAAAAATCTATTGCAAGGTATACAATCAAACAAGTTTGGGAAACACAAACAGAAGACATGGTCATTAAGATTGTGGGGTAACTCAGGCATTGTGTACAGCAGAAAAATATCTCAGATAAGCTATTTTAAAATATGTCCATATAAATAAACAGTGTCAGAAGAATCAGAGATTAGAAAATAACATGACCCCATTTTATGGATTCCTTCTTGGGTCCCGTCGCCAATTCAGCCCCCAAATAACACATGGAGACTCTATTAGTTGCATTGCTGTTGGCCAATAACTAGTGTTTCTTATTGGGTAACTCTGTCTTAAGTATTAATCCATAACTGCTAATATATGTATTTCTGCAAGGTCTTATCTTACCAAGAACACCAGACTCATTGATCCTCTCGTCCCAGGATTACATGGGGACTCCCAACTACAATTCCCAGAATCCTCCTTATCTCCTAGTCCCGCCCATCTTGCTTCTTTATTGGCCAACAGTGTTTTATTTATCAACCAATGAGAGAAACATATGTACAGAAGAGTTCCCCCATCAACCCAACATCTCTCGATAGATAGTACGTCAAAATATTAACAAAGTTTTAAAAAGTAAAAGTGCAGCAACAGCGATGTAGTGATGAATAGATTTTTTAACACAATGCAGATCAAAAGAAGATTTGAGTGGATGTGGAGAAAGAATCACCAATGCTCAGACAATCCAATAAATATTGTCTAGATATTACAACAAAAAGAAAAAGAATTTGAAGGAAAATGAGCAGAGACAATCTTCGACAAAATATATCTCATAAATACTCATAACAGATGCTTCAGAAGTTGAGGGTATAATCTGGGACAGATGGTGACATCATCTAAGCTTCAGCAAGCTTGAAGAAGATTGCCTGATATAAGAGTTTTGCTGCATGGCTCTCCTTGGAGCTTGTTGCTGGGAGTTTTCTCAGTTTATGTCCCACATTGCAGAAATCTCAATAACCTCAGTTCATAACTGTGGTGTTGGTGTCATGGCCACACTTTCTCCTGCTATTGCGACAGAGACTCTTTAAACTAAATAAGACTTCTAGACATATCTTGTCTTTGTGCACTTTCCTATTTTGCAGGCATGAACAATAAGTAATGTTGAATTGGAACAAATTATGCGGCTAGTTTGAGCAATCTAAGGGTACCTTTGCAACATAGTTGCAGAGGCCTCTGATTGCCTTGATACTAGATCTGTGGCATGTTGACATCTCTCTTTGTAGCTACTTCCATTAAGAAGGTGTAGCACTGTAAGACTTACGTTCGTTTCCTCTATAGTAACAAAGCTAATACTAGTGAAAATATGAAAGCTTTTTATGATCCACTGCTATCAATGGGAAACACTTTGATTAGATTATTGTGAGATAAATCATGATAAAAGAGCAAGGCTGAAAAGTCCAAGTTAAAAATGGTGAGAAACAGAACAAGTTGTACCCAGAAAGCTCTTAAAGCCCAGGAAAAGCCTTAGAACCACTGAGACAATCCATTTTGTATTAGTCGATCTTTTTCCATCCAGCATCATTCTCTCAGTTGATGATTCATAGGTAGGATAAAGAACAAAAATTAAAATAGGAATTCCAAGTTTTCATACTTGTTTATGATTTTCAATCTCATTATTATATTTGTAAGTATTTTCAAACCTTAGGGAAATCAATTGCGCCACATCTCTCAATGTAGAGACATTCAGCAGTAATAGTGTCATTAATCTCTCTTCTTAAATACAATGTTCTGTCAGTAATCATGGATAGCACTAACCTTTAAGAAAACAATGAAAGGAAACTCTAAAATAAAAATTAACAATTAACCCCCCATACTTTTAAAAAGATATATACCTCCAGGAAAACTCTGGAATCTTGATTCTTCAAATGCTCATTACTCCTTCAAACATGGGACCATCGATTTATATGTGTTATTCAATGACATTCTAGGATAATGATTTTGATTAAGTTCTTAGAGTGAAAAGTAAAATGAAAGCAAATGATATTTTCTAAAATAAAGTTTCTCTTCTTTTTTATTTATTTCCTTCAAAATAATGTACCATATTTAATAAAGTATTTTTATGTTTGTGCTTTCTGATTTAACAAGTTTTGTAACTGTTGATTTAAATTTAATGGACATGTGGACTAACAAATGGATTTTCTTCCCTTTACATTTAGAGAAAATTTAAGATTGTACCTTCTTGGAGAGATGATTTAGTGGATAAAAGAAAGCTCTTGCAGAAGATTTGAGTTCAGTCCCAGTATTTACCTGGTAGTTCACAGACATCAGTAACTACATTTCCAGGGGACCCAGTGTCCTTTACACACACACACACACACACACACACACACTCACCACACTCACACTCACACACTCACACTCACACACTCACACACACTCACACACACACTCACACTCACACACACTCATACTCACACACAGAGACATACATGCACACACACTCACACACACACAGACACCAATATATATGCAAGCAAAACACACATGTATAAAAAAATAAATATTGAAAAAAGTAGTATGAGAGAGTGGAAAGTTTTCTTAGTTATTTTCCTATTGCTGTGGAGAGACCCATGTGTAAGAGAAAGTATTTGTTTAAGATCTTGATTGCAGTTTCCAGATGGTCAGTGAATGACAGCTATGGCTGAGAGCATGGCAGCACATAGGCAGGCATGGTGTTGGAGAAGTAGCTGGAAGCTTATGATACCAAAGACACAGACTGGGCCTGGATTTGGTGTCTTTGAAACCTCAAAGGCAACAACTAGTGAAATTTTTCCTCCAACAGGACTCATCTCCAAACATCCTTCCTCAAAAACGTTCCACCCATTAGGGACTAAGCATTCAAATTTATGAGCCTATAAAGGCCATTGTCATTCAAACCATCACAAATGTAACATTTAAAAAATAGAATTTAAAGGTTATATTATAAATAATCTTCCAGACTATTAATTAGTGCAAAAGGATTCCATTCTCTACATTAGAATAATCAGTGGTTTATTTCATCATTATTGTTGTGTTTGTGGCTGAACACACAAGCATGCGGGCACACATAAACACACACACACACACACACACACACACACACACACACACACACACACACACAACTTGTGCAGACCAGAGAACAGCTTTTTGGAGTTGGTCCTCTGTTTACACTTTTATGTGGGTTACAGAGATCCTTCTCAGGTGCCCAGGATTGTAGATTATGTGCCCTTAACCCTCTGAGACATCCCACCCACCCTCTCTAAAATATTTTTAACATTGTAAAAGAAGAACTCCTCTCTTTCCCTTCAATATTTATATGTTAAAGAATATATTTGTATCTATATGATTTTTAAATAATGTGGTAGAATTACCATTTGAATTTAAATTAATTATGTTGGGGAATCGACAAGGAATTTATGAATAGTCACTTTTCCTCCTCCCAAAGATTGCAGGAATTACAGCTATGAAGCAGGCTCTTGAGGGTATGTACCTAATGAGTGAAAACTTACTAGAAGACTGTCATGGAAGATACATTATAGATTTTTAAAAAGGCTGTCTGGGAGTTTTTATTATTAGAAAGCATGCTAAACAAAGTGAAAATTCTTCTGCTGTATCCAGAAAGCACAAAGAACATAAAAGTCAAAAATACTTCCTATGTTAATTGGCAGATTCATATGTATGCCTCACCCCACTCAACATACTCCAGCCCCAGCCGGGCATTGGTGGCCCATGCCTTTAATCCCAGCAATCAGGTGGCAGAGGCAGGCAGATCTCTGTGAGTTTGAGGCCAGCCTGGTCTACAGAGGGAGTTCCAGTACAACCTCCAAGCAATACAGAGAAACTCTGTCTCGAAAAACCAAATAAATAAATAAATAAATAAATAGCAAAACAAAACAAACTCCAGCCCCTTGTAAAAAGTGAATTCTTTTCACCAGTGTAATCTGTAGTTATCAGAAAATGTACTTGAGGGTCAGGTAGGTTTATACCAGTTCTTTTATTTGTTTATTTATTTATTTATTTATTAGTTCAAGTTAGGGAACAAGCTTGTTTCACATGTAAGTCCCTTCTCCCTCTCCCTCCCCTCAGCCCTATCCCCTCCTCCCCCACCTCCAACCTACTTCCCACCCCATCCACTCACCACTCCCCAGGCAGGGTAGGACCCTCAAATGGGTCTCTGCAGTGTCCTCCAAATCTTCCTACTGGGCCTGGGACCTTCCCCATGTGTCTAGGGCCAGAGTGTATCCCTTCATGTGGGATGGGCTCTCAAAGTCCCTTCTTGCACCAGAGAAAAATATTAATCCACTACCAGAGGCTCCCTGGAATGCAGAGGCCTCCTTAATGACATCCATGTCCGGGGGTCTGGATCAGTCTTGTACTGGCCTCCCAGACAGCATCTGGGGTCGATGTGCTCTCCCTTGTTCAGGGCAACTGTTCCTGTGGGTTTCTCCAACCTGGTACAGACCCCTTCGTTCTTCATTCTTCCCTCTCTTCAACTAAATTCCAGATTTCAGCTCAGTGTATATCTGTGGATGTCTGTCTCTGCTTCCATCAGCCACTGGATGAGGGCTGTAGGATGGCATAAAGAGAAGTCATCAATCTCATTTTAGTGAAAGGACTTTTAGGTAAACCTCTCCACCATTGCCTGGATTGTCAGATGGTGTCATCCTTGTAGGTCTCTGGAGATCTCCCTAGTTCCAGATCTCTTCTCGGACCTATAGTGGCTCCCTCTGATATGGTATCTCTCATCCTGCTCTCTCTCCTCTATTTTTCCCCCAACTCAATATTTCTGCTCCTCCAATTCTCCTCTACTCCTCTCCTCTTACTCTTATTGTGGCAGCTCCCTCTCCCCTACCCTCATGCTCCCAATTAGCTCGGGAATTCATGCCACTTCCCATTCCTGGGGACCATTTATCCCTTAGAGTCCTTCATATTTCCTAGTTTCTTTGGTGAAGAGGATTATAGGCTGGTAATCCTTTTCTCTATGTCTAAAATTCATATATGAGTGAGTACATAACATGTTTGTCTTTTTGTGACTGGGTTACCTCATTCAAGATGGTTTCTTCTGGTTCCATCCATTTGCCTGCGAATTTCAAGATTTCATTGCTTTTTTTTCTGTGGAGTAGTACTTCATTGTATAAATGTACCACATTTTCTAAATCCATTCTTCAGTTGAGGGGCATCTAGGTTGCTTCCAGGTTCTGGCTATTGCAAACAATGCTGCTATGAACACGGCTGAACATATGTCCTTGTATGAGCATGTACTATTTGGGTATATACCCAAGAGAGGAATGGCTGGATCTTGAGGTAGACTGATTCCCATTTTTCTGAGCAACTGCCATACTGATTTCCAGAGTGGTCTTACTCCCACCATCAATAGAGGAGTGTTCCCTTTTCTCCACATCCTCTCCAGCATAGATTGTCCTTGGTATTTTTTATTTTAGCCATTCTGACAGGTGTGAGGTGGTGTCTCAGAGTTGTTTTGAGTTGCATTTCTCTGATGGCCAAGGATTCTGAGCATTTTCTTAAATGTCTTTCAGCCATTTAAGATTCCTCTGATGAGAATTCTCTATTTAGTTCTCCACACCACTTTTTAATTTTATTGTTTGGTGTTTTGGTGACTAGCTTCTTGAGCTCCTTATATATTTTGGAAATCAGTCCTCTGTCAGATGTGGGATCATTGAAGATCTTTTCCCATTCTGTGGGCTGTCGTTATGTCTTACTGACTGTGTCCTTTGCCTTAAAGAAGCTTCTCAGTTTCAGGAGGTCCCATTTATTAATTGCAGATCCCAATGTCTGTGGTACTGGCATAATGTTCAGGAAGCAGTCTCCTGTGTCAATTTGTTCAAGGTCATCTCCCACTTTCTCTTCTAGAAGATTCAGTGTGGCTGGATTTTTGGTGAGATCTTTGATCCATTTGCACTTAAGTTTTGTGCATGGTGACAAGTATGGATCTATCTGCAATTTTCTGCATGTCCTAATCGAATTGTGCCAGCACCATTTGTTGAAGATGCTATCTTTTTTTCGTTGTATAGATTTAGCACCTTTGTCAAAAATAAGGTGTTCGTAGGTGCATGGGTTAATATCAGGGCTTTCAATTTGATTCCATGGGTCTATCTGTGTATTTTTGTGCCAATACCAAGCTGTTTTCAGAACTATGGCTCTATAGTAGAGCTTGAAGTTGGAGATGGTGATGCCTCCAGAAGATCCTTTATTGTAAAGAGTTGTTTTGGCTATCCTGGGTTTTTATTTTTCCATATAAAGTTGAGTATTGTTCTTTCAATGTCTGTGAAAAACTGTGTTGGGATTTTGATGGGGATTGCATTGAATCTGTAGATTGCTTTTGGAAGGATTGCCATTTTTACTATGTTAATTCTACCTATCCAAAAGCATGGGAGATCTTTCTATTTTCTAGTATTTCTTTAATGTCTTTCTTTAAAGTATCAAAGTTCTTATTGTACAGGTCTTTCACTTTTTTGGTTAGTGTTACCCCAAGATATTTTATGTTGCTTGTGGATGTTGTGAAAGGTGATGTTTCCCTGACTTCTTTCTCATTGGAATTATCATCTGTATATAGTAGGGCTACTGATTCTTTTGAGTTAATTTTGTATCCTGCTACCTTGCTGAAGGTGTTTGTCAGCCATAGGAGTTCCCTGGTAGAGTTTTTGGGTCACTAATGTAGACTGTCATGTCATCTGCAAATAGTGAAAGTTTGACTACTTCCTTTCCAATTTGTATCCCTTTGATCCCCTTTTCTTGTCTTATTGCTCTAGATAGAACTTCATGTACTATATTGAAGAGATATGGAGAGAGTGGACAGTCTTGTGTTGTTCCTGATTTTAGAGGAAATGCTTTGAGTTTCTCTCCATTTAGTTTGATGTTGGCTATTGTTTCAGTGTATATTGCATTTATCATGTTTAGATATGTTCCTGTTATTCCTGTTCTCTCCAAGATCTTTATCATGAAGGGATGTTGGATTTTGTCAAAGCCTTTTTCAGCATCTAGTGAGATAATCATGTGGTTTTTCTTTTTCAGTTTGTTTATATGGTAGATTACATTGATGGATTTTCATATTATGAACCATCCTTGCATCCCTAGGATGAAGCCTAATTGATCATGGTGGATGATTTTTCTGATATGTTCTTGCATTCGGTTTGCCAATATTTATTGAGTATTTTAGCATCGATGTTCATGAGGGATATCGGTCTGTAGTTCTCTTTCTTAGTCATATCTTTGTGTGGCTTGGGTATCAAAGTGATTATAGCCTCGTAGAAAGAGTTTGGCAATATCCCATCTACTTCTATTGTGCGGAACATTTTGAGGAGTACTGGAATTAGCTCTTGTTTGAATTTCTGGTAGAATTCTGCAGTGAAGCCATCTGTCCCTGGGCTTTTTTTGGTTGGGAGGCTTTTGATGACTGCCTATATTCCATTAGGGGTTATAGGTTGATTTAAACTGTTTATCTGATCTGGGTTTGATTTTGGTAAGTGATATTTATCCAGAAAGCTGTCCATTTACTTTAGATTTTCCAATTTTGTCGAGTACAGGTTTTCAAATTATGACCTGAAGATTCTCTGTATTTCCTCAGTGTCCATTGTTATATCCCCCTTTTCATTTCTGATTTTGTTAATTAGCATGCTCTGTCTCTGCATTTTGGTTAGTTTGGCTACAGGTTTGTCTGTCTTGTTGATCTTCTCAAAGAACCAACTCTTTTTTTCATTGATTCTTTGTTCTGTTTTCCTAGTTTCTACTTGGTTGATTTCGGCTCTCATGTTGATTATTTCCTGGCATCTACTCCTCCTTGGTAAGTTTGCTTCTTTTTGCTCTAAAGCTTTCAGTTGTTCTGTCAATTCTCTAGTGTGACTTTCCCCAGTTTCTTCATGTGGGCACCTAGTGCTATGAACTTCCCTCTTAGCACTGCTTTCAGAGTGTCCCATAAGTTTGGGTATGTTGTGTCTACATTCTCATTCAGTTCTAGGAAGTCTTTAATTTCTTTTTGTATTTCTTCCGAAACCCAGAAATGGTGGAATTGGGTGTTAATCATTTTCCGTGAGTATGTAGGTTTATGCAATGTTATTGCTGTTGGATTCTAGATTTAATGCATGGTGATCTCATAAGATACAGGGGGTTATTTCAATTCTTTTGTAACTATGGAGGTTTGCTTTGTTGCCAACTATGTGGTCAATTTTTGAGAAAGTTCCATGCGGAAAGGTATATTCTTTTGTGTTTGGATGGAATGTCTATAGATAATTGTTAAACCCAGTTGGGTCATAACTTCTGTCAGATCCGTTTTTTCTTTGTTAAGTTTCTGTCTGGTGGTCCTGTCTAGTGGCGTAAAGGGGGTTTTTGAAGTCTCCTCCTATAAGTGTGTGTGGTTTTATGTGTGGTTTGAGCTTTAGTAATGTTTCCTTTACAAATGTGGGTGCCTTCATATTTGGGGAATAGATGTTCAGGACTGAGACTTCATCTTGATGGACATTTCCTATGATGAGTATGAAATGCCCTTCTTTGTCTCTTTTGATTGATTTTAGTTTGAAGTCTAATTTGTTAGATATTAAGAATGCTACACCAGCTAGTTTCTTGAGCCCATTTGATTGGAAAATCTTTTCCCATCCTTTTACTCTGAGGTATTGCCTGTCTTTGAAGTTGAGGTATGTTTCTTGTAAACAGCAGAAGGATGGATTCTGTCTTCGTATCCATTCTGCTAGCCTATATCTTTTTATGGGTAAGTTAAGACCATTGACATTTAGGGATATTAATGTCCATTGTTCGTTGGTTCTTGTTTGTTTTAGATTTATTGTTGATGGTGTCATTGTGTGTGGATTTTGCCCTCCTGCTTCTTTTTGTGTTTGGCAATATTAGATTATCCATTGCCTGTGTTTTTGTGCATGTAGTTATGTTCCTTGGGTTGGAGTTTTCCTTCCAGAACCTTCTATAGTGCTGGATTTGTGGATATGTATTGTTTAAATCGGTTTTTGTCATGGAATATCTTGTTTTCTCCATCTATAGTGATTGAAAGTTTAGATGAGTACAGTAGTCTGGGTTGACATCCATGCTCCCTTAGTGCTTGAAGGGTATCTACCCAAGACTTTCTGGCTTTCAGAGTTTCCAATGAGAAGTCGGGTGTGATTCTGATTGGTTTGTTTTTTTATATGTTACTTGACCTTTTTCCTTTGCTGCTCTTAATATTTTCTCTTTATTCTTTAGATTTTGTGTTTTGATTATTATGTGTCAAGGGGACTTCTATTTGTGATACAGTCTGTTTGGTGTCATGTAAGCTTCTTGTTCTTGTACTTTCAGAGGCATATCCTTCCATATGTTAGGGAAGTTTTCATCTATGATTTTGTTGAATATGTTTTCTGTACTTTTGAGCAGTGTTTCTTCACCTTCTTTTATACCTATTATTCTCAGCTTTGGTCTTTTCACGGTGTCCCATATTTCCTGGATATTTTGTGTTAGGGATATGTTGGACTTGAGGTTTTCTTTGGTTGATGAATGTATATCCTCTAGCGAGTCTTCAGTAGCTGAGATTCTCTCTTCCATCTCTTGAGTTCTATTAGTTATACTCATATCTTTAGTTCCTGATCGTTTATCCAGCCTTTCCATTTCTAGCATCACCTCATTCTGTGTTTTCTTTATTGTGTCTATTTCAGCTTTCATGCTTTGAACTGTTTCAAGCACTTCCTTCATTTGTTTTGATGTTTTTTTCTTTTTTTTTTAGATTCTTTAAGCGATTTATTTATTTATTGAATTTTTTGGTTTGTCTTTTTCTCCATTTCATGTAATTTTTTGTTTGCTTTTTCTTCTATTTCTTTAAGGGATGTTCTTGTTTCCTCTTTAAAGTTCTCTATCATCTTGCCGAGATAATTTTTGAGGTCCATCTCATCTTCATGCCCTATGTTGGGCTTTTCAGATCTTGCTGGAGTGGGGTCCCTAGATTCTGTTGGTGTCATATTGGTCTTTCTATTGTTGAGTGAAATCTTATTATGTCTTCTTCCCATATCTTCTTCTAGAGGGTGCAGGTGGGGTCTCTCTATCTCCTCTTGTGACCCGGTGGTGTGTGGGGGCCAGGAATTCAATGTCTACCACTCTGGATGGTATTGCCTCTCCTTGTAGTCTCCTCACCCTTTGTAGTGGGGGGGGAGTGTTGGGGGTGAATGAAGGTTTGGGCGGGGGTTGGGTAAGGGCAGAGGCTCACTCACCTCATTTGTGGGTTGGTCGGATTTATACCAGTTTAAAAGAAACAATTATTTGACGGGAAAATGTTCGAAAAGAACTAAAGATTATTTTTTGCTTAATAAATCTCCTTGAATTAAATTTCAATAGGATTTTATAATTAACTCAAATTTGTTGGGAACAGAAATATGTAAAGAGTGCATTTCAGATGCTTAAATGTTTTGCATGAAATCATAGAAATAACCAAATATCAGCCAAAAACAAACAAACCAAAAAAAAAAAAAAAACAACAACAACCCATAAATCTTGGGTGTATTTTGATTCTTTGTTATATTTAAACTTAGTAGTTGAGAAGAAAGAATGTGATTTGTGTTAATTCATTGCCCCATCCATCACCTGTATCTTTTGCTAGCATATTGTGTAGACCTTCTAATGGTCCAGTGAGTGAAGAAGAGGACTCAAGAAAGACTGAATTCTAACATGACAGCAAATATATACCAGTCTCAAAATGTGAAGACAGAAATGATAGTTGTAACTACTAATAACAAATTTTGTGAATGTTCTCTTATGGGATAACAAAAAGAAAAATAGATGATAGATGTGTAGCTAAAGAAGTAGACAGACAGATTGATGATGGCTCTATGTTCACTACTTGAATTTCGCACTTTAGTAGTGTTTAATTGTGTTAGTTTTGTTGATGTTTAACAGCAAATGAGCAACAGCCAGGTTGAATTCAATGAAGCTGTGTCTGTGGGAGCCAGGATCAGACATAGACTCTAGGATTTAAACGTCATCTTCTTGCTGCAGTTTAGATCTTGCCTGCATTTTGATGCCTCATTGGTGAACCAAAGAGCAGGGTCTTTTCCCATTGTGTTTATTTCCTGGATTACCTTGATTGGCCAAAATACCTAGCAGCAGAGTATTCTAAAGCTTCTTTGTTTCCCTGTTGACAAGAAGGTGGTAAGAAAGATTAAGACTTCTGCAACTCAAGCTTGTTCAGAGAAAATATCATTAAAAATATTTGGTTAGACAAGTCTGTCCAGCGATATGTAACATGTTAGAAGTCAAGCTTTCTTGAGTCGTCTACATCACTCACTGGACCATTGCAAGGTCTACACAATATGCTAGTAAAGGATCTATGTGATAGGGCAATGAATTAGCACAATCGCGTTCTTTCTTCCCAATTACTAAGTTTAAATATAATAAGAATTACAGGAATACAAAAACTAAATAAAATTGTAAAATGTGTTTAATAAAATGAATTTTAAAAATTGAAGTATTATCATGCAGTTAGGAAATAAATATTACTACAGGAAGGTAATTTAACTATTTTTTCTTAATCTAACAAAATTTTCAAAGACTAAATGCTTAAAACACTAATAGGTAAGGCATGTCTGGATCCTTTTAGTAAATCATTCATGTTCGTATTTCCAGTGTTGTTGATGAGAACAAGGCTTCCTCAGAAATCATTAATGTGCTTGTTAATATAGAAATCAAATGATTTAAATTAGTGTTTCTCTTTTCTCTCTCCCTTTCAAACTTTGCATCTATAAGCAAAACAATTCACACTTAGTTATTTAAAGCAGCCCAATGGGAATAATGAACCGGAAACGTGAAAATCATTCTTTCACAAATACAAAAAAAGTTTAAGTTATGAAGGATTTAAAATGTGTGTTGATGAATATGTAAATTATTTTTTTGTTTTTTGGAATAGGATTTCTAAGCTACTTGAGTGTAGTTTAAAGGACAGCATGGATTTTCCTTGAATTTTCACATTGATTGAATTTTTTCACATTTATTTTTTCTTAGTTGGGTTTATTAATCCTATACAAATGGTATTTGATGTAGAGTACTATGTTATACTCTATATGCTCTGCATTAGGGATAAATAAGAGAAAATATTAAAACTCACACATGTAAAGTGAATAAAATGCATACTTTCAGTAGGATACCACAGTTTATATTTTTCCAAAACTAATTTTTTGTTTCTCCTATTCTAGCCTCCCACATGAAGTAATAATTAGCTAGTGTCCATAACTAATAGATACGTAGGAGAACAATAAGCTACGTATAGGGAAAGTATTAATGCATGATGTGAATTGAAACACAAGATCACATGTACCTGTAGCTAGAACTTGAAAGGTTTTAACTTGCATTAAAAATTCAGGTGGGGCCACCAAGATGGTTTAGCTGGTAAAGTTGCTTGTTTCCAAGCCTAGTGATGTGACTTGAACACAAGGCACACATGGAGGAAAGCAAAACTGACTGCAGCAAGCAATCCACTGCATCTCAAGAGTCACTGTCTGACTCTATAACCATGGTGTAGCAAGGTTGCACCTACATGTGTATATACAAAACAAGCAAGCCATGTAATAGCATTCTACAAATAGTATGTGCCAACACACCCAGGTAATATCTTTGCTTAAAACGTATCAATTGTACTTAGCAAGCAATTTAATGTCATTGACACATAAATAAATTTAAAATTTCATATTTTAACAAGACACTTGAAATGGAAGAACATTTGTACTATTATGTATTTCAGAGATCTCAATGAAAAAATCAGTTCTGGAGTGGCCCTTGATGCTTAATTGTTCGTGAAAATATTGTTGTGAATAAATGATCTCATGCCTTGTCTTATACATATGTGTCTTAAACAGAAATAAAACAATTGAATACTCTGAAATCTATACTTCATGCCTTGATTATTCCTTAGCTCTTGTTTTTGTTTTGGATGCCATGCAAGAGATAAAACTGTCTTTTTTCTGTGAGTGAAGCTGCATCCTACTTAACATGTGTTTTAATTGTCATAGATAATTTACAGGTCTGGAATTATAACACTTTCAAATATAATTTCAAAAAGAAAAGATGTCACACTGTCTAATCATGTTGAACACCATTGTTACTTTGGATAACTCTGTTAGATTTACTTTTTTTCATTTTTTCTTCAGTACAGGTTTCTCTGTGTAGCCCTGCTGTCCTGGAACTCTCTCTAGATAAGTGTGGCCTCAAACTTACAGGGATCTACTTGTGTCTGCCTCCCAAGTGCTGGGATTAAATGTATGAGCCACCACCACATGGATTTTTACTTTCTTTATTTAAATGATGGTAGGAATTATAGAAAATGTTAGTTGAATGATAATTATTTTATTAATATTCTTAATAAATATAATTTTTGCATGTAGAAGTATGTAGCTATTGTCTCAACATACAAAGAGATGTTAAATATATGATGAAACTTCATACTGCAAGTGTTTAATTTTGACCATTACCTGTGGCCAGGAACATGCTTCATGGGAATGTTATGTGTTTTTCTATGGGGAACAAAGAGAAGAATGATATAGATTATATATTGTTTAAATTGATTCTGGTATTTTGTATAAGTGTGGACATGTCAGCAGGTCCGAATTTACAAAATAAAGTTTAACTTTGTGGTTTCTGACATGGACTTTCATCCATTAAATATAATCTAGCGGAACCCCCTCAAATTCTAAGAAGTATCCGTTTTTTTCATACCATTTATATATCAAATTCAGATTTCATCTTGTATCTAAGGAGTCTGGAATATCCTTACATTAATTCTTATGGGTGGAGTGTGTCATCTAAAGTTAATGTGTTGAATCCTTAATTGCCAGTATAGCATAACTGAACCAAGCAAACCGTGGAGCTCTAACAAATGTATAAATTCTAGTACCATAGAAATGGGTTTCTGACAGAAGACTGTAACCCAGGGACACTTCTATGACTTTTGTCCTTCTCCATGCTCATTTTGGCTCACAGTTTGAGAATGAAGTCCTCAGGGCAGGGGCATTACTGTAGTGAGGACATGCAACATCCAGTTACTTTGCACATACAATCATGGGGGAGAGAGAGGTGAATTCCAGGGCTTGCCTCACTCACTCTTTAATTCAGCCCAGACCTTCAACCTATTCAAAGCTGCTGTCCACATTTAGGATGGGTTTTCTCATCCAAATAAAGAAGACCTAGAAAATGCCTTACAGACATGTACAGAGGTTTGTGAGATATTAGATTCTATGGTGTTGATGATCAATATAACATCAAAGCAGTAGAAGATTTGTAGATAGGTAACTTGCTGAATGCCACAGGGCCATCTGAAGAGGAATTTGCCTTGGATGAATTATGCCATGATATCAACCAAATTTATACCTTGTATGTGTCATTCTTATGTGCCATAAACTCTTTAAAGATAAGATTAATGTGATCAAATAAGAGAAATCTGTCTACATACAGTGTTTAGAGACTAATGAATGAGGCTAATTGAACAAGATGAGTGGATATAAGTACGCATTATGATGAATAAAACAAAAGAAAATGAATGGCCATGTTCAGAGAAGGAGACAGGAAGTCAGAAACTACCTCCCTGAGGAAATGACAGGTGACTAGAATTTGAATTTCAGTAAGGAGCTAATCTTCTGAAACTCTGTAAAATAAATGTTATAGCAGAAGAAAGACAACTAATACACAGGATGCATCTTACATGTGAGACCTTGTGATGGCTTTGCAATCTTTCAATCTTTCAAGCACATTTAATTCAATCAATTCTGTATGCTTCTGCCAAATGGTTCCTATCTAAATACATCTCCAGTTCTGTCAATTACTACAGGTCAAAGTTTTCAATGGCTCCACACTGACTAGAGAAAAAGTTAACCTTATCTTTTCGGGTTTCCAATGGGTCTGTTATCTATTGTCAGTACTGAATCGATTTTTTATTTCTCCATTGACTCCTCATTTGAATTGCAATACATTTACAGACCATTACAGTCCATTTCTGAAATAATGAAATATATGTACTTTCCTTTTTTGCTCATATGGATGCTCCAAAGCTTTCCTGTGATGTTAAAAGTAATAGTAAAAATTGAAAAATATCAGGTTTAGCTCAAGCCCTAAATCTTTTGAAAAAGTCCCAGGAGTACAAAGTAAAAAGAAATCCCTTGTTTGGATTTTTTTCAGTTTATGTCTTCCTCATTTTATGTACTACATAAAAGGAGAGAAACTATTTGAGTATTTATAGTAATAACAAGGAGTGAATGATAGCACATTATGAATCTCACTTAATGATCCATTGTCATAGTTTACACATTAATCTTTTCCAGCTACAATACGTATGTGTCTGGGAGCTGCAGGGAAGCACTTGGTTTTCTCTGCATATGTAGATGGCATTAAACATCTAAAATCATCATCACAGGTATCATAGGAATAGTTTTGATTTAATGACTTTAAGGAGGGCCTGGTTTTCCTATCTCTGGGCACATGGAAGTATGTGCATTTGCATAGGTGTGGTGTGAAGAGATAGAATGTTCTTCTCAGTATCAAAGGATTTAAGCTCAGAGCCACAAAAGCACAATTATTCCCTGATACATAGCAAGTGAAACAGGGCTTTCATATAATGCCAGGCCCATAGTTTTTAAGATAGGAAGGATCTGAGGAAGGAAATCAATTAACCAATTTGAAAATACAACCAGTAGCCAGGCAGTGGAGGCACATGCCTTTAATCTCAGCACTTGGGAGGCAGAGGCAAGTGGATCTCCATGAGTTCCAGACTAGCCTGGTCTACAAGAGCTAGTTCCAGGACAGCCTCCAAAGTCACAGAGAAACCCTGTCTCCACCCCCTCGTCCTGCCAACATAAAATACAATCAGTGACAATCAAATAAATTATGAACTCCATAAATTTTGTTATTTGTTGTGTCAAGAGATGCCATAAGACACTGGAATTTGAAATAAACTGTTGTGGATTTTTTGGCTAAAAGAAACAGCTCTATGAATATACTTTAAGATGTATTCCTTCACCCATGCTCGTAGGACTAAATGATTTTTTTTGACAGAACTGTGAATACTCATTGGGAAAAATTGAAAAGCCACAACATATTTTAAAATTAGAGCCTCAGTATCATCATTTTAACAAATTATTTCAAAATTTACTAAAATCTTTGATTCATAACCCAAAACTATGAAACTAGAAGAAGAAAATAAGTGAAAACTAATGAGCATAATGGAATATGATTTATTTGAAAAGACACCAAAACATAGGGGGAAAATGGCATTAAAAATACTGAAAAGCTTTTTGTATGCAAAAAAGAGTGAAAAAAGTGAAGACAGCCTGCAGGGAGGTAGTTTTAAAGATTATAATTCTGGTGAGCAGTTAATATTTTAAAGAAATTGGTGAATTTGAAATTCAACATCAAAAATTAGCTGATTTTTAAGAAATGAATAATTGACCTAGATAGATTTTTAAACAAATATATAATTGGCTATATAATGCAAAGATATTCTTATGACTACTAAAACCTGGGAGATGGAAAAGAACACCAAGGTAAGTTATCACTTTTTCCACTTAGTATTTATTCTTTACAAAAAGACAAATTCAACAAATACTGTTGAGTCCATAAGGAAAAGAAGTCCCTTAAAGTTAGTGTGGACATACACTCCTGAGGTCACTATGAAAGGAAAAGAATATATAGGACCCTTAAAATTTATAGTAGAGCTGCCATGTGATCCAACGAATCATCTACTGAATTTATTTATGAAAGGAATCCAATAAGCATGCCAAGGTGACATCTGCACTCCCATGTATGCTGCAGCATTCCACAAAGCCTAGAGATAGAAACCACCCAAGTGCCCACCAGCTGATGAATGAATTGGGAAAATACAGGAAATCCTGTCATGCATGACAGCAGGGTTAGAACTGAGGACAATTTTGTCAATGAAATAAGCCAGGACAAAAGACAAATGGTGTCACGTGTGGTCCTACGGTTTCATGATATCTTTAACAAACAATAGCAACAAAACAAGACACTTGATTCCGTAGAAGTCCAAAGGAGAACTGAAGTTGCAGAAAACTGAGGAAAACGGGAGGAGGGAGTGATGGGAGAAGCTTTAGTCAGTAAGCCCTAAGGAGCATTCGACAGGAGCAAGTGCAGTCATGCTTCCACGGAGCCAAGTGTCTATGGATGGCAAGCAACTGAACACTTCAAAAATGTATGAGCTTTCACATAAAAATGAAAAATGTTTGGGGTGATGGATCTGTTTGATGTGAGTATCAAAACATTTTATTAACATTGTAGATTTTGTGTTTTAATTACAAATAAATTTGATAATAATAATAAAAATAGTATCTCTGTGTTTGAATCCCATTTTTTATCATTTGCTCATTCATAGATAGTGAGTCATCTAACTGATACTCTCCAGCCTTTGTATCTGTAATTAGTGATAGTAATATTATCCAAAGAGCACAGGATAAAGAGTAGAATTATGTTGTTGTGCAAGTCTGAAATTCAAAAATCACATTAAAATACTAACAGATTTGATGTTTGTGGTGAGCTTCTTTGCTTACTTGCAGAACCTTATTCTCAGGCTTCTCAGGACAGAAGACAAGCTCATTCCAGGACTCTTTCTGAAAGTGTGCTAAAATCCTGTCTCAAACCAAACAAGCAAATAACAAAAAGAGTGCTAAGGACACTCATGTTGGCTCCCTTCCATGAGATAATAACCCACAGAGGGCCCACCTACCAAGAGCATCACACAGTAGGCAAGATTTGCAGCAAAGTGTTTGGGGAAGTACTCAGTGGAAAGTCTCTGTTATATCATTGTGAAACTTATGGGAAAGACATTGATGGAGCTTTCCAGTGCTGTGCCCTGCATGCTGCAGGAAAGACCAGACAAGCATGATGGTGAGATGTTGACAAAACTACTTATGGCGGGAACCAACTGCACTCTGGCTTGTATTTAAGGTCAGCTCCATACATGGAATTCATACCTTCTACTGTAAACATGGTCAAAAACCATGCCTCGAATAGCAAAAGTTTAAGGGAACCTATTTGTGTTGTTTTGAGGAATAATCATCCTATCAAACTATCTTCTGAATATCTGTGCTCATATTCATAGTATTTGGTGTTCTCTTCTTTGGTCAGAGATGTTTCTTATTTCAGGGTATTATGGTTAATAGATAGACTCATAACTATTCAAAAGACTGAGAAGAAAGCAACTGTGAATGTTCAGCCAAAATTCTGTCTCTCTCTCTCTCTCTCTCTCTCTCTCTCTCTCTCTCTCTCTCTCAAACAAATTCTCTCTCTCTCTCTCTCTCAAACAAATTCTCTCTCTCTCTCTCTCAAACAAACACATCATATCATACATATATACAAATATTTATCACATACATACATATATACATACATACATACATACATACATACATACATACATACATGCATGTATACACACAAAGTTGTATGTATCAACTACACTCCTATTCCAGGGATCATGGAGCATCAGGAAAAGAAGGACAGGAAGATACAGGAGAGCTGGCCTCTAGGCATGGCATGGATGCTGTACACAAGAACTCCTAGCAGCTGGACCTAGACTCAAAAAATCAAGACTCCTCAAATTCCAACATGGAATGGAGGGGCCTCCGGGTACCCTATGACTCACTGCACTGAGGCTCTCGTGGCAGCTGCTGGCAGCTGACAAGGGTGTCATTCTTCTTGTGTGAGGAGGGTGGGGAAGATGCCATGGTGGATTGCCCAGGCCCTATCAAATGTCTCAGACACATGAGCCTAAGATAAACATTAATTGGACTTACTGAGTTATGAACAATATCAAATGCTCAATTTAAATATATTACTTGCTTTCTCTTAAAACTCAACAAACAAACAAAAAGAAAACACAAACATACAAAACCAAGAAAAGACAACAAAAACCCAATCAAATATTGAGGTTGTGTGTGTGTGTTGTCCAACTGCTCCTGAGCATGGGGGCCTGCCTTGGAATGTGGTTGATACACTCCATCTTACTATTGTGAAGAAAACTGATTTTTTCTGTTTCCCAGCAGATACCAATTGTAAATACTTCTTGATTAGATAGGGTATTGGGGAGAAAGTTCCAGTGATAACCAACAAGCTATTTTCTTCATTCTGCTTTCTTATCTTTACTTGATCTCTGTGACTTAAAAAAAGGGGTGGTGGTGGGTAGGGAGATGTCTCAGTACTTAAGAGAACTCACTGTTCTTGGAGAATCCACATGTCCCTGCAATTTCACAGGGTATAATACTCTCAAATCATACAAGGAGGCAAACACATGCAAAAAGACAAAATAAAAAACATCTTTGGAATTTTTTTTGAAAACTGAAGGGAATGTAATCTTACTGAGAAAGTAAAAGTGTCACTTCCTGCAAATGTCTCAGAGCAGACAACTCCTCACCAGCTCGTGGCTCCCTGTATCTTCAACAGACTTGATTTACACATCAACAATTAATTCGTGTGCCCAAGATTTTTATTCATTCCATTAGAGAGTTTTGCAATGAGATAAACTCAATTTCCTTTTAATTGTTTTGTTTTTAAGGTATTTTACTTTCAGCTCCCAAGGCACACACCCATTCGTATCATCTCTCTGGTTGTAGGAAATGATTTCATTAAAAATATGCTACTTGCTAGCCTGAGGCCTTCTGCCTCAGAGTATACCTTAGGCGTGTGTTAATTGACCCTGAATTCTGCTTATTGTGCCACATCGCTATGTTCCTTGTTCCTGTGAACCACTGCTATTCCAGAATTTGCTCTGGGCAATCCAGCATTTTGTCTGGCTTCTGTCATGGACTTAATCTCAGTTAGACTTTAATTCTTTGCCAGCCAAGTGTTAAATAGTAGGTTGGTTCTTAGATTTGAGGGATTTCTCTTTGTTTGGCTTTCATGTTTCTGCAGCAGGAGCCTGGAACACTTCCTTTAACTGGATGTGTCTGGACGTAGTTCCTTCACGCATTTTTAAACTACCAATCAGCTAATACAGTTAATGTTTTCATTATGATGAGGATTCTGTTGGTACTGTCTGCTATGAGCCAGCACAGGGAGAGGTGATCCATTATACTACAGCTGCTGCTGTTGATGGGTTATTTGTGCTCTAGTGTGGGTTTCCTTGTTTAGATGATATTAAAGCATTGTTTATTCATTTGTTTTTTTGTACCATATTGCTTTGTGTTGATTATAGAAAACTCTTTTTTCCTAAATTGAAAAGTTTGGGACCATATAATCATACTTCTAAAGAATTCTTGTTCAGTAGTGCTGGCATGTCAGTTTTTTACACTATTTAATGGAGTTTAGTCAATATAATAAAAAAAACTGTGAATGGACCATTGTTTCCAACTTTTGAACATTTCTGACAAATATACTCAGGTAAATTTTTAACCTAATTTTTAAAATTATATGTATTTATCTTAATTTTAAGAATTTAATATGATTTAATCCAGTTTACCTTTTTAGTTCTGATCAGATATAGTTGTATACTTGCATTGCACTTGTGAACACAGTTAACAATGGGGTAATAAATAAATTTATATATAAATGTATTAATTTATTTTAATGTAATAACTAATAAAAGTAATAAGAGTTTTATAACATGTTCATCTAAGACGAGCTTTAAAAACACCACATTTCTCAGACTGGAGTCCCATCATGATTGAGGTCTCTGCTCAATGAGACCTCAATAGAGACCTACATGAGCCTTCTGTTGCTGCAGTGAGGTAGCTACATGGATACAGTGTCAGCTGCCTCTCAATTCTTTTCCTAAGTCAAAATCATAGTCAGTTTTATAATCTAAAAATGGGGTAAAATTATAATATCTAGCCTACAGAACTATTAGAGAACAAAATGACTTACTATTTGTAAGCATTAATACTATATACTCTTGTTTTCCTTGTTATGGACAAATCAGTTGCTTTAACTATGTATTGAAGTAAACTGGGAAAACACTTTGCTGCAACTCATATATAATGCAGCATACAAAGTTGAAACAAAAGCACTTGAAAGATTGCCTTTCATACAAGTGAATAAATTCTTCAAACTGTTTTATTATGAACGAAGATTATGCTAATGCAGACTTAATGATAAATTAGTCAAACTGATATTTTTCAAGTCTATTTTTTAACTTGCCAGCATAAGCATTTAATAAAAGAAAATTGTATTAGACTTTCAAAAACGTTTTATTTCAGTATCCAAAACATATGCTGCTGAAATAAATATATGCCATGGAGCAGCTCCTTTTCATTTTTCAAATTAAAACTTTAATTGAATTTTGTCATTGAAGTTGATTGCAGTTAAATGCAGATTCAGCAAAATTGTTTTACACATCTTTTGGTTTTGTGAAATGAAAATTATTTATCTACCAATTCTTATTTTCTACTGCATCAGGGAAATTCTACATGGAGAGGTGCATTAAAAAGCATATTTACTATAAAATAATCTTAAGATGATCTCAATACATTATGTGATAATACGAAAAATACTGAGTCAGTTTTTAAGCAAGACATGAGACTATGGTTATATGGGAGGAACAAAAATCTTGTCTACACTAAACAAAACCCATGGGATTCAGTTGCTCAAGACCTATTCTTTATCCTGTATATTTTCAGGGGACAGGAGGAGAAGCGAACATTTCCCACCAAAGTGCAGCCGCTTGTTTTCTAAATTCAATTAACACCAAGTTGAAACCTATTTAAATTGGCTTTGCCAACATCATTCCTAAAATAAGTTCAGGGAAAGATTTTGCTTCTGCAACATCTTCATAAGAGCTAACATCTCCTTTTTAAAATGGAGACTCCACACATGAAGAATTCGTGCCAGGCAAGAAAGCAGCAAGGAAATGAGTGTCTCTACTACTGAGAGCAGGGAGGGAGAGTAAAGCCAAAATAAGTGCCCAGAAAGCCACAAGGGGAAGGACGGAGAGAGTGTCTTTTATGTATGCATGTATAAGTTTAAGCTTTTATTGTAAAATGAGAAAATGTATGTTTATCTCTTCAACAATTCCATTTTTAATATAATGGAATTTCAATTCATACAAAACACTATGGTGAACAGGAAGTAGAATTTTTAGAGTTATTTCAGCATTCTTAAGAGTACCAATGGCTCTGTTCAAATGTACTCATATATAATCATTTTGCATTTCTAGTAGACTTAACATACAAAGTGCTTAGGGTTATTTATGATTTTTCCAGACACACCACTTTCTTTTAGCGATGCTTTTGGCTTTTAAACATTGTTTCCCATTAATAAAAGGAAGTGACATTTGGATATGAAGACTGAATATAAGCTTTAAATAAATTGCATATGATTTACTATTTAAATCTGGCATTTAAATCAGGTTATACAATTCAAAATATGTTCTCTCATTACAGGGTTTAGGTTTGAAGTATAAGTCATTGTTCACAATCTTGCAATGCTATTGAAATGCCTTGTTTCCATCCTAAATATTAAAACAGATTTTTAAGATATGTTTTGTGGCATATGTAGTTAATTACCTAGGCAATACCAGGACAATGCTCTGTTCAAATCAAGGTGAAATTCTTTTGGGGAAAACCAAAATTATTGTGTTATTCTATAACATTTTCAAATATGCATTTCTCTCAGATTTTTCTGTATGAAGAACTTTTATCAAAGATCATTAATAAAAGGTATTTCTGAGATGCAAACCTAAAAGGCTCATATCGTGTAATAGAACTTTTTTTGATAACTTATGTACTGCTTATGTTTGATAGTCTTGCCTTGTAAAACACTTAATTTTCAAATATCTTCATGTCATAAAATACAAAGATTACTGAAAAGCCGTGGCACAGAGAATCATCCAACTTACGAGTTGTCTTTGACGGCACTGTGCCCACCCAGTGCTAGGTAAATGAGGCTGAGGTATCACTAATCTTCCTCTTGGCTTTTTTTGTTGCTTTGTTTGCTACAACTTCCTTCAAGGAATTTTCATGGCTGTATTGTAGGATACAGGTTATTTTTTTTTCTGAACTAGTATGTGTTAATAATTACATTTGAGAAAGAATATTTTGACTCAGTGAACTTCCTTTGCATATTAGCAGTAAGAAACACTTCAGTAAAAGGAAATACAGCATGAATCACAAAACTGACTCTTCCTATTAATTCTGGAAAACTCTTTATGCCACCTAAAATAAAACAATGCACATGATATCATAATTTTAGTTGTTATACAAAGAATGCTACACTGCATATTAATTAAGAAATATTTGACTTTTATTAGGAAATGACATATGAAATGCCTCTAAAATGTTTGATAGGATGTGAAGAAGTCTCTAAACATAACTCCCAACATTTTATATTCAACTGCTATGCTCAGAAGCGGAAATTCATACTACATTTCTTTAGAGTTACAAGGTTGATACTACTGCAATGATGTCTGAACACTGATCTTCAGAGTGGTAATGAGTAAATAATTCATTCTTTGGAAAACCTTTCCAGGACAGATGTTCTAGTTCAAGGATGAAGGGTAAGTGGAGCTGAGAAAGAGTCATTCTAAGTATAGATTCTGCCCTCACCCGTCAGGTCTGGGAAGAGCCTGGAATACAATGAAGTGATAATTCACAGAAGTTATTTAAAGTTCACCAAGTCATTGAGGATTCAGTGTACTCTGGAGAAGGTGTGAAAAAACAGGCATACTCCTGATAGGATTCACTCTCAGTCACCTTTTGCTACTTCGTGTACAATCATGAGTCAGATAATGTCTTCAAAATTTAGTATCCAAATTGTAAAGGAAGCAATGCTACCCTTATCTCATCTCATTTTTCTTGAGAAATAAAACACATACTAAAATATTAGCCTGGTAGCCAGATAACATCAAAACAAAGAGGTATATTTAATTTGTATGGTATAGTGTATTGGTTAGGAGCTTAAATTCTGCTTTCAGCCAGTTTTATGTACAGTCTAAAATTGCTACTTGCTGATTAAAAAAACATTTGAAAGTTATTTACATTTCTCTTATCTATCCTTAAATGGAAATGCAAGTTGTAAGAGGTTTTACATCACAGTGATGTTTAGATGTGGTAATATAATATGGCCCTAATATTAAGTCCTTAGGAAATTCTATGAAAATTTGCCACTTGTTATTGTACACTCTAAACAGGAATATTCATTATTGGAGAGAATGTTGGAGTACACAGGAGCATCGGATAGATTTCACAGCTGAGCATATAGAGATCTAGCATAGCAAGAAAACAAAAGAGAATATCTGAGGCTTCTTTTTCCACATGCCTTCTGTAAAACTTGATGGGACTGACAATTTCCAGTCCAGCAGTGTGAGGAAGTGCTGTCGTATCCCTCAGAGGAACAGTTAAATGTAATGAATCACAGATCAGTAGAGGATGACAATTCAGAGACACCTGAAATCATTCCATGGACAACTAGAAAACTATTCAGAGGATGCAATTTAGACATGATGCAGAATAAGTGAAATAACACTTTGTGTTTATATAAAATCTGGAGTAGCTTACTATGTAGAATCCAATACAAACCCCATCTACTAAGTTAGCTTGTTTTTAGTCCTAGTGAGTCATCTCTGCAGCTTCAATTATCAATATTTAAAATGAGGTACAAGTACCTTATCCTAATCCCTCGTTGTGCTTTGGCAACTTCGTCCTTCTGATTGCACACAGAAAGGTTCTTAAAATTCAATGCAACGTGGTTATTTTAGGTCTGACTAATGATGTAAGGTGCTTCTTTTCCCTTTAAGTCCTTAAACTTAACCATTAAGGCAAAACCTCCTGTTCCTTATGGCAACATTTTCATTAGTTTCAACGAAATGATTACACTACTCACTGAATGCTTGTTCAGCCTTTGGTCTACAAAGACACAGATCTACCCATATGCAGTTATCACATACCAGGGTTTAAAAACTTCCAGACCGCTCTGTCCTACAGCGGGCGCCAGAGCCTCATGTAAGTCTGGGCGCTGTTCTGTTCCTCTAATCCCCCAAATCAACTCCTGCTTGCTTCTGCCTGAACCACACCCCCCACATACACCCCCACATCCCCCATCCCCCATCCCCACCCCCCATCCCCGAGACAAGAGTGGACCTGCCCAGACCCAAAGGCCCACTCTGATTCTGAACAAACTGCTGCCCTGTGCCATCCAGCTGCTTCCAGAGGCTGAGCCCTCCAATTGCTACCAGAGAGAGAGAGAGAGACTCCACCTGCACTCACTGGAAGAGGGGATGAGAAGAAGACAGAGTAAGGACACACTCAACAACAGAAAAACAAATATGACACAACCATAATCTAGGGACACCACACAAGCAAGATCTGAACAGCCCAACAGAGAAGATGAAGAAGAGATGGACCTCAAAAATTATCTTAGGAAAATGATGATAGAGACCTTTAAAGAGGAAACAAGAAATCCCTTAAAGAAATGGAAGAAAAAACAAGCAAAAAGTTACATGAAATGAAGGAAAAGACGAACCAAAAATTTGAAGAAGTAAACAAGTCTCTTAAAGAATCTAAAGAAAGCCAAGAAAAAATAACCAAACAAGTGAAAGATGCACTGGAAACAATTCAAGATATGAAAGCTGAAATAGACACAATGAAGAAAAGACAGAATGAGGGGATGCCGGAAATAGAAAGGCTGGATAACAGCCATATTGACTTAGAAATGTTGAACTTAATTTTTTTCCATTTGTACAGGGGTAACACACTGTATTAAATATGTAAGGTCTTAAAAAGAAAAAAGGAGGATTTTAAGAGCCTATCCCATGTGAAGGGAATCTCTCTTGACCTGGACACATGGGGAAGGGCCTAAGCCTGGCCCAGGATGATGTGGTAGACTTTGGGGGAGCCCCTTCTGAGGGCCTTACCCTGCCTGAGGAGTGGAGGGGTGATGGCTAGGGGCAGGTGGGATGTTGGTGGGGAGGGGAGGAAGAGGGAGAAGGGATTGACATCTGAAGCAAACTTGTTCCTAATTTGAACTACTAAAATAAAAAAAATAAAAAGAAAGGCTGGATAAACGACCAGGAACTAAAAATGTGAGTATAACCAATAGAATCCAAGAGAAAGAGAGAATCTCAGTTGTTGAAGACTCGCTAATGGATATAGAGTCACAGACCAAAGAAAATCTGAAGTCCAACAAATCCCTAACACAAAATATGCAGGAAATGTGGCACACCATGAAAAGGCCAAAGCTAAGAATAATAGAAGAAGGTGAAGAAATACACTCAAAGGTACAGAAAACATATTCAACAAAATCATAGAAGAAAACTTCCCCAACCTACAGAAGAATATGCATATGAAACTACAAAAAGCTTACAGAACACCAAACAGACTGGACCACAAAAAGAACTCCCCTCAACACATAATAATCAAAACACCAAACCTACAGAAAAAAAGAGAAATGTCAAGAGCAGCAAAGGAAAAAAGGCCAAGTAACATATAAAGGCAGAAACTTTGAAAGCCAGAAGGTCCTGGATAGATATCCTACAAACACTAAGGGAGCATGGATGCCAACCCAGACTCTGTACCCAACACAGCTTTCAATCACTATAGATGGAGAAAACAAGATATTCCACGACAAAATCAGACTTAAACAATTGGTATCCACAAATCCAGCAATATAGAAAGTTCTAGAAGGAAAACTCCAACACAATGAAGATAACTACATTCACAAAACATAGGCAATAGATAATCCAATTTTACCAAACATGAAAAGAAACAGAAGGGCGAAATACACACACAATGACAACACCAAAAATAAATCCAAAACAAACAAGAACCAACAATCAATGGACATTAATATCCCTCAATGTCATTGTTCTTAACCTGCCCATAAAATGGTACAGGCTAACAGAATGGATAGGAAGACAGAATCCATCCTTCTGCTGTATACAAGAAACACACCTCAACTCCAGAGACAGGTGTTACCTCAGAGTAAAGGGTTAGGGAAAGATTTTCCAATCAAATGGGCTCAAGAAACTAGCTGGTGAAGCAATCCTAATATCTAACAAATTAGACTTCAAACTAAAATCAATCAAAAGAGATAAAGAAGGGCATTTCATACTCATCACAGGAAAAGTCCATCAAGATGAAGTCTCAAACATAAACATCTATGCCCCAAATACAAAGGCACCCACATTTGTAAAAGAAACATTACTAAAACTCAAACCACACAAAAACCCACAAACAGTTATAGTAAGAGACTTCAATACCCCTCTTTCACCACTAGACAGGACCACCAGACAGAAACTTAACAAAGAAACAAAGGACCTAACAGAAGTTATGACCACACTGGGTTTAGCAGGTATCTACAGAACGTTCCATCCAAACATAAAAGAATATACCTTCTTCTCAGCACCACATGGCACCTTCTCTAAAATTGATAGCATAGTTGCCAACAAAGCAAACCTCCACAGATACAAAAGAATCGAAATAACCCCCTGTATCTTATCATATCACCATGTTTTATAATTTGAATTCAACAGCAATACAAATTGCAGAAAACCTACAAACTTGTGGAAATTGAATAACACCCAATTGTACCATTCCTGGGTTGAAGAAGAAATAAAATGAAATTAAAGACTTCCTAGAATTTAATGAGAATGTAGACACAACATACCCAAACTTATGGGACACTCTGAAAGCAGTGCTAAGAGGAAAGTTCATAGCACCAAATGCCCAAATAAAGAAACTGGAGAATAGTCACACTAGAGAATTGACAGAACAACTGAAAGCTTTGGAGCAAAAAGAAACAAACTCACCATGGAGGAGTAGACGCCAGGAAATAATCAAACTGAAGGCTCAAATTAATAAAGGAGAAACTAGGAAAACAGAACAAAGAATCAATGAAACAAAGAGTTGGTTCTTTGAAAAGATCAACAAGATAGACAAACCTCTATCTAAACTAAACAAAAGGCAGAGAGAGCATGCTATTTAACAAAATCAGAAATGAAAAGGGGGATATAGCAACAGACACTGAGGAAATCCAGAGAAGCTTCAGGTCATACTTTGAAAACCTGTACTCTACAAAATTCAAAAATTTAAAGAAATGGACAATTTTCTGGATAGATATCACTTACCAAAATTAAACCAAGATCAGATAAGCAGTTTAAATAGACCTATAACCCCTAAAGAAATAGAAGCAGTCATCAATGGACTCCCAAACAAAAAAAGCCCAAAGCCAGATGGCTTCACTGGAGAATTCTACCAGAAATTCAAACAATAGCTAATACCAGTACTCCACAAATTTTTCCACACAATAGAAGCAGAAGGGACATTGCCAAACTCTTTTTATGAGGCTACAATCACTTTGAGAGGCAAGTGATACACAAAGATACAACTACAAAAGAGAACTACAGGCCAATATCCCTCATGAACATCAATGCAAAACTACTCACCAAAATAGTAGTGAATCGAATCCAAGAACACATCAGAAAAATCATCCACTATGATCAAGTAGGCTTCATCCCAGGGATGCAATGGTGGTTCAACATATGAAAATCTATCCATGTAATCTACCATATTAACAAACTGAAAAAGAAAAACCACATGATCATCTAACTACATGCTGAACAGGCCTTTGACAAAATCAAGCATCCCATCATGATAAAGATCTTGGAGAGAACAGGAATAACAGGAACATATCTAAACATGATAAAAGCTATATACACCAAACCAATAGCCAACATCAAACTAAATGGAGAGAAACTCAAAGCATTTCCTTTAAAATCAGGAACAACACAAGACTGTCCACTCTCTCCATATCTCTTCAATATTGTTCAACTTGAACTTCTAGCTAGAGCAATAAGACAAGAAAAGGAGATCAAAGGATACAAATTGGAAAGGTAGAAATCAAACTTTCACTGTGCAGAAGATATGATAGTCTACATAAGTGACCCGAATACCTCTACCAGGGAAATCTTACAGCTGATAAACACCTCATCAAAAGTAGCAGGATACAAAATTAACTAAAAAAATCAGTAGCCCTAATATATACAGATGATAAATCCAATGAGAAAGAAGTCAGGGAAACATCACCTTTCACAACACCCACAAGCAACATAAAATAGCTTGGGGTAACACTAACCAAACACATGACAGACCTGTATAGCAAGAACTTTGAGTCTTTAAAGAAGGAAATTAAAAAAGATACCAGAAAATGGAAAGATCTACCATCCTCTTGGATAGGTTGAATCAACATAGGAAAAATGGCAATCTTGCCAAAAGTAATCTACGGATTCAACACAATCCCCATCAAAATCCCAACACAGTTCTTCACAGACATTGAAAGAACAATACTCAACTTTATATGCAAAAACAAAAAACCTAGGATAGCCAAAACAACTCTGTACAATAAAGGATCTTCTGGAGGAATCACCATATCTGCCTTCATGATCTAAAAACAGCGTGGTATTGGCACAAAAATAGACAGATAGACCAATGGAATCGAATTGAAAATCCCAGTGTTAACCCACACACCTATGAACACCTTATCTTTGACAAATATGCTAAATCTATACAATGGAAGAAAGATAGTGTCTTCAACAAGTGGTGCTGAAACAACTGGATTCGGACATGCAGAAGATTGCAGATAGATCCATATCTGTCACCATGCACAAAACTTAAGTGCAAATGGATGAAAGATCTCAACATAAATCCAGCCACACTGAATCTTCTAGAACAGAAAGTGGGAGATGACCTTGAACGAATTGGCACAGGAGACCACTTCCTGAACATTATGCCAGTACAACATTGAGATCTGCAATTAATAAATGGGATCTCCTGAAACTGAGAAGCTTCTTTAAGGCAAAGGACACAGTCAGTAAGACAAAACAGCCCACAGAATGGGAAAAGATCTTCACCAACCCCACATCTGACAGAGGGCCGATTTTCAAAATATAAAATGGACTCAAGAAGGAAGCCACCAAAACACCAAACAATGAAATTAAAAAGTGGGATGCAGAATTAAATAGAGAATTCACAACAGAGGAATCTGAAATGGCTGCAAGACACTTAAGAAAGTGTTCAAAATCCTTGACCATCAGAGAAATGCAACCCATAACAACTCTGAGATACCACCTCATGCCTGTCAGAATGGCTAAAATAAAAAATACTGATGACAATCTATGCTGGAGAGGATGTGGAGAAAAAGGAACACTCCTCCATTGCTGATGGGAGTGCAAACTTGTAAGACCACTTTGGAAATCAGTATCGCTGTGGCTCAGAAAAATGGGAATCAGTCTACCTCAAGATCCAGCAATCACTCTCTTGGTTATATACCCAAATAATGCATGCCCATACAACAAGGACATATGTTAAACTATGTTCATAGCAGCATTGTTTGTAATAGCCAGAACCTGGAAGCAACCTAGATGCCCCTCAAGTGAAGAATGGATAGAGAAAATGTGGTACATTTATACAATGGAGTAATGCTCAGCAGGAAAAAGCGCTGAAATCTTGAAATTCACTGGCAAATGGATGGAACTAGAAGAAACCATCCTGAGTGATGTAACCCAGCCACAAAAAGACAAACATAGTATGTACTCACTCATATATGAATTTTAGACATAAAGCAAAGGATTACCATCTTCTTCACCAATGAAACTAGGAAACAAGAAGTACTCTAAGGGAAAAATGCATGGACTCCAGGAATGGGAAGGAGCAGGAATTCCTGAGCTAATTGGGAGCATGAGGGTAGGGGAGAGGGAGCTGCCAGAATGAGAGGAGGAGTAGAAGTGAGGAGAGGAGAAAATGGAGGAGAAGAAATATTGAGTTATGGGAAGAATAGAGGAGAGCAGATTGAGAGATACCATATCTGAGGGAGCCATTATAGGTCCTAGGAGAGATGTGGCACTAAGGAAACTTCCAGAGACCTACAAGGATAACATGAACTGACAATCTAGGCAACGGTGGAGAGGATAACCTAAATACCCTTCCCCTGTAATGAGACTGATGACTACTTTTTATGCCATCCTAGAGCCCTCATCCAGTGGCTGATGGAAGCAGATGCAGACACCCACAGATATACACTGAACTGAACTCTGGTACTTAGTTGCAGAGAGGGAGGAATGAAGATCAAAGGGTTCGGTACCAGGCTGGTGAAACCCACAGCAACAGCTGGCCCATACAACGGGGAGCACATGGACCTCAGAATGCTGTTGGGGAGGCCAGTACAGGACTGATCCAGACTTCTGAACATGGATGTCAATTAAGAGGCCTCTTCACTCTAGGGGGCCCCTAGTAGTGGATTAGTATTTTCCCCTGGTGTAAGAAGGGACTTTGAGAGGCCATCCCACGTGAAAGGATGCATTCTCAGCCTGGACACATGGGGGAGGGCCTAGGCCCGGCCCAGAATGATGTGATGGACATTGGGGAAACCCTGTCCAGGGCCCTACCCTTCCTGGGGAGTGGACGGTGGATGGTATAGGGGGTAGGTCAGGACAGTAGGGAGGGTTGTGGGAGGAGGGAGAGTGGGAAGGGATTGACATGTAAAGCAAGGTTGTTCCTAATTTGAACTAATATAAAAATAATAAAAACAAACTTCCATACCATTTTATAACCAAAGGCCAAAAGTGCCAATAAAACACCATCTCAAAGTCCAGAATGTCATCATCTGAGGTGTGGAAAATACCTATGACTGAGTTCTCACAACACAAATCCTCCCCATCCATGTATTGTGGTCTTTCTTATTCACGTGTGATAAGGTGCCAAAGCCCACTCCTGTGGCAAGCATAGGAACAAAATTAAATACATCTCATTCAAAAACAAGAAGGAAGACCCTGGGATGAATGTGGAGAGAATGTGGGCGAAGTAATTCCTGGATTCCATCAAGTTTTACAACTTAAAGTACTCCTATTTTATCTGGTATTCTACTTAATATCTGTGTTTAAATTATCTTCAAGTTTTTCTCAGGTCTTTGGAGTCAGGTTGTTGTACCAGTGCTTTCTTCTCCTTTTTCCTCTTTTTTCCTTTGTTCCTTTCTTTTTATTCTCTCTTTCTTTCTTTCTTTCTTTCTTTCTTTCTTTCTTCTCCCTCTCTCTTTTTCTTTGTGTCTGCTGTTTGAATTTTGGTATTCAATATCCTTATCTATTTCACATGGACAGTAAATTTCCTTATAAGCTAGTAAGAATTTTATAAATATAGAATTGAAGTCAGAGATATAGTTGGAGTTTACTTTTGTGCAGTGTGAATGAAAAGGATCTAATTTCATTTTCTACACATGGACAACCAGTTTCCCCAGCAACATCTCCTAAAGATTCTTTGTATTTCTCTTCACAAAGAGAACTTTTTGGTGTCTGTCTATGAAACCTCTTAGACTTCCTATTTATTGTACAGTCTCCGTTAGAAGGTATCCTTGAACACAGGTGTTTTCCAAGAGAACCATGCAGAACATCACTGATGAAAATGCTTTAAACTCATTATATAGGATTATATACTATTCCTGATGACAAATACATAGTGTGTTAAAAACACAAACATGACATTCAACCTAAGAATTTACAATAACCTGAGAATTGTCTACTCAGTAGAGATGGGGAAGGTAAATTTAAAGACCACTTGTTTTTTAACACATTTTTTCCATTTTTTAATTTAAATTAGAAACAAGATTGCTTTATACCTCAATCCATATTTCTTTTAAGTAGTAAGTTGAAACATTAGTAAATCTGGGTAGGGGTATACATGTGTTTGTTTCATTGGTCTCAATTATTAACTGTAATTTAAAGACACAACAACTATGTGTATGAAAAATAATTCTTCAGGGCACTGTTTTGATAAATGGACTTTAGATCAACAGTCCTACAACATTTTAGCTAAGTATCAAGAAACTTAACAGTAGGCTCTCTGGAGCAAGCCAAGGCTACAAATTTGCCAGTTCCCACACAGATGGGCAGATGGGTGCTCCTCCAGCATCTAGCATATGCTTCTCTGTGGAGACCATGAATTGCTTTCCTGGTGACATTTTTGCATGGCCTAGGTTCCAGAAGTCGACAATGCCTATTAATCTCCCAGAGTGTCATCATTTGTCCCATATAATTTAGTGTAAGTACTCCAGTACTTTCAGTTTTAAATCTAAAACAAAAGCCTTCATAGTTGTTGCTAGTCAGGTTAATCATTCATATTTTAATTTTAACATGTGTGATATTAATGTGTGTGTGCAGTGATATATGTACAATAATATGCTTCTATTGTTCTCAGGTTTCCATCTCCCCTTTCTTTTATTTGAAGAACAGTCTCTCTCCTTCACTGCTGCTTATACTAGGCTAGCTGGAGTTGAGATTATGTTGATTTTTCCATTTCTACATGCCACACTATGGCAGTGGCTTTATTGAAGTTGCATGCATATGATCTCAGTCCAGTTTTCTCTTGTGTTCCTGGAGCTCCAAGCAGGTCTTCGGGCTTCAAGAAAAACACATTATCATCTGAGTTATCACCCTGCCCATGACAGTATTTTTTAAGTTCTACTTCACACAACTTCAACTTAAAAACAGTATGAACAAGGGTGCTAGCATAGAGGCATGATTCATTTCGGTTTGAAAAGTCTGCTTTAAAGTATTTTCATTATCATGCAAGCCTGCTTCTGAGAGCAGTCCTTGTGTGCTCTCTCACATTCTCCATAACTTTGCTTCAGACAAAGAATGCATCTGTGATACTTAACTGTTGATCGGGAGAAGGGGTGTCCTAAGATTTCCAAAACAATATGAACTTTTATTGTTGCTCTTGGTTGTCTCTCAGAACTTGAAAGTGAGACTTTCTTTCTTTTTTTTTTTCAGAAGATCCTGCACTGCTCAAAACTCAGATTTGGAGGAATTGAATTAAAATTGTCCTAGAAGCCTCCTCAGTGAGTAACAGCCTTCAAGTGTACCTGTGGAAGCTATCATGGGAGAAGAGCAATGAACAGTGCTGCCAAGTTGTAAACACTATAAACACAAAAGTAGCCAGGATGGCAGATATCTCAAAAGATAAGAGTGTCACTTATATCATGGAAGCCACAAATGACTATTAAATTGTGCTGAAGTCTGGCTCAACAGGAACAGATTCATGCCTGGTAGTGTCACCCTAGCCATTCGTGTGTGACTGTAGATGCCAGAGATTTTAGGGAGGACTTATTACTTGTATTTTCCCAAACTGGTTTATTTTATAACTGTTTTCTAAACACATATTATCACACCCATAGGTGAGTATAGCTATTAACTTTCCTCAATGATTTGTTTTTCTACAGCAAACAGAAGATAGTACAGATAGTCACATCTGGTCACAATACAGAATAAAAGTGCATGTGGTGTGTCCTAATGTAGTCATCTACAGCAAAACTCCTACACCCAAGGCTCAAGGAATTACATGAAATGGGAGCAAAAGGACTGTAAGAGTTAGAGACATAGGATACATACCAACAGTGTCTTCCAGAAATTATAATAAAGGTAAAACCATGAAATCTCAACAATGTGGTTACCTTAATGAGACTTGTGTAATGACCAGACTGTTCACCTGCCAACATGGATGGGAGAATCTTTACAAGCCCCTCCTCACCCAATAACCAATAACAAAAACAATTAGAGAAGAAGCCATAAATCCTAGATAAGGGAAGGATATGGGAAGAGGTGGAAGAAAGGGTGGAAATGATATACATACAACACTCCTTTTAAAAGGAGAATTACCACAGGAAGATTCACTATGGCCCTCAAAATCATCCTTCCCTTTGACCCAAATCTTTGGTTTCCAATGATTTCCCTTTCACTATGTAATTCATGTATAAAACTTGTCAGTCAGTGCCTCTACCCAATGATGCATCTCATTAGCCCCCTTTATAGGTAGCAGAATAACAGAGTGTGAATGTATTTAAAAAGGGAGGTGACCACAATCAACAGGAAGCTTGTCTTTCTTATATTTTTCCTGTTTTCCCCTGATGTTCTATGAATTGTTCTTGTCTTAAGAAATGAGGGGAAAAAGTAAGAGGCTCTCTTTAAAGAGCCTTAGCAAATAGTACCCAATTCATCATATAGAGAAGCATGTGCATTATTTTACATGAAATTTATGCAGTTTGTGCTTCATCATAATCTAGTCCCTCATAAAATGAAATTCATCATCACATTTTCAGTTTGCAAGAACTCTGAGCCAGGTGATGAATGGTGATCCAGCATAATCCTCTACAAAAATAGCACCATACTGTTTAATAAAGTAATCCCATTAACATCCTGGCTCTGTAAACAGATCCAAATGTGAAGAGACTCGTCACATTCCCCAGAAAGAAAATAAAAATCCAGGTGAAATTATATAGAAACTGGAAGGCATAATGTGGCAAGTTTTACACTAATAATTCATGACTTTGCCTCTCTAGACAATGTATATTAGAGGCCCATTAAGATCCAAAAGGATATCACAGGCTCTTAAGTCCCCCTATGGAAGGCCTCACCCTCCTTGGGGAGCAGAAAGGATATGTGATAGGTAGGGTTTTATTTGGGGGAGGGAGTGGCAAGGGAGGAGGAGAGGGAGAGGGAACTGGGATTTGACATGTAAAACAATCTTGTTTCTACTTCAAATTTAAAAAATGGAAAAGAATACAAGTGTTTCTTGTAGCTATTCTTGTCCAACAGTCCAGATTCACAGTTTTGACTTATTTGTTAAATCATTAATTACTTGGATGGATTTTAAAATTTTAAGTCATTAAGGTATTTTTGTTATCAGTTTCCAATTCTATTACATCATATACAGGGGAATAATTTTCTGAGCCTAAAAACATTCAAATTTTATGACTCATGTTGAACTCATTTGTGCTATATGAAGATAATAAAAGCTCTCTCTCTCTCTCTCTCTCTCTCTCTCTCTCTCTCTCTCTCTCTCTCTCTCTCTCGTGTGTGTGTGTGTGTGTGTGTGTGTGTGTGTGTGTGTGTGTGTGTGTACCTATGACTATGGAGACCAAAGGAAAACTCTGAATGTCATCCTCAAAAATGCCACTCACCTTCGTTGAGTCAATCACTCTCATTGGCCTGTTGCTCACCTAATAAGCTAAGCTAGTTGTCCTGTGAGACACAGGATTCTACTGTACAGGATTCTACTGTCTCTGCCTTTTATGTACTAGGACAACAAGTGCACATCTTCACACCCACTGACTTTACATATTTGTTTGGGGGATATAACTCAGGTATTTGAGCTTTTAGAGCAAGTGCTTCACTATCAGAGCTATCCCTAAAATCTCAGGCATGCTCTCAAAAGGTCTACAAAATATTTAAATATTAATAAAATATTGCAGCAAAAATGAGTGTGTGTCTACACACACACATACACAAATAATTTACCTTCTGAACAAATTAACAAAATCATTTGCCAAAGAGATATCATTAACCAGAAATAATCTTAACCAGTGTTAGTTAAAAAAAATGTGATTGATCTGAGGAAAAAATTTATTTTAAAATGAAAGTTATTTCAGTAACATTTAAAAATATGAGCAACAAATTCTTTAAAAGGAAACTGTTTCTTTTAAAAAAGAAACAAGCCATTGCACAGAGACACAGTTTCACAATATTTAAAATTACATCTGGATTTGACTATATTTTATTTTACAATTCTTTTAACTTTTATTGGTTCGTTGTGGATTTCACAGTATGCATCCTGATCACACTTATCTCCCCAGCCACTTGGGTTCAACCTCTGCCCTTAAAACCTTTCCCTCAATACAAAACAAAATTGAAAAGAAAAACCAATAATCAAACCAACCAAATAAACAAAATAACCAAGAAAAAACCAAAACAACAATGAAGAAGAGCAGGAAGAGGAGGAAGAGAGAGAAGAAGAAGAAGAAGAAGAAGAAGAAGAAGAAGAAGAAGAAGAGAGGAGGAGGAGGAGGAGGAGGAGGAGGAGGAGGAGGAGGAGGAGGAGGAGGAGGAAAAATAGAGGAAAAAAAAGAATCTAATTGTGGAAGCTGTGGCATGGTCAGCTGAGTCACACAATTCACCCTTTATTGCACTCATCTTTACTTGTAAGTGTTCATTGCTGTGAGTCATTCATTGGTCTGATTAAAGTCCTCTGGCCTCTGCTATATAATGGGCTCTTACTGGGGCTACTTTTGGATTGTTGTCCTGTGCCATGGAGATCTGTAGATTTGTCCTCTTCACATACACTCACAGTTCATAGATGCAGTGGATGTTGGGATGGGATAACTCATAACCCTGGTTCTGGGTCTGGATACTAGCCAGGTAGGTCAACACACAGCTTCTGCTATCTATACTACCCTGGAGAGCTTTTTTAGTGCTGCCTCAGCTAGCTTAACCAATGTATCCTGTAGCAAGGGGTGGGACCAGTTCTCCTATGTTGTGCCCTCAGATCCAAGTACCAATAAGGGGTAGGCCATCTTTTTCAAGTGAAGGAGTCTGTTCTTCCCTGAAGGGCAGGAACAATCCCTGGATCAGTGAAGGGAGGGGCTGGCTCAGCAGAGCATGGTTCCTATAAGCCCTTATGCTTACAGGGGCATGGACATCATAACAGACTCCAGCTGAAGCAGAACTATGGACCCAGACATGGCTCTTGACAGCAGCTTGGACTGGATGTCACATGTCCCTGGTGGTAGCATAGGCCACACATACCAGTATAGCCATGGAGCCATGAAGGCATGTTAGAATCTAATTTCTATTAAATAGTAAAAAAGGAAACCAACTCAAAAATGAATTGTAGGCTTCCACAAAAATGTATGAAATTCTAGTGTCTTTGTTGGTGTTCCATTGGTGTGTTGAGATACCATGTCTTATAAAATGAAGCATTTAACTGGGGCTTGCTCACAGTTTCATAGGTTTAGTCCACTTTCATCATGGGGAAAAGACTGGCAGCATGTAGGCAGACACAGTGCTAGAAAAGCAACTGAGAGTTCTTCATTCTGATCCCCAGGCATCAGGAAGAGAAAAGTCACTGGACCTCATTTGTGCATTTGAAACCCTGAAGTCCACCCCCCAGTAACACACTTACCCTATCAAACCATGTCTCCTAATCCCTCTCAGTTAGTGCCACTCCCTAATGACCAAACATGCAAATATATTAGCCTATGGGGACCATTCTCATTTGAACCACCATACCCAGACGCTTGAGAGTTGACTCAGAAGTTAACAACACTTGCTCTTGAGGATGAGAGTTAAGATCTCAGCACTCATGTAGCAAATGAAATGTCCTGGAAATGCCAGTAGTTATTGCTCCAAAGGATCTAATAGTCTTCTTGCCTTTGCGCATGCATAGGTATAGACACATATTTGCACGTGTAGTAACCACACACACACACACACACACACACACACACACACACACACATCAAATTTAAAACGTATTAAAGACATGAAACCCTAGAATTAACAGGAAACAATACAGGAAGAAATTCCATGCAATAGATCTTGACAACAATTTCTTGGATGTGATACCCAAAGCAAAGGAGGAAGAAGGGAACCACACTCAGCTAAGAATCCTTGCTGTACCACAGAAAAAAGTCTTCAGAGTTTAAAAAAAAAAAAAAACTAACAAAACAACCTACATCAGCAGGAAGTGCATATCTGACAATGGGGATATATATAATCTTATCAAAACAAGTAATATGATTAAAAACTATGTATGAGAGTCAAATAGACCTTTCTTCAGAGAAAATGTACCAACAGTCAGTAGGTATATTAAGAGGCAGTTTAACTGCTGATCCAGTTCTTCATGCCCAGGGTTGAATGTTGATTCACTTCAGTTGATTTGGTACATAAAACAATAGGAAAACTTTGAGATTTTAGTGGAGATAGAATAATGTGTTTTGGTAGCCAATGAAATTTGTTTTTAAAAAAAAGAATAGCGAGATAAAAATACAAATTGTAAAAGGTACTTAATGCCACTATTCAGAATAAAAAACAACCCTACCATACAACAATATGTTGTCATCACATATTTCTAACAGTGGCCAGTATTAAATCACAAAACTAATAGCTGCAATCTTAAAAAAAGGTTTGGGCAAAAATTAGGGGTCCTTTATATGTCTCAGGTTGACCTTGGAATTGGCACAGTCCTAATGGGAAAAATAATCCAGACTCTTTCAAAACATGACTCACAAACCTAGTTTTCAGTGTTTACTACACCTCACAGCAAACAAACAAACAAAAGCAGCGAAAGTCTCAGCAAAACATTTGTAATAGCATTGATTTTGCAGAATGAGCCACAATTGTATGAAAGCAACATGAACATCTTAGAAAGGACTGTTGAGTTCTTTGTCTCTGTCTTTCTTTGTGTGTTTCTATTTCTTTGTTCCTGTCTGTCTATCTGTCTCTATCTTTCTCAGTATATCTTCGTTTTACTGAGAAAGTTACAAAATAATAACAGTTTATATAACATCAGGATGCAAAGAGAATTTGTTAACAAGATGCACCAGGGAAGAGTGAATTCAACACCTCCTCCCATTTACATTAATGTAAAAATACTTTTCCATTTAACCCAATAAACGCTTTGGGGTAAGATGCATGTTATTGTAAAGAACACAGTAATATAGTTAAGACACGTCTACTTTCTTGCTGTTTTAATGAAGAGTAGACTAACCTTAGAAGTAGTGCTGTACAGAAAAAAAAAATAGCTGCCTCAGTTCAGAAAAAGAGAATAATGCAATAAAATCACAGTTACTTATAAAATTTATATTTTTTGAAATAAACACAACAAAATCAAAAATATAGTTTTATCTTTCAGAATGCATTCACTTAAGAGTGTACAATTGTTTCTATCCAAGATAGTCCCCAATTAAGGCACCAATTAGTGCAGTTTTGAGTTGTGGTAGCTTTCATTTTCTCATACTTTCCATGAAAGCTGAAGGACTTATTGGAGTCTTTTATTTAACACTATTGCTTTTTTATGCTCCAAAGAAATTGAAAGTGCAATCAAGTTCCTTATTCAATTCAAGCTATTGTAGGGACCACAGAAGCTCAATTAAAACCTCCGCTTTCCATTAATCAGTTGTCTGGTAATTACCACACCTTGTCTATTGTAGCCAGCTCACTCCCATAACTTTCTCTCAATAGACTCAAGCACTTGGAAGGGCCCTTCTGACAGAAAGAGCCTTGATGTGCTTTGTAGGAAGCAATGTGCTGAAGTGTGGCTGTTCTAAGTCTCATGCTTTGAAGAAATGACCTGGCTAATTAATGATGAATTCCAGGAGAAATCCTGTTCCTGGGGAAGTGCTTGTGACATCCACATTAATACTAAATGAGCCCATCAGAATTAATGTCCTTACAATAAATACCAAAGGAGCTGAGATGATGAGGTTATTACTGTAAAGTGTTATTCACAAAGACAAAGGGACCACGGCTTAAAAGACAATCACAACGATTTGTTTCTGAGGTTGGACCTGGTGGAACCCCTATTTATTAAACATAATAAAGGCATGATAAATACACTGAACATTTTATGGAAAACTCAAATCATTTACAAATGTGGACCTGAGTGAAAACTGAAATGTGTAAATTCCACAAAAATATATAATAGCCTACTTTTGATAGCAACTTTTACCCCTTATTTAATGTATTATTTATTTATGTGTCTATCGATATCTATACATATGTTTACTTATTTATTTGATACAGCATCTCAGCAGGCTTAAGTTGAAATTAGAGAGATCCTCTTGCATCTTCCTCCCAAGTGCTGGACTTACAGATGTGCACCACTGTGTCTAGCTATGCCTTACTTCTTTTTTATAATTTATTAATTATTTTAAATTTCCCTTCATGTTCCTAACCACAGTTCTCTGCCCGCCCCCTCAGCCTGCCTCCCACTTAGCCCACCGCCACTCACTCCTCCTTGCAGGTAAGGGTTCCCATGAGGAGTCAACAATGTCTGACACAATAAGTTGGGGCAGGGCCAGGCCCCTCCCCACTGCATTAAGGCTGAGCATGGAATCCCACCATAGGGAATGGGCGCCAACAAGCTAGCTCATGTGCCAGGTTTTTATCATGGTCCTACTGTCAGGGGCCGCTCAGCTAGTCGAAGCTTCACAACTGTCTCCCACATATGTTTAACCACTGTAAGAATTTATGGTGTTTGCAAAGAAATGGCTGTGATGACAGAACAGCACAGAAGGCAGCTTTGCCTCTTACTTCCATTCCCACGGCTAGCAGAGACCCATCACCGCTAACCACTTTGACTTAGGGTTCCCAGTCAGGGACTTTTTCTTCTTTCCTAAAAGGTTCATTTAAAAAAAACTTATGCATGAATATGTGTGTCTCTGTGCTAGTTATGCTGGTTATGCTGGTTATAAGTACATATAAGTAAGAGTCAGAAACGCTGGAGTTACAGGCAGATAGTTATGAGCCACCTCATATAAGTTCAAGGAACTAAACTAAAGCCTTCTGCAAGTACAAGCAGCACTTTCAACTTCAGAGCCATGTCTCCAGCCCTAAAGGACTTTTTAAGGGATTTTTTTTAAATTGATAATCATGTTCTTACCCAAAGGTTCTGAAACAAATTATTTCATATTTTATGTCAAAGCTTTATACTGTTCATATATAAAACAAATGAGAGGCTTTCAAAGATTTTTCAGGCTTCTGAGAGTCCTTGACTTTTTATTTCAAAACAAATTATGGCCTATGTCCCTGTTTGCATTGTAACACATTATCCAAGTAAACTTTGTTAAGTACACTCTCTGATGAGATCACCATGTGACCTCCAATACTTTAACCTCTAGTCATAGGCACACATAGAAGACAGATTCAAACTCCTAATGTAGCTATGATACTTTATTGTGGGCCACACTGAAAGTTACACTCTACGTAGTCAAATTCTCACACTCACAGCTTCGCATGCATGCTCTCTACTAGGCTTCAAACTGCTATTCAAGCCTTGCTGGCCCCCAATTTGTAAGGCAGTGCTACCTGTCAATGTTAAGACTTATGGGTTGATATTCCTGGTAGAATCATGTTGGACCATTCCATCCCCAACTAGTAGTGCTGTTTGGCAGGCTGCAGTGTTTTGAGTGAGAACAACCCCATATTCATATGCTATATATTCATAGTATATGAATATATTGCATATATATGATGATGAAAATACATATTTAAATGTATGATTCCCATTTAAGGAAGGTTTGAAGGTGTGACCTAGTTGGAGTAGATGTAGCCTTGATGAAGGTATGTCTTTGAGGTTTGGGAAACTCATGCTAGATCCTGTCTCTTCTCTGTCTTTGTCCTTGTCTCTCTGTCTCTGTCCCTCTGTCTGACTCCTGTTTGTAGACCAGGACACAAATTCTCAGCTTTTTCTCCAGCACCATGCTTTCCTGTCACCTTGCTCCCCACTGTGATGGTCATAGACTCATGCTCCAACACTGTAGGCAAGCCGGAAAGTATGGCTGTCTTCTATAAGCCATCCAGGCTGTGACATCTGTTCACAGCAACAGAATACTAAGAGAGAGCTTGTGAAAACTTTAGGTGCAATTACCTTCTGGAGGAAATTGCTCACAGGGAAGGTTTTAAAGGATGGTAGTCTGGTGCTAGCTCCTGGCTGAGCTCCCTGCTTTGTGGTCTTCCATAGATTAAATCATTTACTTGTAAAAGTAGCTCTTTTCTTAGTTTTTCCCTTTTAGATTTAAATATTATTTTTTGAGAATGTCATATATGAACACTATTTACATAGATTCCACCTATATACTCCTCACCTCTTCCATGTTCCATCCCTATTTCTTAGTACCTCTTTGTCTTCATTTTCACCATCACACTTCCACCTTCTCCAAGCTGGACATCAACCACACACACCTGAGCATTTCCCTGCACCTAGTCTTATTCCAAACAACCTTCTGTTGTAGTTCACTGTCAAGTTTCTCAACTGTGATGCTTTCATGCCTCTGCTGATCACAATGAGTCCTTGCTTTTCAAGACAGACATCACTGTCATCTTTGCAAAACAGTCCCATGTGACTCTTCTACGTTCTTGCCATGCTAAGCTCAATGATAGCGTGCAAACCCGTGTGCATAATCTGCCTTTTCATTGCCCCTTCAATTCTTCGTCAGCATAATCTTCCATTCTTCCAGACATTTAGGTCTAAGTATCTGAAACTGCAATTCTCCTAGTCCTCCCTTGCCTTGCTGCAGTCAATGTATCTGTTTAAGTGAACATAACAACAGATGAGAATAGGTATGTTTTTGTTTGTTTGTTTGTTTGCCAAATGTGAACATATTAACAAGGAGGAAGAGAAACTTAGAGCTTAGCAAAATATCTTGTTGAATTAAAAATGAACATACTAAAGTTTAGCCACTTGTACCTCTAATGATACATAAAGTTCTGTAAATACAATATACAGTGGAGAAACTCAGCAATCTAAACTCAGCCTTTTAAAGACAGAACAATAAAAAACATGAAAAGCTTCAGCTCATAAGTTGACGAGAGTGATAAAAGCAATAATATTGTGACAATTAACAAAAAAACAATTACTGTACCCAAAGAATGAAGAAGTATATAAATAAAAGAAAGAAAAGAAAAAGAAAATAGAAATATGGTATTTTAACCTCCAAAATAATTATGCAATGATGTAAATTGTCCAGATAGTCCCTTCAGTAGTAAACATAACCTGGGCACAACCACCTTGAATAATCCCATAAATCCACTACTGTGCACCAAAATCCACTTTGGTCACTCATACTCTAACTGCCAAGGTGAGTTTTCAGAGTACCAGGAAGACTCAGTAGGACCAGAGGCCACAGTGAGCAGCAGCAAATATTCAATAGATGAACTGATAATAGAGCCTCTCTCTCATGGTATTAATTTTCTCCTGTATTCCATTCTATCTCCCTCTATTTTTTAATGGCCCACTCATGGTTCCCCTAATGGCATTCATGTCTTCAAACCTAGAATCTAAATCCTTGTGAATATGTTACCATACTCTAAAAAATAGAATTTGTTGGACTGATTGAGAATTTTGAGGTGGAGAGTTTATCCTCTATAATTTGCTTGTGCCTAATGTAATAACAAGAGCTCTTATGGGAGTGAGAGAGAAGAATCAGTTAATGGCAGATGACATGATAGAAAGGGGAGATCGGAGTGATGAAGAATGTGGCTGTGAGCCCAGGAACGCAAATAGCCTCTAGACACTGAAAAGAGCAACTAGATGGATTCTCCTGTGGGAGCCTGTGGAGTAAATAACTCAGCTGACACTATGGCTCACAGCCAACAACTCTACCTTTGCTTTTGACTTCTTGAAATACAAGATGAGTTTTTGCTATTTTTAGTCACTAAGCCCATAGTGGTAATTTTTCACAACAGCAATAGAAAACTAATATACTACTTATCAAATGTTGATACTCCTCCACTATAGACAGTAAGGATTCAGAGACAAATATGATCCAGTACCTACTTGCCATAAGGCTACAATTTAGCATTTCCTTTTCAGCTGTAATGTCCTGGAGAACTGTCCAAGTTTGTTGGAAAATTAATCAACAAAGCACCCTCAGTCAGTATATCAAAAGGCATATAAAATGATTGGGATGATATAACAGGAATAACTATATATAAATTTTAATGCCACATGAAAGACTTGGAAAATTAATTGTTATCTGTGACTTTGGAGTACTTATAATTACTTCTTTAATTATTATTAGTCACTTGGATATTAGCTTCATTCTTCTGTTCTTTGAGAGATAGTAGGTGTGTCAATTGATCACAGAGTTTTTCAAGGATCAGGTGTTTTTCTAAATTCAATCATGTAACAGTTCATTCCCATTGTTTTCCAATATTACAGGTAGGTGCTCAGGGTTCTGAACATGTGCCATTCCATTTGTTTTTATTCAGGCTTGAATTTGGAAGGCTACTATCATAAGCAAGTGTATTTACTTTAATCGTTGGTGTGACAAAACACTTAACAGAAACCACTTAAGCGAGGAGAGGTTTATTTCAGCCAATTTCAGTTCACTATACCAGGGAAGACAGGGTTGAGCTTCTCCCATGAGGGGCTGTGGTAGTTTGAGTAAGAATGGCCCCGATAAACTCATATATTTGAATGCTTAGTCATCAGGGAATGACAATATTGATAAGGATTATAAGGTGTGACCTTATTAGGAGGAAGTGTGTCACTGAAGGTGGGCTGTGAGTTAGGACCAATCCTATGTCTCTCTGTTTATCTCTCTGTCCCTCTCCCCCCCCCTCTCTCTCTCTCTCTCTCTCTCTCTCTCTCTCTCTCTCTCTCCCTGCCTATAAGTCATTATGTAGCTGTTATCAGAAGTTCCTGAGCCTGTCTGCTCATAATCCCTGCCACAATGATAATGGATTAAACCTCTGAAACTGCAAGCAAGCCCCAGTTATTCTTTCTTTGGTAGGAGTTGCCTCGGTAATAATGTCTCTCCACAGCAATAGAGCACTGACTAACACAGAACTAAGGATTTTCTGATATGATCCACCAGGCAACACAGAGCCTGGGGCAGAATCTGTGCCAAGCAAAGGCTTCCCCTACTGAACTAATTACACTAGCCAGGGCACAACCACCTTGAATAATCCCATAAATCCACTACTGTGCACCAAAATCCACTTTGGTCACTCATACTTTAACTGCCAAGGTGAGTTTTCAGAGTACCAGGAAGACTCAGTAGGACCAGAGGCCACAGTGAGCAGCAGCAAATATTCAATAGATGAACTGATAATAGAGCCTCTCTCTCACGGTATTAATCAAAACCTCCAAAACATCCAAATTGTAGCCCTAGTTGGGAACTGGACACTCACACATGAGCCTGAGAGCTCAGATTCAAACCAAAACAGCAATGATCCCTATTTTGGTAAAAATCTAAGCTTCCCAGAAAAACATGGCATTATTGTCCTTCAGAATTACTCGGCAGGATGATAAGCAGATTGCTGTTTGTTGCTTATTGTGGATTAACATTGTGCATGGGTATACAAAGCACAAACAGATTTTGGAGTCTTGTCAAGGAAGACCTGCCACTACATCAGGATAGGTGACATACAAACCTACAACACTTGTCAGTGGCGGATACACAGCAGATAAACCAGAGGTGGAATAAATTGTTAGCTTAGTGTATTATGTCCAAGTGTGTGTGTGTGTGTGTGTGTGTGTGTGTGTGTGTGTGTGTGTGTGTGTGTGTGCCTATGTATGTACGGGTGTGCATGTGTGTGTTCATGTGTGCATGTATGTGGGGGGGTTGGTAGGAGTATTGTGAAACAGAAAGAGAGAGACACAGAGAAAGAACATGTGTAAGAGAGAAATCAACTGTGGCTTCAAATGGAGAAACCTGTTGAAGACCCATTTGGGTAGCTTATCAACTACAGTTCAATTTTAGCTTTTAGCTTCCTTGAAAAACTTCATAGGGGAATTGATAATTGAAATGTAGAATATTTTCAACTCCTGTTTCAAGACTCACAATGTATTTCTAACCTTCTACTTTTTACCTAGTCTACATTAATTTTAGATCACCTGATCTCATTATCTAAAATACCATGTTTCTGAGTTGTCCTTGCCAGCTTTTGTGGGTATCATTTTGTTTAGCTTTGGTCACCATAACCACCGTCACCAGAAACATACAATGTAGATAGTAGCAGGAGATGAGGTTCAGGCTGGACAAGATACTACAGTCATGTATACATTATTTTATGAATGCCATAAAGCAGTGTTGTTGGATTTTAATTATGCTAAATATGTATTGGTGTAAAAGTATCAAGACACCTAATTGTGTGACATTTACTGGAAATTTTAAAGGGAAATGACAGTAAAATAAAAAGTAGAGAAGCAGTTATAGATGAAGATCCCTTGGGACAAGGAGAAATGATGAGCTGCTTTTCAGTAAGTTCGAAGTTAGAATTATACAAGATGGAAACGCTGCAGACATCTTTAACTCAGAGTTGTCCTTGGCTAATAGTACTGTATCATATGCTGGAAATGTACTAAGAAGGTAAATATCATGTTATACATTTGATTTCTTTCATTTTACAAAAATTAAAACTAAAGTACTGCAGCTTAAAAAATAGGGAGATCACAGAATAGAGCTGACATTTACAGATACTATTTTAACACCAGTGGAAATCTAAACAGAAGACTTTTTTAAAGGGAAGATATTGACATGAAGAAAACACAGTAAGTTAATCTCTTTGCTTACAATTATCTTCACTTGTAAAGGAAATGAACCCTGAATTGTTGCAGAGAATAAGATTTTTGTTGTTGTTGTTTTGGGTGGTAAATACATGGTCAGAAAACAGGCTGTGCAAAAGATCTCACCCAGGGTTCTCCACAAGATTTAAGTTCCCAGACTTGTTTTCCTACTTAACTGTAATTATGTGTATTATATCATGGTTTGTTAAATCTTAGCATCACTGTGACCAATATTGAATTCCTGATATTCCAAGTGAAGTCCAGAAACACATGTTTCAGAAAACAATTTAGGAAAATACATAAAATATGTTCAAGATATTATTATATAGGATTATTACAGAATGCCACGCTGGGAAGTGATCTGAGGGCATCATGTCTAAGAGCCCACTTCTTACTTGAACAATTCCAACATGATCACAAATATAGTTATGAACACATGTTTATGCTCTTAAGAATAAATTTTTTTCCTAAATGTTGGTTCCATTTAAATTATTTTTCATTGTTTTTGTAAAAAATTTGAATTGCAAAGTAACTGAATGTTTTTAAATAAACAAAAGTAATTAAAAGTGAATGTAAAAACCTCCAAAATAATTTATATCTCATATTACCATAACATTCCAAAATGTAGTTCTATATAATTCAAAAATATAAAAAGGAGAGTAAAAATGTTTTTTATTATATTTTCATGGGTAATTACAAAGCATTTGATAATTTTAAAGCACTAAACTCATAAATAGACCAATAATTTTGTGTGGGCTTCACAAATAAACAACTCAGAGTCAGTATTCCTTTGGTAACTGATTGAATAAAGCCTAGCTATTGTCAGTGTTGAGGAAATGAAGCCAGAATAGGCTGAAGAAACAATATTAAATTTAGCATCAATGAAGCAGTAAAATCTAACCAGAAAGGACTCTCCATGTTTGCTGTTGACATGATATTACAATAAGCTCCCACAGTCTGCACTTACCAGTTGTGAAGGTTTTGGCTTTTAGTCTTGGAAATGTGGGAACCACAGGCACCCAAACTTCTGAGCAGAGGCTTTAAGGGAAGTAGATTATCATTCACATGTTACTGATGTCCTGCAGGCTAAGGCAGGTTCTAGTAAGTCCAATGCCACCAGTGCTTTGCTAACATATATGTCCTTAGTCGGGATGTATCTGCCTAAAGACAGCATTTCTATCAGTGAATCCCAACCATGTGTTCATTACTGACACTTATTTTTACCTGTATATAATGAATGACATCAAACTTTCCCATGTCTGCCTGTTAATAAGTTGCTTAAGATGTATTTCTGTAACCTCAAACAAAAACTTTAACATAAACTTTATTTTAAAAGTATTGATTGAAACATAAACATTAAGAAAGTAAAAGGTAATATGTTTATTCTATACATGTGTTACCACCATCTATTTTGTAGTTATTGTCCATATTAGAATTACAAACTGTTTACCAATATTAAATGATCAGGGTACCAATATCTAAACAGATCTCATATATTTTAGAAACCCTGTTTAAGCCTCTCAGCATCTAGCAATAGTAGTAGTATAATGACATATTTCATTCTGACATTTTTTCCTTTTTGAGAGGAAATGACTTGTTCATTTTCCTAGAGTATATTTTTGGAAGAAAATTGCAGACATCCGTTTTGTGTCCAGGCTTGCAAACAACATGATGTGAGATGCACTTAGACTTTTCTAGCCTTAGTTTCTTCTAATGGAATAAAATTGTAGTAGTCTCCTCTCTAAAACCACCCAGGAATGGTCTTGGGAGGGAAAAATAACGATAGTGGACTAGGAGCAGTGTCACATGAGAGTCTAATTTTCAATTTAATAATTTTGGTACCTTGAAAAGAAAATTGTCGCAATAAAGAGATGCATGATAACACATTGTCTTATTTTTATCTATTCCCCACTAAAGAAACTATCAAGGATCTTTAGTTCATTATGTGGTACATTTTAGAATAAAGAAGAAATGAAATATTCATGGTCATATATATGAGGCTTTTAACAGAAAACATCATGAATCCAATGGGGATTGTGAAATGGGTTTGGATGATGCACGTTTAACATAGATTTTCCATATTATAAAAAGCTGTAAACTTAGAAATTTTAAAGGAAATCTAAAATTTTACTAGAATTCCAAAAATCTCAGAAACTTTTCAGCATCATATGTAAAAATCAGAAGCAAGAAAAAGTCAATTTTATGACAGGATTTTTCATGTCTGAAACTGAGATCCCAAATTAACTCTTATTAGTGGCATTTTTAAATGGAATCATAAGAGGAATAATTACTATAAGTCCTTGTTTTGTTGTCATTATTCTTTATATTCTTTTCCTTATAGATGAGTGAGGAAAATTTACTCATTTATCCTCTCTCTCTCTCTCTCTCTCTCTCTCTCTCTCTCTTCCTCCCTCCAAATATAAAACCAAGATTTTAATATAAGTTTTCTGAAAGTGATGCACTGTGCCAGTCACAGTCACATTATGTTTGGTAACAAAGACATTTTGTAGACTATCACCTGCTTCTAAGATCCAAATCTCCTCCTATGGCTGAGTTAAGAACAACTAGTTAGCTTAAACTCCCTGTATTAATTACCAGAAACTTATTTTATGTTTTTCAGAGAGACTAAGGAAAATTGCACCATAAGGATCTTAGAATAAATCTACAAGAATGAGTAAGGAATTACATTTTCATTTAGGTCAACCTTGCCCAAGCTCTTGGCATGCTGTGCCTTGTATATTGTTGTGAAAGTAAATCATCACTGTGAAGTTGAATGTACTTGAAATCACCTAAAAAGTTAGTAGTGTCCAGCAAACTGGCAGAGAAGCTAGGAAATAAAGGGGACCCTAAGAGAGACACACATTTTCCCCTGGAGAAGGGGAAAGGGACAAGATGTACTGAGCTAACTGGGGGCAAGAGGGACAGGGACAGGGAGTTAGACAAAAGAGAAGGGGAGAAGAGGAGGGGAGAGGAGGACAAGAGAGCAGGAAGATCAAGTCAGGGAAAGAATAGAGGAGAGCAAGAAAGGAGATATCACAATAGAGGGAGTCATTACATGTTTAAAGAGAAATCTGGCACTAGGGAAATGTCCAGAGATCTACAAGGCTGACCCCAACTAACAATAGTGGAGAGGCTACCTTAAATGCCTTTCTCCAATAAAGAGACTGATGACTACCTTATATGCCATCATAGAGCCTTTTTCCAGTAGCTGATGGAAGCATGAACAGACACACAGAGCTAAACACTGATGTGAGCTCTGCAATCTAGTTGCATAGAGGATGCAGTGATAAGAAAAGGGGTCAAGACCAGGCTGGTGAAAACCACAGAATCACATGACCTGAACAAGGGGGAGCTCATGGACCCCAGATTGATAGCTGGTAAACCTGCATAGGACTGTTCCAGACCTCTGGACATGGGTGTCAGGTTGGAAGTCTAGTTAATCTATTGGGCATTTAGTAGTGGATCAGTATTTACCCCTAGTACACAAATGGACTTTGGGAACCCAATCCACATAGAGGGATACCCTCTCAGCCCAGACACATGGAGGAGGGTGTAGGCCCTACTCCAAAAGATATGATAGACTTTGAAAATTCCCTATGGAAGTCCTCACCCTCCCAGAGGAGCAGAAGGGGAATGGGATAGGGGATTAGTGGGGGGCAGGGGAAGAGGAAAGAGAAAGGAAACTGGGATTTGATGGGGAATGTACTATGTATGTTTATCTTATTGATTGTTAAATAAAATACTGTTTGGCCAATGAGACAGCAAGTAGATGGGACTAGGAGTCAAAGAGGATTCTGGGAAATATAGTAGAGAAGTGTGATCCAGGCAGGAAGTGACATAGCAAGGAGACTCATATTTAAGAGAAGGAGAAACAGGAAGGGTTTCTTTTCCCCTCTGCTCCTGCTCCAGTGGCACAATGTGATCCACCAGCAAGGAGGGATGCCAATAAGGTGTCCAATAAGATAAGTCTTAGAAAATATATAGGTTTATGATAGTTAAGACTGAGCTAACAGATGAGAATCCTAGTCATTGGCCAAGCAGAATTGAACCTAATACAAGTTTCTGTGTATTCATTTGGGCCCAACTCGGGCAGGCGGCTGGCATAAGGCTTACATGTGGCAGTGGAGCTCAGTCTGCTTTTGGCAAAAAGATTTATCATAACAGGGATTGACATGTAAAACAAGCTTGTTTCTAAATTAAATAAAAAGGAAAAGAAAAAAAAAAGAAATCACATAAGAAACCCAACCAGAGATTAATGTGTGAAGTTTTTCAAAAAGAAGTAATTGGCTACCAGTTTCATCCCATGAACTAGGGTAGTGGACTGAACAAAAATTTAAATGGAGGAAGCCAGCCAGGCAATAACACTCCCCTTTCTCTTCTTGGGATCAGAGTTGCAATAGAACTGCCTTCCTTACCTCCTACTCCCTCTGTGAAGCATTGTCCCAAAACACACACATTGAGATTTTTCTTCTTTACTCTCTTCATTGCCCTACTACTCAATAGGCACTATATTTTATTTTTGGTAGGCCTTTACTTGAAATTTATTGCATGTGTTGTTCTAATCTTGACAGAGGAGGTGAAGTCATGGAAAGCAACATCCTTTCATTTTGTATATTGAAATTTCACAAAGACCTTTTGAAGCCAGATAAATAATGTCATACACCTCATAAAAGAATATGGATGAAGACAACAATAGGGAATGTGACAACAGGTAATAAGATCCAATTCCTTCCTAAATATGATAAGATGATCATTCACAAGGATAAATTAACTCAGTGGTGAGGATGGTGACCAAGCTAATGTCATTACTATAATTCCTCTTGGTAGATGAAAAATACACTACATATAAGTTTGATTTTGCAAGGTCATTCCAATGCCAGGTATGCACCTCAGATCTTCCACTTGAGACATCTCCTTTCCTCACTATATGTCTACTGTTAAACTCTGGAGAGTTTTCAAGACATTTTGGTCTGATAGTTTTCATTTGAACAGAAAAACAGATTATAATCACTCTTTTGAGAATATAAAAGATAACAACTCAAAGTTTACACCAAAGTAAAGAGTGTTCAAAGCACTTGATCACGTCAGTCTAGGAGGAGCTTTAAAAGATTTAAAGGAAATTGGGATTTTCCATGCTAAGATGCTCATGAGAGTGACATAGTTTACTTCCTTTAGAAATAAGTACTTCTTATTTATTTATTTTCATACCAATCCCAGTTACCCTTCACTCCCCTTCTTCAGCCCCTCACTTCCCCCAAATCCTACCCCATCTACTTCTTAGAGGGGATAAATCCTTCCTTGGGTAGTCAACAAAGTCTGGTGTATCAAGCTGATGCAGAACCAAGACCCCCCTCAACAAGGCTGAGCAAGGTACCATAGGGAATGGGCTCCAAGAATCCAGTTCATGCACCAGGATGAATCCTGGTCACACTGCCAGGGGCCCCTTCAACAGATCAAGCCACATAACTGTCACCCACATTCAAAGGGCCTAGTTTGTCTCCATGCAGATTCCCAAGCAGTCAGTTCAGAGTCCATGAGCTCCCATGAGCTTGGGTCAGCTGTCTCTGTGGTTTTCCCCATCATGTTCTTGACCACCTACCCCTGCTCATATGATCCATCTCCTTCTCTTCAACTGAACTCCAGGAGCTCAGCCTAGTGCTTGGCTGTGGGCCAAAACATCTGCTTCCATCAGTTATTGAATGTAGGTTCTATGATGATGATTAGGGTATCAGAAAGATCTCCTATTCTCTTGGATAGGTAAGATCAACATAGTAAAAATGGCAATCTTACCCAAATAAATCTGCAGATTCAATGCAATCCCCATCAAAATCCCAACAAAATTCTTTACAGATCTCTACTGAACAATACTCAACTTCATATGGAAAAAACACAAAACCCAGGATAGTCAAAACAATCTTGTGCAATAAAGGAATTTCTGGAGGCATCACCATCCCTGACTTCAAGCTCTACTATAAAGCTATAGTGATGAAAACAACTTGGTATTGGCATAAAAACAGACTCATGGATCAAGGGAATCAAATTGAAGACCCTGATATTAGTCGACACACTTATGAACATCTGATTTTGACAAAGAAGCCAAAATTGTACAGTGGAAAAAAGAGTCTTCAACAAATGGTGCTGGCATAATTGGATGTTGACATGTAGAAGACTGCAAATAGACTGCGTATCTATTTGCACAAAACTCAGGTCCAATTGGATCAAAGACTTCAAACTAAATCCAGTTATATTGACCTGATAGAAGAGAAAATTGAAAGTAGCTTTGAACTCATGGGCACAGGAGACCATTTCCTAAAAATAACACCAGTAGCATAGACACTAAGAACAACAATCAAAAAATGGAACCTCCTGAAACTGAACAAATGAGTACTTCTTAAGGGTAGACTTGGGGATATGCTTGTCATAGTCGTCATCATCCATCATAGTGTTGTGGAAGTGGAGACAGGCAGACACTGGAGGTTCACTGACTAGCTAGTCTGGATTATTGTGATCTCAAAAGCATCAAGGTAGATGTTACATCAAGGTAGATCAAAGTAGGAATTACACCAAGGTTGTTCTCTGACCTCTACACCCACCCCCACACACACTTAAACATACAAACATACAAATAAAAACACAATCACACATGGGTATCTACACACAAACACACACACTTAAACATACAAACATACAAATAAACACACAATCACACATGGGTATCTACAGACACATACACACAGACACACACAGACACACACAGACACACACAGACACACACACACACACATACACACATACACACACACACACACACACACACACACACACACACACACACACGCGCACACAAAATCTGAACTTTGGAGTTTATCAACAAGTTGAAATAGAAAACTTCTCTCAAGAAGTACTATATGTTGCTTGTTTGTATATGACTTCCAGGCTAAGCATTCAGCATTAGACTAGAAAAAGGGAGGCTCAGCCCTGCGAGTAACTAATTATCCTTCTAGCAATAGAGAGCTACCTATTTGAGGAAAAAATAATGGTGATGGGCAAAACTAAATTTATAAAATATATAAGATACTTAAATTAATAAATAACAGTTATTATTTGAACAAAGACAAGGGAAATCATTAACAATGCCTTGTACTTTCAATAGTCTAATATAGTTACACACATTATTCAGAGAGATTTGAAAGTTCATTGTTGATTTTGTAGCATAAGCCTGCTATGAGTCAAACCCTGAAAAATAATATATGTCTTTAAGCTATTCTTGATGAAAACTATTTCATACCGAATTCATATTGCTCTCTACCTGGAGATAGGGAAATAGGTTCCTATGTTTAAAAAAAGCCTCCACATAGTTTAAGGCATTTTGATGCAGATCTTTAGTTTTATCTTACCCTCAACTCCCATATACATAAGCTTTCCCGTATTTATTTTGCTATTGGCATTTGTGTGTGTGTGTGTGTGTGTGTGTGTGTGTGTGTGTGTGTGTGTGTGTGTGTGTGTCCTAACCCCAAGACCTCATAAACTTCAAGAGAAAATGAGGTCATTTTAAAGTTATGTTGCTAATTTGCCATGTGAACAATTTTGCAGTTCTCCTATGCTAAAGACATTTTAAAACCTTAACAATCGATCTCATTGTGGCTTTTATTGTTTCCATGCCAGTGGTGAGTGTTGAATAAATTGAATGGGAATTTGAAGGTTCATGATTTCCAAACCAGCAGGAGTTAAGGCTTAATTGCCTGGCAATAACTTCTCATGGTTGATACCAGTAAAGGAAAAAAACATGTTCCTATGTATATGAAGAAACCCTCTACTGACCAGTTAACTCTAACATGTGCCACCCCACACCCAGGGACAACACAGCTGTTAACAGCTGGAAGCCATTAAATATGTATGGATGGGTCAGTGGGACACCTTGATAGCCTTCTCACTGTTGTGACAATGTATGGATGGGACACTCTGATAGCCACCTCACTGATGTGTTCCTTGGCTCTAAGTAAATGAATAGAGATATTTTGTATTTAAATTGTGTCAGCAAAGTACACTCACCCAGCTTGAGCTTCTAAACACATTATTTCCAGTGCTGTTCATTAAGGTAACACTTTAAAGTAACTCAATTGCTAGTATGGGCTCTGTGTCAACTTGGAGGCCACCTATTAGAACTCCTGCACCCTAGAGACAGAGGTGTGGTACTCTGCTCTTGAGAACAGGTCAAGAATTGCAATAACAATTAGTAATTAGCACTTAGTTTTCAATTTACCACATTAGCAGGTCATTTCTATGAAGCATTCAGTCTCACGAGAAAGGAAATGAATACAGTAGACTAAAAAGTGGAGAGTTTGAAATCAAGAAAATATGGTGAAATCTAATATGCTCTTTGGGATAGTCAGATTACTTATAAATTCCTTTAGATCTCATTTCTATAAAATTAAATCTTTCAGTCAGGGCTTTGCATTTAATTCTAGGCTTAGAATGAACACATACTGTGTAGAAAACAATTCTCTTCATCAATGACAGAAAAACAAGTATTATCTTTAAAATGGTGATATCGATGAGACCAGATAGAAATAAAGTATAAATGATACCACAAACACTTCCTATTCCCTTTCCAACCTATAATTCATAGATGAAGAATTTAAATAGTAAAATATTTATTCAAATGCAGAACTTTTAGAAGGAGCATGGCTAATTTCTGAAAATATCTACAAGTCAAAAGTCTCTCAGTTCACAAAACAAGAATATTTTCAGTGCTTTTAAAATGGCTTTTCTAAATCTACTTTACACACAAATGTGGATGAAATTAATCTTAGCTATTCTCCAAATTTCAATCTTATCTTAAACTTTGCAACATGTGCAAGATTACTGGGTCTACAAGCAGAAGAATAAGCCTCTGTCACTAGTGCAGTCCATGGTGATAGCTTGACTGGGGATGCCCTGAGCCTGTACTGTGTGCACTGTCTTATCTGGGAGACTTATTGGTTTCTCCTTGTTTGTTAGATATTAAGATTATTGAAATAAATTCTATTTCATTTCTTAGCTTTTTATTTTATTCAAGTTTGCAGCATATGCCTTCTGACTGCTAAAAATTTAAATAATAGAAAGAGAAAGTGGAAGCATTAAGCATATATGTATACCTCAAAATAAAATCTAGTCATATTTAAAGGAACAATATCTAGGAATATTTAAAACAGATTATATAGAATGTTTTACAGATAACTTTTTAAGTATAATCCTGTTTGAAATACATATGGATTAGCTTTATTATCAGCTAGGAACTAGAAATTTTAGATGAAAATTAATCGATTAGTAAAAAAGTAGGTATTACTAATAATATAAAAAGGGGTCCACCGTTGAGTTCTTCCCAGTCCTTCATATAATGAAGAGAGAAGTCCTAGCTAAAAAGGATACAGATCTCTTATGGCATTTAGAATCACATGTGCTAAGCAGCTGAGGGTGAAAACATAAAATCTTACTTAGGAACACAGGAGAGATAGAGTTTCACTGAAAAGGTTACCAGAATTTCAATATCATGACAGATATGAAGACATTTCTTGATGGAAAGATAAATCCCCAGTCCTCTATTTGCCTTCTGTGACATGCACATTGCTTTTGCTCATGTTGTGTGAGTTCCTCAGCTGCACTAGGAGCAAAGAAATGAAGTTGACAGCAAAAGGATGAAGTTAATAACAAATTATATTAGTATGTTGACATCTGAACAGCATTAAAGAAATAATTAGGTGACATTTTGAAGAAAATGGTACAAATGGAACAAATCTAGAGTAAAAGACAATGAGTAGCAAAATAAGTCATTCAAAATCAAAATGAGACACTCAGAAATGGTTTTTGTTTTTTCAAGGGATGTGCTAATAGAAAATGCACAAATAATTCAAACAATTGGAAATAAAGACATGATTTTGGAATCTGCATGTATGTTTACATCCAGAAGTAAACATTGATAAATCTAGACACATGGCAGAAGTCTTCCTTCAGGCTCTACTCTGCAGATCAATAGGCTTATAATCTATGTTATTAAAACTCCAGTTCTCTTATTTCTTAACTTCTTAAAGAGTTGCATGGTAAAACCCTGTAATCTGATAGCACTGGAATCTGCAGTGAGCCAGGCACTTCATCTCATCACAATCAGGTCTAGGTTTGATCAGACAGAGAAAGCCAAATAGAATAATGACTTTAAGGCACAGCAAAAGTTCAAGAGGATAATGAGAAAAGAGATGCCTTAGCAGAGGGAGCCAGTATAGGTTTAAAAAGAAATGTGGCACTAGGGAAATGTTCAGAGATCCACAAAGATGACTCCAAGTAAGAATCTAGGTGGTAGTAGAGAGGCCACCTTTGATGTCCTTCCCCTATTATGAGATTAGTGACTACCTTAATTTCCATCCTAGAGCCTTCATCCAGTAGCTGATGGAAGCAGAAGCAGGCACCCACAGCTAAGCACTGAGCCATACTCCTGTAATCCAGTTGTAGAGAAGAAGGAGAGATGAGCAAAGGAGTCAAGACCATGCTGGAGAAACCTACAGAAATGGCTGACCTGATCTAGTGAGAGCACAGGGACCCCAGCCGTAAAGCTGGAGAACCAGCTTTGGACTGAACCCAACCCTCTGAATGTGGGTGCCAGTTAGGAGGCCTGGGAAGTCTATGGGACCTCTAACAGTGGAACCAGTGTTTATCCCTAGTGCACAAATGGACATTGGGAGCCCATTCTCTACGGAGGAATACTATTGCAGCCCAGATACACAGAGAAGGGCCTAGTTCATCCCTGAAATGATGTGACAGCCTTTGATGATCCCCCATGGAAGACCTCACCTTCCTTGGGGAGTGTGTGGGGGGTTCATTGTCGGGGTTGGTAGGAGACATGGGAGGATGGGAAGGAGAGGGAATGGGGGGATTGATATGTAAAATGCTGGTTTCTAAATAAAAAAAAGATTCAAGAATTTCAATGGCAGTAACTATTTGGACTAGAAAGTAAGGTTATCAAGAAATTAAATCCTATCTCCTAAAGGTTTAGAAGTCATGGGTCATCAGATTTTTTATTTTGTTACATCTGCCTCTATTTGTGGTTCAGGCAACCATGGCTAGGATGTTTAGTACAAGAAAAATACGGAAAGTAGACTAGTGTCACAGCATAATCAGGACTGGCATAACAGTTTTCATCAGAAGCTGTAGCATGAATAATGAAAACCCAGAAACAAATAATAGGTTCATGCCCAAGATCAGAAAATCAAAGCAGCCATTCGGTAGCTCTTACCTCTCCCAAGGCTGAAATGGAGATCCTGTCTTCCCTGTGAGTAGAAGCTGAATCTTGCATGAGACTCTTTCCTTCTTCCTTATATACCTGTCTAGTACTGGGGTTAAAGGCCTGAGCTCTGTTATTTTTTTTTAGACTGATTCACTCTCTTGTAGCCCAAGGTAGCCTTGGACTCACAGAGATCCATTTCCCCCTGTGTCCTGAGTTGTGGAATTAAGTGTGAGCCACCACTGCCCAGCATCTATGGCTGTGTCTAACTTTGCATTCTGATCCCCAGGCAAGCTTTATTAAACCATAAAAAATATATCATCACAGAAGCATTTTGTTATATTTCCTAAACTTGGACTATAGTCAATTCCTTTTTAATGAGTGCATTTGTGGGAAAAGGAAGCACAAGCCATTCAAGAAATCAGTCACCTAAGATCACTCTATCAGTTTCAATATAAGTTTAGAGCTTATAAATTGATATTAAAGCACAAAACAATATGTGTAGCAATAAAACAAAGAAAAATGTAATATAAAAATCCTTATATTTAAAATTTTGCAATCAGAGAAATGATGTATAATTTTTGATCAATATGAATATCAGTTTATGTATCTCATGGGAATGGATAATTTTCAGTGTTTATTAAGTAAACACACTGGATGGAATTCTGAGATTTCAGTTCCATCAAGAATAATCTTTGATACTGATTTGATTGCTGAGATGATAATTTTTATGAGGAAGCATCTCCTCTTCAATTATAGTTGATAGATTTACTGTTGTAGGATGAGTAGACAATAAAGACTTCTTTCAAATTGCAAGTCATTCAGTTATCTTCCATTATAACCCACACTGATAACCTTCATGGTGTTTTCTCCCATCCACACTTTCCATCATTGGTGGTATTTTAGCAATAATTTTCAAACAGGCTGAGTCATCTAGCTTTGTCAGCAACTGCATCTAACAATTCTGTATATTCTCACTTCTGTCTTCAGATACTTTTCAGGGCCTAGTTAGAAAACACTGATTTGACAATCTTTATGTCATAAACCATCCTTTAAATTTCCTCTCAGACTTGGCGATTATTTAGAAGCCAGCTATTTAGTTCCCACATGTTTAGAAGATGGTGTGGTGATCTTTTTTCCTTTTTAATGTATGTATAGTTCCCACACTTGGAAATTGTCTATGAAGCAAGCCCGACAAGATATACAAAGTAGAGAGAGAAGGGAAGAATAGCTTTGTGTTCCAAAGCAAACCAAAGCATAGGACCCAGTCTGCTGCATGTCATTTCTGCTTTACATTCACAGACCAAGCAGTTGAAAACCTAGAAACATCAACATGTCAGGCCCCCAAAACCACCAGAAATAACGAGAACAGGAAAATAATACTCTCTTTGCCAAGTGACAAGGAAGTAGGCAGCCTCTAAGACAAAACTTGATATATACACCAAGGTCAAAGGTAATTGAAAAATATACACCTAGGAGCAAAGAACAGGTGATGGACTGAGATTCCCTATGTCTTCAGGTCACAGCAGGTGCACCTATATGCAAAGAGTGATGTCATAAAGGTCTTCCATTATCGTTGGGAACAGAACTGTACACACATAGCAAAAAGTAAATAAGGTAACATCCACTTTTGCTTTGGCAGTGGTGTCGAAGAAAGCCACCTGAAGTGGTGCAGACACAGTAACAAACAGGACAGATTATGATGTTCTATCTTGAAGGGAGTGTTCTGTAATATTTAAATACACTCACGCTAAGTAATCCATGTTTAGTGATGGATGTTTACCATAAATAGAAAAGCAGCAAGAGTACACATGGCGCAAAAGTAGTTAACTGGACAGAAGTGCAAGGGTCAAAGTGAAGGAATAAAACAAGAAGCAAGTGTTGCAAACTAAAGCATTTCAAGTGACCCTGAGGTGCTATAGGACCTGTTAAAAAGTGGTGACCAGCGTTACACATGCAAAAGATTTCTTTATGCCTTGGGATTTATGGATATATATATTATAATATATATATATATATATATATGTGTGTGTGTGTGTGTGTGTGTGTGTGTGTGTGTGTGTGTGTGGTGTGTATGATATATATCATATATGATGCAGAATAATTGAACAATTAATAATTTATACTAATTATTGATATGTTCTGACTTCTAATTGATTAAGACTTGACCCAATGACTCTAGGGTTTTCACTTTGTCACAAATTTTCTTTGCATGAAATTCATGATAATCAAGGTCGATCATTGTTAAAAGTAAGTGCTAATACCAAACATATTTTTATTTAGCCTTTAGAGGAATAGTAACTTGTTTTTATCAAATTAGTTTGGGACTCTTGAAGATTTCAGCCAGCAGGGATTTGCTACAGGATGAGCTCTATATAAAACTGCACTGGAAGTTGATTAGAAGGATGACATGAAATAATCATATTAAGATCATTTAATACTTTTCTAGAAATTAAACCGTTTCCATTGCTACAATTTTCACACTGTGAAACTGAGGGATTTCTGGACCCCAGCAGCCTGGGTCACATCTCTGCTTATGCTCTTCCATACATGCTCTCCTGCCCAACACGCACATTGTGCTTTATGTCTCTCTTTTAAAAACTTTAATGTCTGTTTAGTCCAAATCTAACAATCGTGTGCTTTAGTTAAAAACAAAGGTTTTCAGTAATGAGTACCAAGAAGCAATCAAGATAAAAACCCATGTCACATTCAAATATTAAAATAAAAAAATTATGTAAGTCAAGTAAGAAGATGATGTCTGGAGATTCACACCAGAGTCTGATAATGTTTCACTTCTCTGTATTTCATTTCATCCTGTTCACTCATAATATAAAAACCCCAACAAAACCTCAGTTTGGCAGAATTATGTGTTCATAGCAAGTAAAAACACACGTCTTGTAATAACCTTGAAAGTTGGAAAATCTGTTTGTTTTGGGTAGAACATTCATTTGTAATGTTGATCCAGTAAATGTTATTATCAAGGTGATAAAATTATGAATCCCATTAATTTCTGTGATCTTGCAAAAAGAGATGGTTTTAACATAATAAACAGATCTGAACATTAATATATTATTTCATTTTAGTGTTTTTTGAGTAGCTATTATTAAAAGAAGGATAATTAAATGCAAAACCAGAAGGCAAAACTGTGGCTTTGTGTTCTAGAATGAGGTTATTATATAACCATGATTATTGGAGGCACAGGAAGACAAGTATTAACCTGGTGTGGGTATTGGGGTAGTCTTATGCATTAGTAGGTACTCTGGAGAATGCAGTTTCACTACAAGTTCTATAAATCAGAGAATAATGAGGAGAACCACACTATGCCACTACTGACACTTAAGATTTGCCTTTTGTAGTTGCTCATAGCAGAATTGCCCATCTTATAAAGGTTCCAGGTAGAGTCCCTACATCAGTGGAAGTTTTTACTGGACAGAGTCTGAGTAACTTTATCCAGTTCACAGATTTCTGTGTGCATATGAAATCCTATGACAAACTAGAATCTCAGGTTTGATCACATGTTCACACTCATCTTCTGTGATGCCTTCAGAGCAAAATCAAATCAAACTGGTAGACACACTGGCAGGAGGGAAGCAATTCAGTATGGAGAACTTCTCCTCATCCACTCACATCTTGAAATACAAGATCCCTGAGATATCTCCATGTGGCCCTTTTTCATAGATTTATCTGAGTAGTCATTCTCCTATATTGTTTCTTCTCCAAATTAACTACATTTTGAAAACTTAATCAAATGGCACAGATTTCATGTTCTTCCTGTCACCACCTTGTGAGATTATCCTGTTCTTGGTCTAATGGCCTATGCAAGCATGCTTTACTTGGGGCAGTCAGAATTACATCATGTATTATAATTTTGTCTCCAATGCACCTTTTCTGCCCAGTAGACTAGGGCCAGCATTACACTTGTCATTCCATAAATGGTATTATTTTTAGTTTACTCAGTATTTAATGAATGTCTGTGAATTTGTGTATCTAAGAAGACACATGTATGTATGTTTATGCATTCAAGTGAAAGCAAAAGTATTTATTGAAAAAATAGTGGTAGGTTCATGTTTAAACAGGACTGAGCTCAGCAAAGTATCAATACCTCCCAGATTAGACTGAACAAGATAAAAAAACCAAACATTAAACATTTTAGATTTATAAAATGTAACCTAGGACAAGCTTCTAAAGCAGTGAAAGTGCACTATTAACAGGTACGTGGCGTGTTGGCTGAGTGAAAACAAAGGAACTGCTAATGGAGACAGACCCTACCTCAGGTCTAATTTATTTGTACAATGAGATAATCTGAGTTGCTACAACTGAATTTCAGGTTACTCCAGAGAAGATTAAAGCTTAATTTTATGTGAAAACTTATGTAAAACATTAACAAACCACACAAAAACAATTTAAAATTTAATGAATTTAATGAATTCATAGCATCAACTGACAGTGTCTGCCTTCTGTTCCAAGCCTTTTATAAACAGTGACTTAAATGAGCAAAACAAGCGAAATTCATTGTGGTTTTTTAGAGCAATGAGACATGCCACAAGCTTCTGAAATACAGGTGTTGAAGGTCATATGTACCTTCAACATATTGTGGGGAAGTGGAATTGGTGGTTAAAGTGATTTTTGCTCTTCCAGAGGACCCAAATTCCCTTCCTACCACCCACTAGGACCATCTCACAATTAGGTGTAACTCCACCTTCTGGGAATCCAATGTCATCTTCTGGCTTCCACTAGTACTAACAATAACAAAAGCTCTCTTTCTCTCTGTCTCTCTGTCTCTCTGTCTCTTGTCTCTCTTCCCCCCCCTCTCTCATATGCATACACATACATATACATATATCCACACAGAGAGAGAAAGAGAGAGAGGCAGAGAGATAGAAATATGAGTGAGGTAGAGAGAATTAAAATAAAGCGAATGTTTTAAATAAATGACTTCTGAAGATAATAAGTGACTGGAACAAATTTACATATTGTATATGACAGATATATTTATAAGCCATGATGAAAAAAAGAGAGTTTCATATAAAATGTTGATTTTATAGTTTGCAGTGTTGGTCAATTATAAGAGCTCCTGTTTGTTAGTCACATCTCCACCCCTGCATGGAAACACAGTGTAGACTTCTTTTTCCTTTGTTCTTAGTGGTTCTCATCATCTCATTTGGAAAAGCAGACATTCTGAGTTTATCCAAGGTCTTCATACAGCAGGAAATGTAACCTAGTTCTTGTAGCCCAGAAAGTTTATGCCTAGCTACCCACTTCCTCAACCCTCTGTTATTTAGACCTAAAATCAGGAGTGAATTTGTCTCTGCATGTGTGTGTGTGTGTGTGTGTGTGTGTGTGTGTGTGTGTGTGTGTGTATTTAGCTAACTTCAGCACTTCTTGGTTTCTGGGAGCTCATTATTTCTACCTATGTGCTTATGATTAACTTTTTTCCAAGATAGATAAGTGAGTGATCTGTCTTTAGACACTGGCCACTCAACTGAGGAGTCACAAGGTCTACCTGGAACTGTGTAAGACTGGGTTGGTATCTATTAAATATTCCTATGACACATCCCAGCAACAGATTAGAGAAGTTTTATCTGAGTTTGTAAGACTGAGAAAAGCAAGTGTTGAACAAGGGCCAGCCTGAAAGCCTGTCTATAAATTAGAGAAAGGAACCAATTTTTGTGATGATTGTGGAGTGAATAAGATCAATCTGAGTGTCAGGCTCATGTGTATAATAAAAGAAAGAGATGGGGCATTGATTAACATGAGCTTTCTCTCTTACTATTTTACTGAGTAGAACAGAAAGGATGATTAGAGGGAAGTATGATGAGGGGTAGTATTTTTGTGTCAATAGAACTAGATCAAATAAAATATAATATGCAGTTTGGTTGCACATAGTAACGATTTGAGTTCTAATGATGTTACTTGAATGAAAATCATAGTTATCAATTTTCAGTATAATTTTGTTTTCTCAGGAAAAAAATCCCTTATTCATCTGTCATATTTTTTTATTAATCTTTAAATTGAAGTTTCCTGAAATGCTAAAGTTTGGCTTTTGTTCTTCTGACAAAACATTGACAAGCTGAGAAAAACACACACTGAGTGTTTTTGATAAGCAAATATGTATCATGCTGAGTTGCATCCGTAACCTATGAGTGAATTTGGGCCATTTTGATTTGAACTGTCAGATATATTTCTCTGGGGTATCTTTCTTATTGCAGTGCATCTGAGCAAAATAATATTTTATTGTTGGTCCTAATTAATAATTCATTGAAATATAGCAAATGAATGCACTCAAAATATGGATATAAATCTGATTAGATAGATCTCTGAATTTCACAGCCCAGCCACAGTGTGATGCTGGCATTATGAATTGCCAATGTAGCTATATATTAGTGCATTCACTATCAGAACAACTTGAGAACTAAAATATAGAAACATTGACGAATTACTTTCTGCCTATAAATGAGAAAACGGATTTGTAAAATGTGAAATGAGCCATTCTGGCAAAGCAGAATTTGAGCTTTGAGTGTAAACACTTGAGTTAATGGCTGGGGAGTCTCAATCTCAGAGGCCCTGGTGCAAAGGGAGGGTGAAGCAGAGGTTACAGGCACTCCACAGCATTTCACTTAGAGCTCCCTTATTGGATTTAATTAGGCAGATTACCTGTTATGCATGGTGTAGTGTGCTGAACACTTTTGAACTGGTATGTCCTCAAGGCAAATGGAAGGCACAGTCAGGAGGAATTACAGCTGACACAAATAACTCAGCCTCTTTTATTAGTGGACCTTGTAGGAATGGAATCTTCCTAGCCAATGCACCATTTAATGCTTGACTCAATCGAGTACCAAAGAGTTTTCAATGTTGACTGGACATAGAGATTTACAGACTCAAGTTGACCACCTGTCAGTGGCTTTTTCCCTTGTAATGGCATTGGAACATTAAAAGAAACCAACAAAAATGTGTTTTTTTAAACACATTGTGCTTGTTTTGAATTACCAGATAAAAATACCAATATAATTATTTACAGGAGAAGCAAATCTGCTTGCTCAAAGAAAATGATATTTTACAGCTATAACTTTGGAAAGTCAAATTGTTCAAATAGTGTGTCTAAACTGTGGTGTGTGCTAATCACTTCATGATGTACATGTTAACTGGGTACATGTATGTGAAATTCTTGAATCCAGTGAATCACTTCATTCAGCTCCCCACCTACAGGGAAGTTTCAGTGTGTCAAGTAATCCTGCATAGTATTTTGTGTAAATGTGGAAGAAAGCTTTTAAAGGCCAGAAGTTTAGGAACATAAACCAGATGTGCTCATGTTAAAAGTCTCTTAGTTTAGGGAAGAGAGAGGTCAGACGCTTAGATCTCTTCAAAATCTTACTGTCAAGCACATTCCATGGAAACAGAGCATCTAACTATTCCGAGAGTTGCTTCACTGACTTTTTTTAATGAAATATTTTTTCTGATCTGTAGCACCCATACTATTTTCTGCTTTGGGAATCCAACCCAATACTTTAATATTTTTAAAAATCACTTAAAATTCTCTAAAACAAGTCAGGTTGTCTAAAAGCTTTATTCAATAGACATTGTGGCAGAGGGCTGATTTAAATGTCAATTTGAAGCTGTTTGCTGAGCATAAATCAAGATCATGAATAGGTTATTAACAAAAATGTTATAAAGATGTGTTTATACGAAGATTATTGTCTCTTTTATAAAGTTGTTGCATAATGTGTAAAACTCACTTTGATTTAATCAGTTAGATTTGAAATATATTTATTGAAATGCATGATTCAACAATTCCATAGAGTATAAATTAGATTGACATTTTGTTTAAATTTTCTTGTGATTTTTCCTGAGAATGTTCATATGGAGATAGATATTTCTTAATGGCAATAGTACTTATCTGTATTTCATTAGCTCTTACAAACAAATCATTCCAGGGTTTGTTCTGTTCCATTGTACCATCTACTCTTTGTTTGTTTAGGTTCCATGGCCCTGGACTTTGAGATAAGTCCTGTCTATTTTCTGATGGTCTTAAGTGGTCATAAAAATATTTGAGCCCTAGCTTCCTGAAATATGAAAAGCAGACCGTGTCCTTATCTCAAATCAATAAGGTTGACAAATGAGAAAAGTCTATGCCATTTCAATATCATAATCAGGATGACAAATATCAACTTTGAGTTAGTTTTAACCACTCAACCCAACTCATGATGAGTCAAGTAGAGCTCTAAGGAAATCTTGTGGAGTTTGAAAAGTACCAGATTTGGCTTCTCATCATAAGTTGCTGGGGCACAGTCTTTAAAGCAAAGCAAAAATTTTAAATGCCAACATATCAATATATTAATTACTGTTAAAATCCAATAACATTTAAAATTGCATACCTAGCATCAATTTAATAGTAGTGCAAGCCATCAGTTTATAATGCTATATCAATTTTACTTTGGTTTATTGGTTAAATATAGCTTGAATTTAAACTGAGACTAGGCTTGTGTCAACATCATTGGCTCAAACATTATGGTGGAACTTACAAGTAGCTTGCTTATACATTTTCCCCAACACAATTTCTAAATTTTGACTGGTTGCTTGGACATTTAAATAGTACAACTCACAGTCTTTATGCCTTGTTTCCTTGTAGAGAAAGTAATGATAAATCTCAGTTATGGAATCATATCATAAACACTGATTGACTAGATGGCAAAGTGTTATTTACCTTACATCCTTTAATAATGCACTGAGAAGTAGTTTTACCCACCTGAATATACATGTATTCTATTTGTACATCAATCTTACTTTTAAAGGACACATTGTGATCTCTAGGACTTGCTTGTTTTTATATTTTATATACATGATAATTTATATACAAGAAGACAGCTTTATAGAAAAAGCAGAGCAAGGGGATAATTATCACAAATTCATTTTTAGGCCTATCCTCCATTATGTGTAGTCACTGGCTACATAACAGACCAAAGCTATAATTACTTCTAAGCAGTAGGATCAACAGTAAACAGCCTTATATTATTTGATAGGGCTCAAAATTTCTTTTTACACAGTCACAGAATGACAGAGCAGCTTTTGTTTCAGACGAGAAATAAGGGTCTAGCCAGGAAGAATGAGAAAACAAGTGGAATTTTCCATTGCTCCCCCTCAACAGTCTCTTATAAGATGCTTCTATCCAGTGTTGGTATTCTCAATGCTCCCTGCTTTAGAGGTCTAATACTCAAGGAAGAAATTCTCTACCCAGGTCTACAACCTGGTAACCCGATGTTTTCATGACAAAATCAGAATGAGCAAATAGTAATTGAGAGGAAACATGATTAACACTCATAAATTGAAGGAAATATGGCAAATAGTGGACAATGGAGATATTAGAAGGACATGAAGCCAAGATTATACTTGGTGTACTTGATGAAATTGTCTGATCTTTTGATCAAAATTAAATGGGGAAACAACATAACTCCAGTGTGGAAGGACCTCCAAAATTTCACATTTGTCAGACAATAATTTTAAATTACCCAGTCAGGGAAAGAATTCTGTGAAACACTGGGTAAAAGGCAAATGAATTTGAACTTGAGGGAGCCAGAAGGACTTTATAAACTCCACAGATGCTGTCTCTACCAGCCTATATACAGTCATCGTCAGCTAACCACATATTCTTCCTTTTTGAGTATGTTTATATTCATTATTTATAATTTCCTCTATCTATTCCTCTTTCCTGTAATATAGAATTTAGCGCAGATTATTCTATACTTCTTAATATTATCTTAGATCATAGGAAGGACATCAAGGAAGTGGTGTGGTTATTTTATAGATGAGATAGTCAGCCAGGGCGGGAAGATGTCTCTGATTGGGGAGGCCTTCACATTAGAAACATCCCTATTTAGGAGTTCTGGTTTAGGATGAAGGACCCGTGTAAGTGGCTAGTCTTTCCAGGGCAGATTTGAAGATGCTGTACTTTGGCTCACAAAACCTCTGCCCCAAACACTCTTTAATGTGCAATATTTTTCTGCCGAGGCTAGAAAATGAAAACTGTATTTCCCAGTCTCCTCATATCTGGAGTTTTCTCATAATTCAGTTTTCTGCCAAATGCATTTTGTGAGTTTCAGATTCAGAACCAAGTTATGTGGCAAGAGACACAAACATGATATGACCATTTTGATGATCAAGTTTGCAGCCAAAGCTTCGAGGATCCTAATTAGATGACTCTGTGCAATGGTGCCAGTAGAATTCCCCACTGGGGAAAAGATAGTGAGACACTGTGTTCTGCAGTTTCCATATTAGGTCTCTTCTAACAACACAGAAGCAGTTTTCCTGTGGCTTTCACAGAAGCTGGGTCTTGGGGGAATGCAGAGAGCAGCAGAACATTCCTCCTAATGTTTATAATAATTCTATTGGGTCTATCTATAGTTCAAACAACTTCATTGTAACAATGTACATGCACCCACCTTATGAAAAGCTTTATAATAACACAAAGATGAAGATGCTAGGAACCCTTTGTTTGAGAAACACTATGATCAAAGGGAGACTGTAATAGATTTGAATTAAAGTTAAATGCTATAAGAATACAAATCATTCTTCTTGATATTAGGTGAGGTTTCATAAATTGTAGGTCTAAAATAAGCAATAGTATTTTAACAACACATTTAGAGAAATAGGGGACGGAGTATCTCTACTTTTCAAGCTGAGGAATTAAAAATTAGAGCTTGAGCAAAACAGCAGTCAGACAAGTTCATGCACATGCTGAATTTGTGTGCAAATGGAAAGATAAGGGTGGAAAGGGGAAACAGTGTCCCATTGTTTAAGTATAATTTGTCCTCTCCAAAATGCATGTGCTGGGTTTGGAGAGATGGCTCAACAGTGGGAAGCACTATCTGCTCCTCCAGAGGACCCACGTTCAATACACAGCACCCACATGTAAGCTCACAATTGTCTGTAACTCCGGTTTCAATGTATATGAATATACATACATGCAGCCAAAATACCAATACACACTAAATAAAGCAAACAAACCCTTTTTTTTTAAAAAAAAGTGTGTGCAAACTTTTCCCCCATTATACTCAAAATAGGAGGTGGTGGAAGTCCTAAGGGGTTACAATGCAGGTCTCCCAGCAGCAGATCAGTTACCAGAAGAGTGGGTTACTACAAAACAGGCGTTATGGGCATCTGCTTCCACTTTTCTGCCAGGTGAAGTACCAGGACTTTATCAAATGTATCTACCAAACCACTGAATCTTCATCTGCAAACACTGGAGCTAATCACCTTCCCTTTGCGTGTTATGTGGGTATTCTGTTGTAGTGACAGAAAACTGATGTGAGACATGAGAGATTACATCTAATTATGTAGTCTGGGGATCAGATGCCAGCAAAAAGAAAATAAAGTAGGGATTTCTGTTTTGTTTTGTGTGCGTAAAATACTTATTTTATTTGTGGGAAAATAATTACAGGTTTCAGCTGTCGGTAGAACACAGTGATAGCACATAGATTAAATTAAGTAGGAGAAAGAGAGTTTGAAAGAAAGATTAGGAAGGCATCACAGGAGGGGGGTCTTCCCATAGCAATATCTACAGAAAAAAACAGAGGACAAGATTTTATATATAATATAGGTCAAAACTCAATATAGGGCCTGGGAGTCTTAAGAATGTACAACTTAATAGAAAGTTCTGGGAGGGGAAGTAACTTATTATGCTTATTAAAATTAAATGAATTGAAACTTGATGAAAGCAATGACTCTCAAAGAAAGTGTGGAGGTTATGCCAAACATGACAAGGAATTTGGGGGGTTCTCTTTTGTGCTACAGTACCAGGCTGTAAGAACTAACCAGAGGTTTGCCTCTAGAGGTCAAAATTGAAGCCAAGATTGTAGATACTGATTTTGTAGACTGACATTCAGAAATTATAGATAGTATCTGGCAGGCTATTTAGTAAAGTGTCTCACCATTCTTTGTCAAAGCAGACCTCCTACAACACAGCAGTTTCTGTGACAGCTAAGAACTGAACTGGAGAATGTTCTATCACCGTAAAACTGAGCCATGAGAAAAGAAGAGTATGAAAGGGGGTGTTTTATAGACAAGGGGGGTGTTTTTATGGAGCCTATCAATACCATTTCAGATTGGAAGGGAATTAGAGTCTTTGGATTCTATTTACCAAGCCTCTTATTAGCTGCTGCTGAGGGAATAGAAATTTATCACTGAGTTATAAGCATATTTAATTGAAAAACACAGACCTATTTCCAACCCAATCCAATACAAGGTAACCTAAGGTGTTTAAGGAGATATCTAAAACCCCATGACTTTTTTCATGGATAAGATTCCCTTGCTGATGAATACACTTGGTTTCTTCTGAGGCTAGTGTGTTGGCTAACACAATTTGTTATAACCTACTTGTTTCAGTGATTTCCATTCACCTCTCTATTCCTGTTGTGATAAAATGCATGGGATCTGTTTCTCACTTGTTGCTTCTGAACATTCTAAGGAAGAGGGAGTTAAAAAAAAAAGTAATCCCAAATGTGTGTAATGATGTCAGATGATACACTTGTCATCATGTGTCATATGTCAGATCAGTCATCAGAAGACATTGAACTCAAATCGAAATAAATTTGACTCATGTTACTTTCTATGAAATAAATTCATAATTCAAAATGGGTGGTTTTACATGACAAGATTTGATAGGTTTTTTATATGTGTGTTTCAGTTTTGAATGTTTTACACACACACACACACACACACACACACACACACACACGCACGCACACACACACACACACATTTCAACCAATGTAAAGTACAAAGAAAGCAAACTAATTTATAAACACTATTATCAGAATAAAATGTTAATATATAAATCATTTTTATACATATAACCTTAATTACTACCCATGGCAAAAAAAAATAGCATGGTAATTTGTTTTCAGAAAACCAAACAGTACCTGTTCACATACTATTTATGAGCAAAGCTTTGTAATGATGGGACTCTTATGTTCTCAACTTCTCCTGTTCTTAACTCCTTCATTTTATCATAAAGGAAATTTAAGATGACAAATAAAAGGGGATTGCCCATAGTGTTGTGGCTAGCAGTTACAGATGGAAGGGTAAAGTATTTAATTGAGATCTTTTAATATCATATAAAAGATTATTGTTACTTTTCTTAAGTTCAAATCAAGGAAACTGGATGGGTAATGTACTACTCTGTATTGATTGTTAAATAAAATATTGTTTGGCCAATGAGACAAGTTAGACGAAACTAGGAGTCAAAGAGGATTCTGGGAAATGTAGTAGAGAAGTGCTGATTCAGTCAGGAAGTGACAAAGCAAGGAGACTCATATTTAAGCAAAGGAGAAACAGGAAGGGTTCCTTTTTCCCCTTCTCCCTCCAGCGGCAGGATGTGATCCACCAACAAGGAGGGACGCCAATAAGGCGTCCGATAAGATAAGTCTTATAACATATATAGATTTATGATAGTTAAGACTGAGCTAACAGATGAGGAATCCTAGTCATTGGCCAAGCAGCTTTAATACAAGTCTCTCTATTCATTTGGGCCCTAACTCAGGCAGGCAGTTGGCATAAAGCTTATACGTGTTGGTGGGGTTTGGCGGCTTTTGGCGGAAAGATTTATCATAACAGAAACTAGTTTGTAATGTATTTCATGAACAGAGAAATTTATAATAGCACCAAAATTCAATAACTGCTTTGTGTATTTTTTTCTCAGTCATTATTGAATGCATATATACAGAAATGTCACTTCTTGAATAATTGTAGCCACTGTGAGAGAAGGAGGCTGTCACATACATGATGTGCCTTCAAGGCCAGAATATAAAGCACAGCCCCATGGCCTCCAGTCTTGGTGGTGATATGGCCTTGGGAAATACAAGAAACTCAAGAACCAATATGAGATATTTTAGAAGTTTGAAGCAGGTCTCTACTCATTATCTGTTGAATACCAGGTAACTACTAGTATAAGCTGGTTCAAATTTCAACCCTGGATTTTGTTACATTCTCTATATTGGTGTCAAGTGTTTGAAAAGTGTTTAAAAATTACTCTTCAAAAAGCTAGTACTTTACAAAACACAAGTGGTAATAGGAAGCTAAGATAGTGGCATCAAATTCAGTTATAATAACTGTGGCCACATCACTGGGTAGGCAAAAGCTTCCAATGTTTATATCATTGTCATTATTTAAAAACAAATGAATTACCTGTTCTTTTAAATTCAAAGATTTTTCTTCAAATACTTGGTAAGCTACTTGGGTATCATAACATGTTTATTATCTATCACTTTGGTGCCAAGGGTACCACATAATAGCTACCAAGATATCAAAGATGCAGTCAGTCCAGAAAGTGAGGGAATCACATAACTGTCATTGTTTAAACTTAACAAACTAAATGTTTAGCTGTTGTGAAACCAGAAAACATGGACATGAAGTGCATGTCTATGAGGAAGTTTCTGAACTTACCCTAGATGGAAGCAATACTTCTAGATTCTGAGGGGACTTTCACCAAATAAAAATTTCCACCAAGTTACTGGGTAAATTTGGCCATCTCTTTTACTATAAAATGGCTTTCATATCATGTCCCACCTCCTGTAAGTTACTCTCCCTTTTTATCATCTACCAGAGGACACCATCTCAGGAGGTTTGATGAAAGATACTGAGAGAATAAAAGACATGAAATGCTTTATGTTATGCCAGAAATCTAGAAAGGTTGAACACCATAAGAGTTAACATCAGATTTCACAGTGACAAACTTGTTAATGTAAACAATGGTATACATTATTAACAAATAATTTTACTCAGTTAAATTCACCTTGATTTACTCTGGCTTAACTCAAACTGTGGAAGAAGTAACCAAACATTATTCTATTCCTAGCATTAAGAGAACCAAGGCAGTGAATAAAATATTGTCTGACAGTTATGAGGTCTGAGATACAAGTGGTCAAAGCATTATCCCAATCACAGTCCTGTTCCATGGCATCCATGGCCACTAGCTCTATGACAAAGCCACTCCTTCTCAGAACATTGCAGAATAATCAACTGTCTCCAGACACAATTGCTGATACTAAAGGTTTTCTGTGAATTTGTACTGCACGTTTCATAATTTGGTTATTCTTAATAGTCAAAACATCCATTTATCTACATCAATGAATTCTACTTTGGTAGCTTTGTAATCTTCTGCAGGAAATAATTAGCAGTAAGAGTTTCTAAACGCAATAGTGTCTCTTATGTAAGGTTGCCTTAATACATGTAGGTTTATTGGAACCTACAAAACTTTAAACAGGGATGAGTCCCATCTTACAGTTTTGTTTTTGTTCGCAAAGATGTGGTTCTTCAAAGCATGTTAAGTGAAATTCAGAAAAAAAGTAAATTTAAAAACAGTATTTAATCATTCTTTCTTGGTGTTAATGTATTATCTGGGAGGTTTTAAATTTTCATTAGCTTCCAAAATGCCTGGAGATCTATCATAGAGTCTTGGAAATGATAACAATTTATCTATCAGTAACTTTCACATTAGTCCATATTTATTTAGAAGGAACTGTGCTTTAAATTTTGATTCTTACATTTCTGGTGTGAAGCAAATAACATTTTATGTTTCTCTTTCAAGAGCTCTACTAAAGTTGTCAGGGGATCAGAGAGACTTGACATAGCACAAAACTTTTTTTTCTATGATGAATTTGTTTTCACAATTATAAATGCTAGAACACCTCAAATCTGCCATATGTCCCAACAGAAAGAAGACCCATTGAGCAAATAATGTAGTTCTACTCCAAAGCTTCTGTTCTGGAAATTCTGTTTCCTGAGATCTGTCTTTACTAGTCATGTTTTCTGGTGGCGATCAGATAAGACCCCCGCCACAGCTAGAGAAGAAATCTTTTTGATCAACGTTTATATTCCTATTATACAGAAACACACCCTCCAGTAGACACATAAGGTTACTTATTGTTCGGTAGTGGTGGGAAATAATTTTAATCTCAGCACTAGAGTAGCAGACACAGGTGGATGTCTGTGAGTCCAAGGTTAGAGTGGTCAACAAAGCCAGTTCAAGAACTGCTAAGGTTGTTATGTGTTATGATAAATCTTTCTGCCAAAAGCAGCCTGAGCCCCACCGCCATGTGTGAGCATTACGCCCGCCTTAGTTAGGGCCCAAATGAATACACAGAAACTTGTATTAGGTTCAAAGCTGCTAGGCCAATGACTAGGATTCTCATCTGTTAGTTCAGTCTTAACTATCATAAACCTATACTTTTTATAAGACTTATCTTATCGGATGCCTTATTGGTGTCCCTCATGCCACTGGAGCAGGAGCAGAGGGGAAAAGAGGGCCCTTCCTATTTCCCCTTCGCTTAAATATGAGTCTCCTTGCTATGTCACTTCCTGCATGGATCAGCACTTCTCTACTACATTTCCCAGAATCCTTTTTGGCTCCTAGTCCCATCTATTTGCTGTCTCATTGGCTAAACAGTATTTTATTTATCAATCAATAAGATAAACATACACAGTACATTCCCCATCAGTTATGCAGAAAAACCCTGCCTTGAAAAACCAAAGAAAAAAATGACTTATCACATCACATATTAAAGAAGACAGAACTTAGGTTCAAAGAGCTTTATAAATAAACTAGAAATGTGTGGTCACATAGCCAATGAAAAGTCATACCAATCATGACACCTCTACATAGAGTCCAGAGTCAATGATCTAAACACTACACAAAACATCTGCAGAAAGTACAAAGAAATGCTTGTAACTCAGGAACTGCATAAAAAGAGAAGAATGCTTTCTTGAAGCCAGGGGAAAAATATGCATATTTGGTGTTACTTTTGATACAAATTACATCCAAGAAGGAAATCAAAGAATTGACAATTGAATGTTAATTTAGAGTGAACAAACATTTTTTCTGTTAACATATATATCATCTCTCCACTTTTTCAGTTTTAAAGTACTCTACAGTATTTTTAAATATTAAGCTGTTCAAACTTTCACATGAATTGCAAAACATGAATTGACATAATGAAGTTTTATTTGGACATCTGTTATTGCTGTGTGTGTCCTACTGATTTGAGACACTTCAAACAGTCACAATATCTGTAATTTTAAAGATTATTGTAATCCTATATTGGCTGGAGATGTGATCTACTAGTGAAAGCTGTTAAAAATAAATTGAATTTAATACAGACTTTGTTGAAATGAATGGAATGAAACTGCCAGAAAATTCTGTTAATCACAAGAACAAAATTCCTGATAAAGAATTTTTTTGCTTTCTCTTTTTAAATTAATTTATATTTAAAATGAAAAACAATCTTAGTTTACCCACAAATCCCAGTTCTTTCTCCCTCCTGTCTTCCTATTCCCCCCTCCATACCCCCATCCCACCTCCCATCCACTCCTCAGGGAGGGTGAGGCCTCCCATGGGTGATCATCAATGTCTGTCACATTATTTGAGACAGAACCTAGGTCCTCCTCCCATGTGTCTAGGCTGAGAGAGGATCCCTCCATAGGGAATGGTCTCTGAAGCCCATTCATGCACTAGGGATAAATACTGGTTCCACTTCCAGCAGCCCCATAGACAGCCCAAGTCCCCCAGCTAACACCCACATTCAGGAAACCTGGTTTGGTCTTATGCAGGTTTCCCCAGCTGTTGGACTAGAGTCTGTGAGCTCTTATTTGCTCAGTTTAGCTATTTCTGTGGTTTTCCCCAGGATGGTCTTGACCCCTTTGCTCATCACTTCTCCCTCTCTACAACTGGATTCCAGGAGTTCGGCTCAGTACAGAACTCCAGATGAAGAACTTGGCCAGATTATCTAAATCGAAACATATGAGAGGTGGGTCAAGGGAGAAAAGAGTAGATTTTCTGGAAAGTACTTGGAGTATAAATGAAAATCTGTGAGGGAAAGAAGAGATGGAAATAGCAAGACAGTCTAATGTAAGAATCAGAACTGTGGGCAAAGGTAAGAAACTGAGATGCATATTGGTGAGAGCCAACAGTACATACATTTAGTTTTAGTTTGCAGAGGTTAAATGAGGAGAGAGAGAGAGAGAGAGAGAAAGAGAGAGAGAGAGAGAGAGAGAGAGAGAGAGAGAGAGAGAGAGAGGGAGGGAGGGAGGGAGGGAGGGGAGGGAGGGAGGGAGGGAGGGAGGGAGGGAGGGAGGGAAGGAGGGAGAGTATATAACTATATCTACAGCCATGGTACACATGCTTTCCTAATGTCTATATTCCAGGTCACCTCTGTGGTCATTTTGCTCTGACAACTGCAAATGCTTAAGCATGTCCCTCATATGTCTGTGCATTCTGCATACCAATCACATGTACACTATCAATGTAAGATGTTTAATCCTAGGTTCAATACAGCAAAAGAGGTCTGCCCTAGCTGAGCAGGTTCTGAATGCTTTAATTGGCAATACTCAATTAGTTGCAAAGAAGTATAAGAGCAGCAACTGTAGCTTCATATTATGAGCAACAAAGTCTAAAACAGTGCCCTAAAATGCTAGATTTGTGTGTGTGCACATGTGTGTACAAGAATTTGTGTGTGTGACCCAAATGCTCACTGTAAACAATATTGTATATTTTGTAGGTTCAACGTTACCATTACTAACTCTTTATCAATTTAGTCCCAGAATGCATCTTTTCTTACATAGTTTAGTAGGATGTTGTAAAAAAAGTTACTGTAACACCATTCAATTATAAATAATTAATTGCATAATGAAGAGAGTTGCACTTGACTATGTAGCCATTGAATAAATAATAACAAAGAAAATTAACAGGAACACAATGTGATTTTAATAATATGAGAGCTACTTTTATTGTTTGATCAATAGTTCTATGAAAATGCTTCTTGAAATTTTTGTAGGATATTTTTTAATTGCTATGCTGAGGAAGGTGGCAAAAAAATATAGCAAAACCATGGAATATACTCTGGGAACCAATATGAGCTAAATTTAAAGTCTGGTTTTATAAACTTTGCATTAGTTGATTCAGACTAAGCTCACAGTTAATTATTTAAAGTCTATATTTAAGGGAATGAAAAGATATCTCAGAGGTAAAATTGCCTTTGCTGCCTTCCAGAGGACAAAAGATTGGTTTTCCACACCCACAAGCACCTCCAACTCTAGCTCCAAGGGCCTCTGCCAGTATTTGCACACATTACACACAGACACAGACACACAGACACACACAAGTCTTAAAAGAATTCACATTTAATTACAATTTTTCCTTCATGAAATTGAGCTATAATTTAGTTTTATAACTGAGTAGCATTTGGGTCATCTATATTCTGAGGACACTGTAAAATCTGCAAGGAAACCACAGTGACTCTGTGAACTTGTTTCAGATAAAACATACTGGAGGAAAATCCTTTACCTTGGTCAATCTGTTTTGGCTAAATTGGTTGTCTACAAGTATCAAATCACAAAGTGCCAAAACCATTTAAAATCTGGTGACTTTCTAAATGCTTGTTGATCTTCTTCATGGTGTCTACTTGTATTTCCATCCTAAGGGTCACATGGGCTACTATGAAAACAGTCTACAATTTTGAATGCTGTATGCAGTAAATGTCCAAAAAGGCTCACTTTTATCTCGTTTTTTGTTTATTATGTGGATAGATGCCCTTCTTCACTCCTGTCAAACTCTTTACTATTTCTTTTGACAAAGCATTGTTTGAAATTGCAGGAGATTTCACAAATTCTACTAATTCTGTTAATTGTCCTATCATGAGCTATTAACAGCTGAGACTATAAAAATAATAAAATAAAAACAGCATTCACAACATGCAAGCAAATAAAATCTGAAACCTGCTGCAAATGTGTTTCAGCAGCCAGAAATAGGTCTGAGAGATTAGATGCATAAATGCATGGCTCTACAAGTAAAATGTTGATTTCCCCTCGAATACTGCCAGTCACTCCTTAGAAATATTTTAAAGTTATATGGTGCAAAGAACAAAAAACTCTGAGTAGTATTTTTTTTTTGACTACATGTATTTTCAGCACTAATGTAGTGTGAAACATTTTAGGAAGTTGGAACTCAACTATTATATAAAAACATAATTTATTATAACAGCTCTCTGTTTCTAGAACAAATATCTCTATATGAAGTCAACTTAAAATGCATGATGGATTGATTATGGCTGAGAGGTTTGAAGGTTAAGGACTGTTGGACTCTGTTCTTGGGCATGGAGTGAAGAGTCTGTCCTGGTGAGAATGAGTGGCAGAAAAATATATCTGACTGATTTAGTCAGAAATAATAGGATACAGAGGAAACTCGAGTCTTATGTTCTATACCATGACCAACCTTCTATCCACTACTCTCTTTCTAAGGATCCTGCCACATTCCAGTAGTGAAGAAGTAAATTCTAAGCCTGTAACACAAAACCTTTGTGGTGCATTTAATACCCAAACCACAACAATAAACATCTAACACAATCTCTTGAGACCCTTTTGATGTGCCATCGGTACAACCTACAACTATGATGATCTAAAATTCATGCAAAATTTCTGCCACAAACTACAGTTTCCTGTGTGATTCATGTTGATACCCAGGCTTTACTAACTCATGGAAAATAGTAGAACTGTGTGGAGAATGTTCCAACAAGATTTTAGTTTTTAATTCTTTCTAAAAAGTGAGTGGACACTGCTTTTTTTGGATCCAAGTTATAGATTCTTTGTGTTAAAATTTGTCCCCATTTGAAAGATAGTACAACACATGTGCTCCTTATTAAAATATTAAAATAGCCTTTAGTCCCCACTTCCATGGCTACATTAATTTTGCAGTTATGTCTTTAAAAGAAACTCGTTCTATTGCATAGATGGAATTGACTGTCCCCACTACCTCCCTGGAGTCCTGAAGAACCAAGTCACTTCCATTCACCATTACTTTGTATTGAGAAATAACAAACTATGTGTAAGCAAAGAACTTTCTGATATCACAGTGTAAGCTTGTTGTGTTTTAAAACAGTCGTAGAATGTTTCAATAATTTTATTGGTGTATAGCATTGAATTCCAGCCAGAATTACTTCAGTGTTAGCTTTGGATCTGCTATGCGGAGACATTGACTTCTATTCACTATCTCCCACCTCTTCCATGTCTAAATTCAAAATGTTGTGAACTAACAACTTAAAAGATTCCAGGTGATATTGATAGAAAACTCATTAAAATACTGTGGAGAAACTGGCTAATAAATAAAACTGGCAATTGTTTTTCCTTTTTTGAAAATATATTTACAGGACCATTGAGATAGTCTCAGCCTGCAAAAGCACTTATCACAGAAGCATGGTTACTTAAATTTAGACTTCAGAACTCACAGACAGACACAGAAGGGGAGACTAACGCCCCATTGTCCTTTGACTTCCTCATGCTCATGTGAAACACACACACACACACACACACACACACTTGCACACGCACACATACATGTGCACAGACACACACACTCACACACACACACACACACTCACTAATGCTTTGTAAAACATTTTATAATTTAAAAGTTATTTAAATGGGGGATTATTAAAGTCTGACACATCATTTGGGGCAGGGACTAAGGCCTCCCCATGAATCTAGGCTGAGGGAGTATCCCTCCATGGGGAATAGGCACAGAAAGTCCACTCAGGCACTAGGGATAAATACTGGTTCCACTTCCAGCATCCCCATAGACTGCCCAGGCTTCCTATCTGACATCCACAGTCAGAAGGCTTGTTTCTGTCCAATACTCGTTCCCCAGCTTTCAGACTGGGGTCTGTGCTTTCCCATTTGGTCAGGCTTCACCCTCCCTGAGGAGTGGATGGGAATGGGATGAGGGACATGGGAGGATGGGAGGGAGAGGGAGAGGGAACTGGGATTAATATGTAAAATAAGACTGTTTCTAAATTAAATAAAAAATTATTTATAGATATATAGGAATGTGTCTTTGTCATGAATTTAGGTGGGTTATGTCATCTGAATTAAAGTACCTTAGCAAACAGGTCAGTGGAAAGTCAATCCATAATTGTAAAATGTTTTTATTTTATATAAAGTTCAATTATAACTATGCATTCCAATCAAACTGCTGAGATAGATCTGTTTATCACTACTTTATTATTATTCCCTATATTTTCTAAACTACAAGCTATATGTCACAGAGATTAGTCATGAAGCTGGTCAGTTTTTATTAGTCATTCTAATTTGTCAACATATGTCAGGACTGCTTGTCTGGGAAACACAAATGGAGTAGGTTTTGTGTTTATCTTTCTGGAAACATCAAAAGCCTGTAAAAATAGAACAATCTTTCTCACTGTAGTAATGACTTTCTTCCACTGAACATAGAATATGAAAGTTCTATCAGGTGAAACAGGCTGAACCATAAAGCTGTGCTGACTTGTTAAAATCTCACAGTGTGCATCTGCAGGGAGTTCCAAGGCTGTTGGTGCTGCTAAATTCTTCTTTAACATTGATAAATGCTTGCAGAATTACTAATAGCCTCAAAAGTGTTGACGACTCCAACATTCTCCATAAACTACAATTTAAAAATTGGCCAGGAATTTTTCCAACAGCATTTAAGAGAAGGGGATAACCGGACATGAAGATAAACACATAGTTTCTGAACAGGCTGCCTTAAGGGGCAAGAGCATGGAGAGCTCATTGCCATCTCTGAGTTACCTGTGCAAATGAGCATGAAGTGTCTATTAACAACAACAAAAAATGTGTGTGTGTGTGTGTGTGTGTGTGTGTGTGTGTGTGTGTGTGTGTGTGTGTGTGTTCCCGAAACACTCATATGGAGCTCAAGTGCTAGTTATATGACCATATGGACATCAGTAGGCTGGAAGCCTATCAACAAGTGTAGAACTGACCTTATCCTATTTACAATTAACAAGGTCAGGAAAGAATTAATATAGATTTAATATATGGGTTGGAGAGATGGCTTAGTTGATGAAGTGCTTATCATATAACCTGAATTCTGATCCCAGCACCCACTTTAGAAAGCTTTTTGTGTCTGTGGGTGTGTGGAGGTGTGCTTGTGTGTATATGTATGTGTTTCTTGTATATTTGTTTTGCTTTTTGTTTCTATTTTGTGTGTTTGTTTGTTTGACTCTTTTCTAAAAAGAGAAAGAAGCTCTGGGGTTGGGTGGATGGGAAGGGCAGGGTAATGGAATTTGAGGAGGGAAACTGTAATCAGAATACGATGCATGAAAAATATTTTCAGTTATATATTATGTGAAAATAAAATATTAATCCAACAAAAGAAAAAAGAGTAGATGTAATGGGTAGTCCTGTTCCCCGTAGTGTAAAGGGGGAGACTAAAGGCTTCTGGTCTGTGAGCTAGGCAGTCTATCCTTCAGGCTCAGTGAGAGACCCTGGTGCAGAAAATGAGGTTTGAAGCAATGAAGGAAGAACCTGGACATTTCCATCTCGTTTCCACATAAACAGTTCCCTACTCAACACATACACACACAAACAAAATAACTAGATAAAGTAAAAAAGAAAACTGATTAATCTTCTTGACCAATGAATCATAAATAAAATTTTGCATGTAATATTTCTGAGTGATGTGGGAGTCTTCCATTACTACAGTTCATTTAGAAAATGGTGTTGGGATAGCTTACCCTAAAAAGATTCATGACAGGAAGCTCATTGGTGAAAATACAACTCCAGAGATGTGGTCACTCATGAACGTGTTAGAAAATGTTAAAACACACAAAGTAATTCAGGGTGCTCACAGCACTCTGTACGAGTGCACATTACTGTTGGTTTTGCAATAGATCATTTGTTCATAAATACATTTTTTCAGAAAGAACTATTTAACAGAAGTCCTATATAGTACAAGTTATTACTGGAAAAAAGAAGTAAACCTAGAGAAAAAAATATGTTTTTCCATCAAATTTGCACAGGAAAGAGAATTCAGGGAAACTCTGTTGCCTGGTTTCAACTCTCATTTAAGACAATCAAAAGTACTTTTGAGTTCTGAGGAAAAAATTGTATATATGTTTTTTAATCATTTCCAGCAATAATTGTCAAAGATTAGATTTAAAGAAACTGTGAGGAGCAATGTGATTCAGAATCATTCCTACAGAAAGATTTATTTTCAAGATAGGTGAGGCAGCCAGCACACGTGCACAAGAGGGGTCTAATCATTGAGTCATGCTCCTGTATTGCATGCTCATGTTATATTCAGATGGCTGCTACCTTCACAGTGGAATGTGGGACAGTTCTATATGACAAGAGTGTAGCTGCCCCTGCTTTTCAGTATTCTACCTTGTCTTCCATAATAAATACTATAACTGTGAATTATAAGCCTAACGATGACAAGGAACTTCCTCCTCAAATAGAAACACAACCAGACCCGTTCTTCCAAAAACATGTTATTTGCCCCAAATATTAATCTTCTAATTGATTTTCATCAATTCACATATTTTTCTTATTTCAGAAAAAATCTTATTTATAAACAAGAGGTTACAACTGACCCTTAATTTTCAGTACGTTGTACTCAGAAGTTTTTTCGAGAACTTTCCTCTCTTCCTTATTCTTCAAAATATCCATACATAAACTGGAAGTTGTTCATTACTTTGCATAAAAGTTTAAACTTTTTCTTAATAATAACATTTCTGAGCTATGTCTGCTTCTATTTACAAATAAATCATATATCTTAATTGAGTCCATCTGATCAGTATATTTCGTCCTTTTAATAAATAAAAATTCAGTCCATATCTCATAGATATAGCTCCTTTCATATAAGAGTGGTGAGGCAATTAAATGGTCTCATACTCTGCTCAGAACACAGGAAAAACACTGAATACTCTTACTACATATTCCTTCCCAGAAGGAAAAAATAAATGTGTATAAGATATGATATTATTCCACCCCAGGTCAGAATAAAACCTACAATTGGTGGGAGGAAGTAGTTAAATAGTCAAAGGCTCCTATGTGACCAGAGAGGCTAGTAGTCTGGTATTCCAACAGGCTATGCTTAATGAAGTATTCACAAACTGAGAGCTGTCCTTTCTTCTCGTAAAGGGTACTGTTTTCTCTTCCTGAGGAGCAGCAAACAGTGTTGTGGAAAGAAATGATAAGTAGCTCTCTCCTCACAGGAACAACTTCTCAGAAAGTGAAAGACACTCAAAAGAATGCAGAAGGCCTCAAAGCACTGCAGATAGCAACAGCCTTCAAATTCTGACAAAAGGCTCTCCTGCAGTGCAAAGAGGAGAAACCATTGCAGGTCATACACAGCATGGGAACTTTGATTTGACTCCTGAGAAACAGTGAAATAGGAACTGAAGTCAACTTTAACTATAACCAGAAAATGAGGAAAGACAAAAGGGAGGGAAGAAATAGGTGGGTTTTTGATGGGGGAAGTCTTTCTGTGTATATGTTTCTTTTATTTGTGAATGAATAAAACACTGATTTGGATAAGCAGGAAGTGATGTAGATGGGCAGAATCAGATTATAAGCAGGGACAAACAGGAAATCGTTCTCTCTTCTATGCTGAGATGCTGAACAGTTGAGATGTGGGATTCCAGAGGAGTAAGAGGTCCCTGGACCTTTCTCCAGTAAGATAAGACCACGTGGAAATACTTAAGATTTATAGGAATGGGTTAATGATTAAAGTAAGAAACCTTAGCCAAAGGCCAACAGTTCTAGAATTAATATAGCATCTGTGTGTTTTTTGGGGCAGAGAAGGGTGATGGGACCTAGCCATCTGGCCAAGAAAACTCACGTTACAGGTATTAGAGCAGGGGAGGACTGGGCATGAAGGAAGAGAGGAGGAGAGAAGATCCAAGCCAGTCAATACTGCAGCAGGGACAGGGAGCAGCTCACGACTCTCCATCTCAAAGTGACAAGCTATGGATAGTGGGTTTCTGAGGTGGAAGAATTGATTTTCTTTAAGATGTGGCTTAAAGGTAAGGCATCCATGCTCCAGTGGCTAGCCTCACACTGATGAATGTATGAGTGGGGGTCCCTGAAGATGTCACACAGGGAAGCAAACCTCTCAAAGAGATAGGAATGAACACCTGGTGAGGATTGACTTCATTGGCCTGTGTTGAGGAGTCTAATAACAGGCTGTTTATTCCCCATATATTTAAGGCCAGAATAATATGAAAAACAAAAAAGTTCCTGGTATAATACAATTTCCCCTGCACAAAGAAGCATAATTGCATTAAAACTCTACTCAGGATGCACGTTGTCTCTTCCAAGAAGATGGGTTCTAGAAATACACTACCTTTACCAACATACATGCCCAAGGATCTGGCCTCATCTCAGTCACACAGATATTGTGAAGAGGTCATTTGGGCTATTGGCCAACTCTGGTCCTGATTTGGGGAGTTTGGGGGAGCCTGTGGCTACAAAGTCCTTTAGATTACTAGCCACCTTGGGTCTCGGTTGTAAGAGTTTGATATTGGCTGACTTGACAGATAATGCAGATAACAAGGCTTTCAATCATTTCCAATTCTATGGATTGAGAACATGGTTTTTCATCTTACCCATTAGAAAGACAATTCTATATGCTTAACAATCGTGGTTTCTCTGGAGATATGTGGGCTCAAGGACCTTCATGCTATGTTCTCAAGGTGTCTGGACAATAGAGATTAAAAACAAAAACAAAAACAAAAACAAAAAAACAGGAAAAGTGGACATGCACCTGGGAGGTATGAGGAAGGGGTTGAAGAGCATTGAGGAAGATGGGGAGAATTAGAGTTTGGTATGATCAAGATACATTTTAGATTAAGGTGTTAGGTTACCAAGTTTAAGGCCATATAAACTGTAAGCAAAACCTTGTGTGTAAAAAAGCAAATAACAAAAAGCTCGACATAAACAGCAAAATAAAACATGTTTGTGAGGAAATGAAGAAAAGAGAGAATAAATACCACTGATAGTGGGAAATGCAAAATTGCATATTCATGTAAGAAACAATATAGATACTCTGCAAAGCAGCAAAACAAAAAACTAATAGAACTGACATATAATCCAACAGCTCTACTATTGGATGTGTATTGAAAGTAAATGAAGTTATCTTATGAAACCACTGTTCACAGTAGCCAAGATATGCAACCAACCACGTTGTCTATTAAAAGATGAGTGGTTAAAGGATAAAGGAATTCATACAACATGAATGTTATTCAATCACAAAGATAAAGAAATTCTTGTGAGAACATGGATGAAACTGGAGAGCATCACATTAAATGAAATAAGCTGGGTAAAAGAAACAAATTTCACTTGCTCTTGGCCATTTTGTGTAAGATTTAAAAGATGGTATCACAAATTTTGAGAGAATAACTGTAACCAGTGGACAGGATGGATATGGGAGTAGTGGAGAATGCTTAAATAAGTAGACAGGAAGGAACTATATAGGTAAAAAATGTTCTAGTGTTTTCAACATAGAAGGGTAACTAATAACTCTAAAAATGTTTCATATTTGAAAGTAATGAAAAGAAAGCCAGCAAAAAATACAACAAACTGAAGAGAGAATGTGGTAATCATCTTGATCATTTTAGGTTTCATATGTCTATCAAATTATCACAAGGTCTACTATAACATGTAAAAGTATCATTCCTCAAATAAACATGTCTGACATATCTGCATGTCAGGTAGTTGATCATGTTTCTCATTTTATTATTTTATAATAATAATTAAATATTATTTTTTATAATTACATATTTTATAATCTACTGTTATTCATGTGTAGTGTTCAACTGCATCCTACAAAAGTATGTTATTTCATGAAATTACAGGCTATTTACTAAAACTACATAAGATCAAAGATTCTGAATTAGCTGAGCAGAATTCTATTTCCAAAGACGTGGTATAGACCTAGCAACCTCTATTGCTGTGTTTTATTCCCCCACTCAGTACAGAAAAAGCTGGAGACTATGTGAGAACAAACCCAAGTAGCCTACTTCAAAATTAACTAAAAGTAATCAGGATAGAGCAGTAAAGGGCCGTGGAGTCTGGAAAGAATGCTCCAAAAACACAATCCAAGTCTAAGTCAACTTTACCATGTAGAAACGTTTTAACAAACACATTCCAGGCTGATTAAATAGTACTAAAAAGAGCCCTGAGGTGTGAAAATTCATGATGTGTGCAGAGAACTGTGAACAATACAACTATTAATAGGCTGCTTTGGAACCCCATGAAAACCAAGACAGGAAAACTGTGTAAGAGTCAAATTGTAAATGTGGGAAAGGTCCCAGGGGCCCTGTGACAGATCATGAAAGCTTTTAAGCAACACAGGCACTATCAGGTTTGTGTTTTTGAAGGTTACACTATTGGCAAGCATGAAGAAGAACCATAACAGCACTTTCCTAGATGTTAAAACACTTCTATTTCAAGACGAGATGCCGTTTGGGAAGAGATGCTCAGTAGAGGGTGGAGGCAATATGTCTGAGACTTTGAGGGAAGTGTTGTTAAACATATGCTTCTTCATTAATATCAAAGAGCATATGCACACTCCCTATATACAGCATGGTCCTGGATCATCACCAAAAATTATTGATTAAGCACCCACATGCATAGGAAACTTTAGCAGAGCTAAATCTCTTCCAAATGTCAAATGTATATTTTAATTTGAACGTTGCAAGATAAGATTAAGGCCTTGTAGCTTCTTTTCAATCCCCGCCAATTCTGCCTTAAATTTCAAGAAAATCGCACGCATTCAACTCCATTGAGCATTCAAAGAAGGCTTTCATTTTAAGGATTTGATATAGGGTTTGATTCAATCAGAGCACGTGTTGTGAAGGCAAGGGTGAGAAGGTGGGAGAAAATAGACAATACATTTCTTACCCTGGGCAAGTAATACTGTGAAAAGGTGATGGTGGGAGTCATATACAATTTCAATGGCAGATTCCTGAGGCAGGATATCAGCAGGAATGTGACCATGAAGAGCATACACTAATAAAAACACTAAACATATTCTTGCTTAAAAAAAAAGATAACCGTGAGGTGGTTAGTTTGAGATCAAGGTGAGTTTCTTTTACAGATTTCCTAATACAATGTAATGAAAAGTGATAACAATTGTAAAAGAAAAAAAAAAGTAGAACATTTTTTCAATTCCTCTTTGGATTTGCAGCTCAATGTGACCTTGTAGAATTATTGAGGCTTAGCATTGGTTACTTGCATAATTCAGGAACAACAACAACAACAACAAAAAAAAACCCACAAATTTTGAATACTTTTGAAGATTACTTTAAGTATACTATTGATACTATTGTTTTGTTTAAATGTAGCAGAAATCCAAAAGAGTTACACTGAGCTTTCTTGAATTTTCTGTTCCTCATAATGCCTTCTTAACATTTCTTAAGAATTTCATTTCTCACAATCATGACAGAACAGGAGTTAGTTTGGTGGTGGACACGGAGCTTAGATGGAAGGAAGGGAACACAGACATCCTCTCAAGGTGGACCATACTGCTGGTCCTGATTCCTCTTTCTCCAGCTTTACTGGGCACTCCTCACTTTGTTGACCTAGTATTTATGATTAATGTATAGTTCTATGCATAGCTTTAAGAAGCACACCATTATGGTCCCAAAATACACCTGTGCCTACAAGGTTCCTGCAGGTTAATGTCTTCTGCTAGAGAAAATGGCCTCATTTGCATTGACTTTCAATGAGTTCCTGCAGGCAAACACCTGCAGCCTATCATCTGCAGATACCTGCCTGCAGGCAGAGGTGTGCTATCCCAGAGTCTGCAGACTATCTATAGCATTTACTATTATATGCTTTGCAGAACATGAAGAGGGAGTCACTGAACCAATAGGCTGTGATTCCCAGCCTTATGAACGGGCCTGTGTGATGGTTGGTGACACAAACAGAAGTCATCACAGAAACAGAACCTGGTCTCTAGTGAAAGTAGAAACAGAATATCAAAATGTTTTAATAGAGACTTAGATGCAAACAAATGAAATACCTTTGAGCTATAAATATCAAGTATTGGAAACTTAAAGAAAAATAATAAAACATTTAATCTGAGGAAAAATACATCACCATTATATTTCAATGTGTTAATTTATTTGTAATATTTTCTCTAAATACATGCTTTAAAATTTCTTGACCAAGTTACAAAAGTGTTTTCAAGTAGTTTAGGTAAATGTACAGCATAAGAATAACAATAGGGAATTTCTTGCCGCTATAAGAGATGAATTATTACACTTCGAAAGATACAAATAAAATTACTTCCACGCCAACTTCTTCTCTTGCATATTTTGTTGTTTAGGACCCAAGTGTTCAGATTTTGAACTTGCCTTCTCTACACTTTCCTCTCTATCACTGGGAATTCAAAGATTCAATCATATTCTTACCTTCTCAGGATCATCAAGTATCAACTCACTCAAACTGCAAATATGTGTACATAGCTATCAACTTACTTCCCACCAGAATGCATAGTAAAGCCAATATTTTCATTGAAAAAATAAGAGAGTGAGACAGACAGACAGAGAGAGAGAGAGAGAGAGAGAGAGAGAGAGAGAGAGAGAGAGAGAATGAGAGAGAGAGAGAGAGAACTCCCTCCTCTGGTACATTAACAAACCCCTTAAGTTTTCCTTTGCAGCCCTCCCTAGCTCACACACTGCAGGCCCTGTACCAGCAAGACTCTGACTTTGCAACTGATGTTTAGTTTGATGGGTTCATACTGCTTTTCAGTTCGATCATTCATGTTACCGTCTTCCTACTTCAATTCCTTCCAGATGGTTCCCCAGTTCCATGCCTCATCTCTAATCTATCCCACATTTGGAAGTCAAGGGGTCTTTCAGAATCTTAAAACAAATCATCACTTTTCAAGACATACAGTGGCTTCTAGTCACATACGTTTAAACTCAATATAAGAGCTATGAAAGTTCCTCGTCCACCTGCTTCCACCTTACTCCTTAAGCCATCTCTTGTTTCCACTTCTTTCCCACTTTCTTTTGGCGCTAGCTTGTAGGTTTTATCTTGCCTTGCGTTAGCCAAAGTTTCAATGTGTCCTTGAATATTTCATTCTAGATTATTTTTAAGCATTCTTTTCACAGAGGATTTTTTTGAGATGGTTGATATCGTTTATTCTATGTGGCTTGACTCATGCACCAACCCCCTTTTAATGTGGAGTGCCTATTTCCTATTCCTCTTGTTTCTCACAAAGACACCTGACTTCATGAACACAGCATCTTCATATTTTTATTATCACTTCTATCATTAGAGTTATTTTTTCATTATCTTCCCTTGAGCCTAGAACATGCCGAGCACATACTAAACAGAAGACCCATGCTTTCTGGAGCTTAAAAACAAAGTAAGAGTTGGAACTTGAGTTTCATTATGAAGGATGAATGAAGAATAATGCTCAGATGACTGACATTTGAGAAATGGATTGTAGGTAAAGAGATGGAGTTGAAGAACATCATGACATTCACAAATGGTTTGATAGCTCTCAGGGGCACAGCATTTGGGGAATCAGATCACAGACAATGAATACTATGGATATCACAGTCACACACAGACTTTGCACCAATTAAAATGAAGCAAGTGATTATAATTAAACTTGACAGTGACCTTTCTGATGGTCCACTTTATTTCTGCAACCTGTTCATAGTGGCTATTAAGGGCAGAGGAAAATCATTCTATCAAACTCTAATTGAGTGCTTTTCCAAGTGTTCATAATTTGTTTCTAGACTTTATTGACATCATGATGCATATGCTAAAATGGAACTGAAAATCCTCTGAAAATCCTTGGACCAAGATGCAGAAGTCCATCTAGTTGCCTGTATTTAAGACTCATCACATTCAATGGCTGAGCCTCTTCATCTCTCAGGCTGCAAGGAGCCTTCCCTCCAACAGTCACCTGACGATGTCTTGTCCCATGCCAATGGGATTTGACTGCTCCTGTCAATTGTGTGACTGCCTAATCCCCTTGAAACTTACTAATATTTCTCTACATCACATGAAGTATTCTCCACAGCAACTCTCCTTCCAAAATTAGTTCATACTCTGCCATCATCTAGTGCTCAGTGGAATCATAAGTAGCATACAGAAGACAGATTTTACACTTGGCCACAACGTAGAAGTCAGTTTATTTGTGTTTCCTACACAGTTTATATGTGACTCTGATGTAACAGCTTTGAAATTAAAAATGATGTGCTATTGCGACTTATTGTTTATGACGAAATCAAGTCAAACTGAAGATCAGAAAAGCAAGGCAGCCAGTCACTAGAGATTTCTCACCTCTACCATTGCTCAGAGGGAAGAGGCAAATGTGTCCTCTGATTGCATCTCCAGACTGCACCCCTCTCCACCAAACCTGAGGATTCTTGACAGCTACGCTCTCCTCAGTGTGACTGAAGACCAATTGCCTAAGACTAACTTTGCTTCTTCCTTGCACACCTCTCTAGGTCTGGGATTAAAGGTATGTGATCCCGAGTGCTGAGATCACCTTTGTGTAAGCTGTTTCTCTTTAGGACTGGATCATTTTCATGTAATTCAGTGTGGCCTTGAAATAACAGAGATCCACCCTATCTCCTGAATCCTGGGATTAAAGGTATGTACCACCACTGTCTGGCCTCTATGGCTTGTGGTTAGTTTTGCATTCTGGACTATAAGACGATCTTTATTCAGCCTTAAACAATACATCACCACAATTCCCCTTTTTGTCTAATATAAAAAGAAGACTATAACCAATATAAGAAAAACCAGCGTGCAATATGCACAAAAAGTACCATGTGCTTTACAAGTATAACTTGATAATTACCCACAGTATTCAATTCTGTGTTCTATGTGAAGTAGACAGATGCAGCCACTGTAAAACAGAATTTAAATAAATATGTAATACCAAATTCTAAGCAACAACCAACAGTAATTTTGAGAATCTGAAACAGTGAGAACAGGCAATGTGATTTTCTTATTAGTTGCCATATATCTACCTCCTAGTTTGTCTTAAAGAAAACATTAAATACTCATTTAACTGACAAGTTCATCTCAACTGCATTTTTCAATGAGCAATCTACAGAGGGTAATGTGTTGGTCTAAAGGACAGTTCAGATCGTTTAGCACTGTGTCATAGAACTGTGTCTTATACATCTGTACCAGTTCATGCCTTTGTCCCCAGATCCATATGCCCAATGAGAATAACTGAGGACATAGAAGTTAATTTAAAAAAGTTTTATTTGTGGGACTGAGGAGATTGTCAGTTGGTGAGTGCCTGTTCCAACACCAGGAGGAGCTGAGCCTAATGGGCACCATGTAGGTAAAGAAGTTGGGCATGAACAGCTGAGCCCTGTCCTTCATAGGTGTGCACTTTACTACATGTGCGCACACATGAATATACACACACCAGGTGAATGGAAACACACACACACACACACACACACACACACACACGTGTGTGTGTGTGTGTGTGTGTGTGTGTGTGTGTTTTATTATTATATGCATGTCCACATATGACTAGCACAGTCTATAATCTTTTATCTGTACTGTGAAGTACATATGTTTTATTCAGTAAGCCATTTCATTCGCTTGAAACACACAAACATACAAAGCACCTTTGTGATGCTCTGTAATTTGTTCTGCCTATTTATGGGCAAGATGTCTGGAAAAACTATTAATTTTCCCAAAGGTTTTACTTGAATTTCCTGTTAACAATGTTATTCCTTGGTGTCCACAAGAACCTATTGAAATGAAATCATAAATTTTTTAGTTAGTACAAAATAAAGTCATTAATAAAATCATTAAACTGTCAAAACTCCTAAGCTATCAAGCATCGAACAAAACAACATATGCCCAATATCTTCCATTTTTACCATGCATAGGAAGAGGCGGCAAAGAAAATTGTCTGTAATTTTCTTTCATGACAAAAAGAGAGTTCTCAGACACACATGAATAGTGATGTGTTCTATTTTATTCCATTAATTCATTCATTGGAAGAGAAAAAAATGAAAGAAAGGTTGTTTTTTAAATACGCTCTATTTCTCACTACCCTGTGGCCACAGACAAGAGTGTTTATTAAGTTGCTGGAGCCTTTCTCACAGTGCCTGCTGCAGCTGTACAAATGGCTCTTACCCTCTTCCCATTGACAAGTTCATTTTAAACAGAAGTTATGAACTCTTTCCCCTGAGCTCTCTCTGCACTTGGCTATAAAATCCCCACTTACCTCCCATTTTCACCCTGGGTCACAAAGAGTTTTTATTAGATAACAAAGTAAAACAAAAAGTGGCCATGAACCTTGTGGAATGCCATTTTACACAGAGTATCCATCAAGGAATCCAGGCCTCCCTGGGGAGATTCATGTGGTTCTGCAGCTGTCTGGGCCAAGACTTTGGTGCTTTTCACATGCACGGGTGCAACAAAGAAGCTGTGTAGACAGAAGTTGGGCAAAACTCAAAACTGAGCCCCCATTTATGAGACAATCATCTCTATTTACCAGTTATTTATTATTTATTAAGACAGTAGATGGATTTTGATCGCTTCACTAAATGTGAAAAAATCTCTATTATCTTTCAGATACATTAAAAAACATTACAAATTTTCTTCAACTAAACTATTTTAATTTTTTTTAAATTCCACTTTTTGTCAGAGATCACTGTGGGTCTATGATACTTGAAACAATCGAACAACCTATCCTTTCACATTCCATCCTGGGGCTTTCTTTTGTTGAATATAGATGATTCCAACAAATAAGCCATCATATATATGAGACACCAAATTCTTTCATTGGCTTTCCAGAATGTTCTACTATAAACCAACAAAGTAATCTTGAGTTCGGATTATCTCTATTTTACTATTCATTCGAGTTTCTTGGTTAGGAATAAGGGCATATAGGAATTAGTAAATTGCCAACTCAGTTATGAAGAGTTGCAAATTAACCCAGAATATTCTTCTGCCTCTTCCACTTTCTGCTTTGATTTCTTTTTTTTTTTCTACTTTTACTTCTGATACTACATCATTCTCTTCTAACCATCTAGGCTAGAAATCTCAAAGTTATCTCAGATTAGATAGCTTTCTTCAGCCTTTGGCCAAATAGATGTCAAGTTACATCCATTTGGAAAAGAATTGAGACATATCTGTCCTTATCTTAACATCACAGCCTCATTGCCAACATCCTAATATAGAACTTTATCAATGGCTGAGTTTGACAGCAGAAAATAACTGTCTTAATTGCTGGACTACCATGTCATGGTATCTGAAAGACATTGCTTTTCTCACAGTTCTGTCATCTAAGATCATCAACCTAGTTTTCTTTTCATTAATTATAACAATATCCTTCATCATGTACTCAGTTGTGGCTTTATGAAACTCCTGTATTACTGTCTTGATGCCCAATGCAGCTGTATCAGAGATATAGCCAACAAAATTAACTGAGTTTCTAAAAGGAGAGTTTCATTAGGTTTTGAGGGATGTGTTTATGAGATCATTTATGTTTTCCTCTACACTCACACATAGAGATCACATGATCTCATGGTAAGAGGGTCATGCCTAAAAGTTGGGAATATTTGCCTCAAAAGAAACCAGGCACACTAGTACTGTGGACTCAGACTTCCAGACACCAAAACCAAGGAAATTTATCTGCATTGTGGTAGTTTAGTTGAATAAGGAAATTATCTTTTGACTAGAATTACATCACTTACTCATTGAGATAAAATTTCTGCTTCTTTATTCCAGTCTGTTATGAAAACAGTTAAAAGTAAGTGTATGCTCAGATGTGTATCTTCTTATTTATTGTGAGATAAGGAATAAATCACCAGTTATTGCATGCCGAGTAAAAAGCACTCTCTTTGTGTCCAGGATTTGGTATTCAGTCTCCCATAAAGTACATAGTAATAATCACTCTTAATATGCAGATATACTAAGCAATTTGCTAAGTATTATACAGTAAACAAACGACAGACCCAGCATAGAAAATTTTGCTTGTTGTTAGTTTGTTTTTCTTATGATGTGATAAATGTCTTGACCTAAGTTAATTTGTTGAGGAGTTATGTCATCTTATGGTTTACAGCACATCATCAAGCAAAGCCAAGGCAGGAACTGGAGGCAGAAGCTTGAAGAGAAAGGCTACATGCCAGCTTGCTTAATGCACTGCTCCAAGGCTCCCAACCAACTACCTTTCTTTTCCAGCAGGCCCATCTGTCCTAGAGATGGTAACAACCCACAGTAGGCTGGATTCTCCAATGTCAATCTGTATCTTAAAAAAGAAAACACCTCAGACATGACTATCAAGCAGTATAATAAGAGAATTATATCTATCGTGGTTCCATCTTCCTAGGTGAGTCTAGGGCTGTTTTATGCTAAAAACTTCAGCTAACTGACATCTGCCTAATTCAATGTCTCCATTTATATCCTCCTTTGATATGCAGGGGAAAATGAATAAGATTTTGTTAGAAGAATTCCAGAAGGTAAGGATTCGGTGTGAAGAGCTGGCATTTTACAAAACTTAGATTCAAAGGACCCATGACAACTAATATCAATTCAATATGAATACCTATTCCATAGTATTGAATATGAATGATTTGTGCTGTTAATGAAAATCAAAACATTAAGAATCCAACCTAAAAGATAATATTGATTTGTGTCAAATAACTCATGAAACATACCAACATTTTACAAGTTATAAGTGGTTTCTTTCTACCTTAGACACCCTGCCTTCTTTAAGATTCATCTCAAAAAATAACTATTTCTCTTGAAATAGTTCTTTCAAAAACATGAAGATGTTTTCTAACTTTTAGTATTTGTTTTGCCCCATTGTTGCTACAACAAAGAGCAACTACCTCTTTTTTTTTAATCCCCAACTTATTTTATTGGGATCTTTTTTCGCTGCTTCTTTTTTTCCTAGTTAAAATCTTAATCCTACTCTTCCCATTGAGTCTTACCAAGTACCTTCCTTAGAATACACATTGAGGAGGGTTGATATGGATTACAGTGAGAAAAGTAAAAAAAACATTTAGGTGAATTTGCTCACATGAACCACCCCAAAATTTATACATTGGATTTTAAAATCTTCAAAGAATGTTTTTATAAACATTTTAATTGTAAAATTTGAGAATTTATTCATAAGTAACTGCAGGTCTATAAACCATTTTTTTTAGAATTGAAGTATTCATGTTTTCAAGGTTTCAAACAGTAGAATGATACAATTAGCTTGTTTAATGTCAAATTATTTCTAAAGGTTTTAAAAAGAAAATTATCAAAAGAATGAAATTTAAATGATATAAATGCTATAAATATAGTGAAACCATCACTGAAGAAAACACACAATACATAAAATGCAGGCCCCTATATGCACCTTGTGTCTATAAGAAAATGGTCTCCAAGTTAGAAACTTTTCTTTATGACTCATTTCTCTGAAAAATTACTTCACATTATCAGCAGTCTTCTAGAAATAAGACTTTATGTTTCATGGTGCTCTGTACCACAATTATTAAATGGGACAGGGAAAATGACATTGATGAAAATGTCAAAATAAAGATATGATCTCTTCCAGGAACACTTAAGAATAATTTTCCAATGAATAATTTTAGTGATTAATTAGAACTAATACTATCAAAACTACACAAGAGAGAAATATGCACTTGTACAACAGTTTTCTAGGATTATCCAAGCTTTTGACATTGTAACAGGATTTTGTTATCTTCAAATATGTTGTATGTATTCATAGTTATTGCCCACGGGTCACAGGTTGGACATACTGCTCTCCAATGACATTTAGAGCAGGGAGTGTGCTTTGTACAATGGATTACAGTGTTGATGTTAAAAAAAATAGACAAGTGTTGCCTGTGTAACACCATATCCTTAATATCAGGATATTCTTCATTTCATCATTTTTAAGAAAAATTTTCCGATGTCAGATAAAATTGTCTCTATCTCCACTAATGCCAGATATAAACATAGCTCTTTGGAGTTATATGAACATTTTAAATATGCTAATTTTCTAAAAGCTTTGGGTAGAATACAACTTTAAGAGACTTTGAAAGCAGTAAATAAGCTATATTTAATTTCATGAGTTTGAAAGAATGACATAGGCTACCTGGCCTTGTCCTTCAGAGTAGAAGATGCATTCCTTTATCTCCTCTTACTTCTGGAAGTTTAAGGTTCTCACAGTCATATCACCAAGCCTGATATGGTTCCCACAAGTTTATAAATATTTTAAAATAAGAGTTTTTTAATTTAATAAACAAAACTGATGAGATATTTGAGGGGGGAAAAAGAACAGAGATTAAATGCTACAATCCTATTTGGAAATTATCATTATTATAATCATATTGCAATGTCCTAGAAGTCCAGTAAATGTAGCAATAGAATTATAATAAAAGATGTTTTTTTAAACATTCAGACATTCTCCTTACCATCAGTGTGACAGAGGAAGATGCTTAGCCACTCGTGCTGCTCTCTGGACACGAATCATCTGGTTCCACATATTTTCTCCAATGTTTTTGTTAACTTTTCCATGGTAAACACACAACCCATTTATTTCAAGTATAGGTTTTGATGATTACATTAAATCTGTATTGTACACATCATCATCGGTCACTCCTGGATCATAAATGAGGTCATAATTTAAGACTCTAATAGTATACAATCTGAGACCACTCCTATAAGGTTAGGAAACTTCTTACAATATTCAAGACCCTGTGGAGCAAGACTATTATCTTCTCAAACAGACAATTTGGATTCCTTGTTTTAGTATTTCTCTGAGTAAAATCTATGGTAAGGACAACAAAGTTGCTACTTACTATTGGATGCTTACAACTTGCCAAGCAGATGCAAATATTAGAAATCATTACAAATATCATCACATTCAATACAAAATTAATCCTGCTAATATTAAATTTCTCTTGCTGGGTATCACCATGAATTTACTGACTAAAAAGTATATTTGCTTATTTTATTAGCAATCTGAAGTTGAGATACCTGATTTGGCTCCTTTGGGTATTTGGTGAATGTCTTAGGGGACTGAAGTCAAGAGTAGGCTGGGTTGAGTTCCTACTAAGAGTTTTGTGGATTCAAACAGACAAGCTCATCATGGTTTGATCAAATTCAGTTCCACTGGTTGTGAGACAGAGGGTTCTGTTTGTTTGTTCATGTGAAGTGAAGGTCATTCTTACCTCCCTTGTTGCTTGTTGTGACTTTCTCTAGCTATAAAGTCAGCAATAGTGGAACAAGTTCCTATTTCTCCAATAGCTGGAGAAAACTGTCCCCATATGGGTTTCATGACTAGATGAGTCACATCTGACATTTGCTGAACACTTCTAATCTCAGGACTTCTGTCGCCTTGTTCCCAGGACTTCTTCCACATGTAAATGGGAGATGCTAAGGGGGCCAAGGATATGCACACATGAGAATCATACTGTCAGCCTTAGAATTTCATCAAACATAGGAGAGATCTGCCATCATGTTTTTTTCTCAATGAGACACAAGACTCAGTCAGAACTTAAATACGTTTGTACGTCAATTGCTAATCTTTTAATTACATTGTGAGTTAATTTTTCAACTTCAGCCCTACCCATGTGCATGTGAACAAACATTTCCTGACATTTTCAGGCCTTTTAACAATTTCTGGAATGTACCTTAGAGTGAACAGCCTGTTTTTACCGGGTTAAACATGTTCTTTTCCTTGATAACATAATCATTCTACAATGCAAAGAAAAGTGTAGCATCAAGTTTTAGAGTATCTGTTTCTTAGAAAAGGGTGTCAATGGGGCTCTTCTTTTGCACTCCTCCAGGCTCTTGACTGATTTGGAAATATGGGTCCTATTGCTTTCTTTGGCTACCAATATCTGCTTTGCACTGTACTGACTCAGTACAGTAAGATGAATAGATCTTTTTCAACTGCCATCTATATTTTAGGTTACTCTGCTAAAAAAAACCTTTTATTTTCTTTTCTGGGTGTTTAAGTACAGTAAAAGGAAAAACAATGATGTAACTTTCAGAATAAGCTTGGCATTAGTGTCAGTAACTAAATATTTCAGATAATAATATTTGTCATCACCAAGAACTGTATTCGTGGATTGAATGCAGAGCATAAACAATGGCTAAGACACTATGGCAGTAAGAGATATATCACTGAGTACTTACATTTCATGCATGCAATTTTTGAAATAGACTTGAGGCACATTAACTTTAAATCTTATCTAATGCATTGTTTTATATTAAGTAAAACATTTAGTTTTTCCCAATTACAATACAATGATAGATAATCTGTTTTGAATGGCACACCAAGTTTGTGTGTTGAAGGATTAGTTCCCAGCTAGGAAGACACCTCAATAGTATTTAAATCATTCTGTTATTGGGCTGAGAGCAGGGAGTTAGATCATTTGGAATAAGTCTTATAGAGTCCTTTCTTTCTTTCTCTTTCACTTCTCTTGATATCATCAGGTCAATAGGTTTGATCTCCCATAGTGCTCCACTATGAATTTCTGCCTTGCCACAGTCCTGAAGTGACAGGACAAAGCAATCATAGATGAAATCTTCTGAAACCATGACACCAAATCCATTGTTCCTCCTCTGCTCTTGAGGCCTTGTATGTTTTGTTACAGTGATTGAGAGGCTATGCAATAGATTAAAGGTAATCTTCATAGGTGTCCAATTTGAACTCATAAATAAGATAAATTCCAGGCAGAATTTCAATTAAAGCATTGGGAAAAGTAAATAAGAGGAAATAAATACCATTTCTTCAAATGGAAGATGGATAAGAAATGTACAGCTATTCATTTTCTTTTCCTGTCAAATATATGTAAATAAAACATTAAAGTTATGTGATAATCTGGTCACAACTTATCTCCTAACTTGAATCTTTTTGGCCACCTATGGTTTATTTGATTTTATATTTTCATTCAAATTTCTTTCACATTGGGCATGGGTTTTCTAAATCCTGCCTTCCTCATCTGCAGTACTTATTTAAATAATGAATTCAGCTATGCATTCATGGGATACACGAGAAAACTGATGGAATTCTAGGGGTGTATTAGGAAAACTGCTTTTCTTGATGATATAAATACCCAAGTACTATAATATACATGTTGTATCTGTTATGGAACACTCCCACCTAAACTGTACACTCATCTTTTACTGAGTGGTTATAAAGCGGGAGTCTGAACCTGTCAGAGATAGACTTGAGCTTTGCCCTATTAAGTGCAAGGGGAAGCAGACAGTTTCTTAGGAAGAGCATGACTTGGAGGGTTTCCTACTGGCCAGGGGAAACCCAAGGTAAAAATGGTTAGCAGGAAAGCTAGTAGATAGAGATAATGGCCAACTTGTAGCTCTTCGTGAACTGTATCCATAGTACATTGGGATAATGCAGTATCAGGAAAGGCCAACCTTTTATTATCTGTTCAGCTCAGTGAAATGGAAAAGAACATTTGTTTGCTTTTTTTGCTTATCTTTGATTGTAAAGACACACATTCTGAAGTCACCCATTTTAGTTTGTTAAGTGACCAATGACATTTTAACAAATGTGAAGGATTTTTTTTCTAGAAGAAGGAAAAAAATCATGATTTTTGTGAGAGATAAAAAAAAAAAATACCCAAGTACTCTTTAAGGAAAACCGGAGTTTTGTTTACTTTGTGTTATTTCAAATAAGAATGGACTCTAAATGTAAAAATGATTGCCAACAGAAATTATTAAATTAATGGTATGAAGCTGTCAGCCTAAGATTTCTGTCATGAACAACACAATCTGACTTCATATAAACTCTAGAACTGTTTCATGCACCATTTTTTTTAACCTTACATGTCACTGAAGTGACAGACCAGGACCTGATTACAGGGGACGCTAATGGAATATAACACAGCTCCCTATCAATTTGGGGAGGCCTTTTTGTTTTTAAACAGAAGCATTCAGGCCACTGCAACAGGAGTGTTAAGAACCAACATGATCTTTGATGTTATAAAATAAGATATGAATTTATGTTCCATTTATTCGGTTTCATGAAATGTTCTTCAAAGTGCTTCTACTGTATCATTGCTTTGCTTTGAAGTGGTTTGTGACCCGCATGAAGTAATTATTACCATGGCAGGTTTCCAGATAGCTAGATATTGGAAACTGAAACCTCACATATGAGGCAAGCAGTCCCTGAACACCTTTATTATTCACGTTGGAATCAATGATATATTATTTAGTTACTGTAGCTTATAAAACCATCTGGTTTGTTCTGGTTTGAACAAAGAAACTATTTTTTTCTCTTCCTAGTTTCTCCCTTGCTATAACAGAGGTTTTGTTAAGCTCATGTCAACACATCCTTTATAAATTCAATATAGAAACAGATAGAGCCCCAGCTAAAGATTCAGAAGGGGGTACTTTGAATGGACTGGGATTTACAGGTGGTTAGGGGGGAAGAAGGGCAGATCCATAAAGTGTCAGCCAAGATCATAGATGATTCCTTTAGCTATGAGGGAATGGGACCCATTGGGGTCTTTGCTCAGATCCTGGGAGTTTTATTTACAGTGCTACAGAGTTTTATTTGAAACTCCAAAGATGAATTACACAGAAAAGTAGCACAAAGTGGTTTGAGTTGACATTATTTCTTTAGATTCATTACAACTCTTGAGTTTACAAACCTATATATAATAAGAAAAATTTCTATAAGCAATATGTTGGTAACACAATTCACACCACAGTACTGAGAAAGTAAATATATGAATTGACTTGACATGTCCTTGATCAAATATATTGTTTTGAAAATAATAAGAAAGAAAAGAAAAAAGTTTTTTTTAAAAAATGAAGAAATAAAGTAAAAGTGTTTTTGCTTGTGGCAGATACACACTGCTGTGAAAAGCACCTTGACAATGCTCATGGACATAGCATTTACCAATGTGAACATGGTGACAGTCGAATCAGGACAGCAGGACCTATTGCAGCACACATATGCATTTATCCAAAAGTGATGTTTATGATGATTGCCAGGTTAAAAATAACCTTAAACATGTTAATAGTATGAAGGAGAAAGAAAAAAATTGACAAATTATCTTCTACAAAGTATACTTAAAATTTGTGATTTTTATAAATATCTTTTGTAAATAACTTTTATCTATAATAATCTATTTTATGATTTGCATTTCAACTTTCAATCAAATTATTCTTCTCTCATATATTACATCCTGACCTCAGTTTCTTTCCCTCTCCCAGTCCCTCCCTCACCTCCCCTCTCCCCCAGATCCAGTCCTAGTCCTTTATCTTCAGAAAAGAGCAGGCCTCCCATTGCAAGAAGACTAGATATATACCTTTCTATCCAGGATGGATGAGGCAACCCAGTAGGAGGAGTAGGGTTTCAAAAGCCTCCGAAAAAGTCAAAGGCAGCCCTTGTTTCCACTGTTAGGACTCCCACATGAACACCAAGCTACACAGTCATAACGAATATTCAGAGGACCTTGGTCAGACCCCTGATGGCCCCTTGATTTTCGCTTCAGTCTCTGTGAGTGCCTACAAGCACTGGCAATTTGATTCTAAGGGCCATGTTCTTGTGGTGTTGTTGAACCCTCTGCTCTTACAGTGTTTTTCCCCTCTTCTGGGGAATTCCCCAAACTGCACCTAATGTTTGGCTGTGGATTTCTGCATCTGCTCCCATCAGTTAGTGGATGAAGTCTCTTTGATGACTATTATGCTGGACTCTGATAAACTGATATAGCAGAATATCATTAGGAATCATTTCATTGATTTTTTTGTTTTTTTATTACTTTTGTATTTTAGAGTCATGTTTGGTTCTATGGTAGGTCTTGGGTTATCTAGCTCTTGGTTACTGGCAGTCCAATGTCAGGTGTGGGCTCCCTCTCATGGGACACAAGTTAGAGCAGTCATTAGTTGGCCAATCCCACAAGTTCTGTGTCACCAATACCACAGCATATCTTATAGGCAGGACCAATTGTAGGTTGAAGGTTTTGTGACTAGGTTGGTTGCCCAGTCCTTCCGCTGAAGGACTTGCTTCATTACAGATAACCAGTTCATGTAGCATGATGAATAAAAGACCCAGAGACAGATATTGGGTTCAAGCTTCAAAGTGAACATCAGAGAAACAAAGCAGCCAGCCATCAGCTCTTACCTCTACCTCAGCTCAGACCAAAGAGAAGGTCCTCAAACTGCTCCCAACTTCTCTGTTCCTCAGATTCACAAAGACTGCTATGCTCTCCTCAACATGGCTAGAGCCTAACTCTCAGATGGAATGACAGCTCTGAGATACTGCTCCTGTTGTATATTCTTCCCTAGTACTGTGATTAAAGGAGTGTGATCCCAAGTGCTGAGATCATCCTTGTGTGACCTGTTCCTTTTAGGACTGGATCAATTTGCTGTATTTAGTGTGGCCTTGAACTAATAGAGATCCATCTACTTCTTAATCCGAGCCCTCGGATGAAAGGTGTGTGCCACCACCGCCTAGCTCTATGGCTGCTGGAATTAAAGGTGTGAGTCTCCACTACTGAATCTCTATAACTTGTGGTTGACTTTGCTTTTTGAATCCTCAGGCAAACTTTAATAAATCATAAATAACAGATCACGCCCAGTTCAGGCTTCTTATCCCTTATTGTACTACGAGTCTGGTACAAACCCTTTCAGGCCCTGTGCTTGCTGCTCCAGTGTCTGTGAGCCAATGTGAGCCCTGCTCTGCTGATTCAGTGAGCCATCTTCTCCTGGAATCTTTTAGCCCCTTTGACTCCAATTAGCCCCAATTCCACAGGGTTCCCAGATTTCCTAGGAGACAGACCTGATGGAAACCTCCAATTTACAATCTCTCTAATGTAATGCCTGGTTAGAGGTCTCTGTACAATCTCACATCTACAGCTAGAGGAAGCCTCTCTGATGACAACTGGACCAGGTTTTATGAGTATTTCAGAATATATATATACATATTGGCCAGTAGTGTTCTGTTCTGCCTTAGGTCACTAGGCGATCCAGAATTTAGTTCCTGGCTACCCAGACAGTGTAGGGCATGGCTGCCTCCTAAGGGGTGGGCCTCAAGTTAAACCAAACATTGCTTGGCCACTCCCAGTGGTTTTTCAACAATTCTTGATTTGCAGATAGATGCTGCTACCTAATTCAGTGTCTGATGGAGAAGTATCGAGTTCATGTTTATACATATAAAATGCAACCAAAAGAAATATCAAATGTATGGGTGCAGATTCTAACTAGCAGTGAGCTTATAGCCAGTGTTAATGAAAGTGAAAATTCCCTTAGCACATTTTTGTTTAATAGAATCAGGGCTTTGATGCTGCTGCCAGTAAAGGCATGCATAAAATTGGACCAAGCTTTCCTCAACACTTGGGGAAGGAGGACCCTCCCTCTGTATTGCTGGAATACTTATTTACATGGTGGACAGTTAGAGGAATTACAGAAAACATGGTGGAGAAGACTGACCAACTACCTAAGGAGCTTATAGAGTGATCTGCTCAAGTCGTTACTTAGCTTCTTCAAGAAATTGTAGAATGTAAGACAAGGGACAGAGATGGGCCTTAGATTTTAAAGAACAAGCATCTCCTCAAAACATGTGGTGTTAAAATATAAAGAAATGGTTTCTGAGAACAGAGCACTGAAGACATAAAAAAGCACAGTCTGGGGGTGTGGTGATGGCACACAATAATCCCAGCACTCAGGAGGCAGGGGCAGGTAGATGTCAGTGAGTTTTGGGGCAGCCTGGTATACAAAGTAAGTTCCAAGATAGTCAGGGCTGTTACAGAGAAAAACCCTGCCTTGGGAAAAGAAAGAAAGAAAGAAAGAAAGAAAGAAAGAAAGAAAGGAAGGAAGGAAGGAAGGAAGGAAGGAAGGAAGGAAGGAAGGAAATCAGGATCTGAAGCTGAGATATAACTGAGTTTTAAAACCTCAGAGCACAGTGGAGAAGATGGCTCAGTAAGCAGTGTTTACATTCAAGCACAAGACCCAGGTTCCATTCTTGCAAAAGTACATAAAATATGGTAGGTATGGAACTGTAACCTCGGAGTTCCATCACAGAAAGATGGAGAGAGGATTCCCAGGCCTCACTGACCACTGACAGTGTAATTGAGGCCAGAGACCCTGTCTGTCTCAAAAGGAGAGACCCTGTCTCAAAAGGAGATAGGCAACATTCCTAATGATGAGACACAGTTTATCCTATGACCTTTACAGGCACAAAATGTATATATATGGACACACATAGGAACACATACACACTGATACCACCACCTCACATTTAAAAAAAAGTAACTGGCATTTTTTCAAAGGCTTGTCCCAGAATAATTTTTTTAATCATTTAAAATAAATTTCAGGAGATTAAAATGTGCTGACCTGTTAACTCAATTAAGCCATAGGGTCATATTAAATATGTTGACCTTCAGTTATTTTAGGAGGCTCTCAATGTTGGGAAGGGCTCAATTTGAAAAGGACTAGAGGTATGATCTTCATGAAATCTTTCATGAAGCACACTAGCAGTCTGCAGTGTGTTTTGTAAAATGATACCTGTAGCGATTGAGAGAGATGGAGCTAGCACAAGAATTGCAAATTCAGACTCTTCTAACAATTCTACATCCAGCTAGTGCTCTACCAAAGATATTCAATCACGTTTTACAAAATTTCAACACTTGGAGAGTAGGACCATTGGATGGGTGCAGAGCTGATCACCTGAAAAAAATGTGTTGTAGGCATTGAAAGTAGCAAAGGCTTTTCTTCCGTGTATCTCAGATTTCAGAGTCTCCATGCTTGAGTGTTCACTGTCCCTGTCCTGAGAGGAAAGACATATGTAGGGACTATACTACTCTTGTTTCACAAGAGTATGAAATTAAATTGACGTAGGGAGATGAGAATATATATTATGTCTTAAGTTTCATAGTCTTCAGCTTAAACAAACAGACAACACAGTTTAAATCACTAGGGTTAGGAGCCTCATCTTCTTCAAGACTTGATTTAAATGGTGAGATTCTGTGCCCTGAACTCTGGATAGAATCCAGAATTAGGTTATTGGAAATTTTGGGATGTGTGAACTACTCATGTGCAAGACATGAGTGTCTAGAACAGACTGATATTTTTGTCCCAACACAGTAAAACCTGTATCCCAGTATTCAAAACTCTTAGACTAGACTCACTGGCCAATTTCTAGAGACTATAACATGTCAGAATCAACTATGAATTTGGAAATTAGTTACAAAAGACATTAACTTCTATCTTAGTACCCGTTCTCTCTTCTCTGGATACTTATCCTGAAATAAGCCAATTCCTTTGCAAACAGCCCTATAAAAAAGCACATGTGATCTGAAACCCTGTTCAATACTCAATAGTAATATGAAGGTGTGTGATATACAGTGTGATTTACAGTGGACCATCCTCCAGTGACCTCTTCAGAATAACCTAGTTCTACAAGGTATCTCGGCTACACACCTGCTAAAGACTCTGAGACACAAGGACTTAACCAATCCATGAACTAAGTCCCTCCTGTCCCAAAGAAATTGTGATATAGAAAACAGGTTTTAGGTCACTATAATATGAAGTCATTTGTTACACAATAATTCATAAATCAACTTGCCTCAGAAGTTATTTAAACTGAAGTGTCCATCATAAGAAAAAGAAATCCGAAAACATGGGAAAAGAAGACCTTTATACACAGAGCTTATGGCTGATGTCAGAGTCCAGTCTCCTTGTTACACATGGTACAGGAAATCACTTAGAAGGCTGTGGTGTCTTAGTTAAAAGATACCTGGAGAATGAGAGATGGTAAGAAGCGACATAAAACAGAGAGAGGATGGTTTACACAAAGCTATAAAGACCATGGCTGGTAATTTTGCACTTCACTGTGTTTGGTGTATGTCAATGATATATTCTTAACAGAAGAGGGATTTGTTTGAAAATTTCTCTTTTTGCTGTTTTAGAGGATGGATGAGATGGGAAAAGAAACAATCGGAAAGGGCTAGTTGATATATTGACCCTTTAAAAAGTGGGTGCTGTAGCAGCCAAGACCAGAGCTTGGCTGTGGTCACTGCATCTGCTTCCATCAGTTACTGGATGTAGGTTCTATGGTGACAATTCGAGTAGTCACTAACCTGATTAAAGGGGAAGGCCAGTTCAGGTACCCTCTCCCCTATTCCTAGGAGCCTTAGCTGGGGTCACCCTGGAATTCCTAGGAATTTCCCTAGCACCTGGTTTCTCCCTAACTACATAAATGGCTCCCTATATCAAGGTATCTCTTTCATTGCTCCCCCCTTTTCCCCTCCCCAGTTTAGCCATCTTGAGCCCTCATGTTCCCATCCCCCATCCCCTCCCTACTACTCCCCTTCCCAGTTCACCCAGGAGATCTTAACTATTTCCCTTTCCTGGGACCCTCTATCTGTACCCTCTCTTTTACCCAGCTTCTCTGGAGTCTTGGATTGTAGCCTGATTATCCATTGCTTTACAGCTACAACCACGACATGTCTTGGCTAAAAAAAAGGACATTTGGAACCCACTCCCTATGGTAGGATACCTTGCTCAGCCTTGATACAGGGGGAGGGACTTGGTCCTGCCTCATCTTCATTTACCAAACTTTGTTGACTCCCCAAGGGAGGATTTATCCTCTGAGGAGGGGGTGGGAGTGGGATGAGGGAGGTGGGGGTGGGAGAAGGGGAGGGGTGGGAACTGGGACTACTATGTAAAATGAAAGAAATTTGCATAAAATTGTTTTGCCAAAATAATAAAAAGTAAATATAAGCTAGTGCCTCACTAGTCTTAAGGAGACTGGTGGTAGGTTCAAAAATAGTATTGACAGAGGGATGGAAGAGTTTGAAATAGATTTTAAGATCATGCCAAGAGGACTTGCTGAAAGAATGGGTGAACAGAATGACCACAAAGATCCATGATTATAGCTATCAGATGGATAGCTCACTTTTTTGTTTATTGTTGAGATCAGATTTTAATTATAACATTTATCACTTCCCTATTCTTATTCCAACCACACACAACTCTCTCCTTTAAATTCACAACCTCTTTTTCTTTTTCTATCAGTTGTTATTGTATGCATATATGTATTTGTATTTATGTATCTGTTCCTAAATATAACCTGTTAAATCCATATAATGTTATTTTGCTTTATCTTACATTATGCAATCATGGGCCTGCCATGTCAAAAAGTTTACATTACACATCTTTCAAATCTGACCATTTCCTAACACAGAAAGTTTAGTCTCATCTACAATAATACCTGTTAATATGTTAAATATCATTTATTATTATACACTTGGAATTTTGCCAATGTTTCCTGAGCTCATAGAAAAATGATATTTTGCTAAATAGAAAAGGGTTAGTTAAAATGAAACAATTAATATGCACTTTCTGTAGCTTAACAAACCCAAAAGTAATTAGGACTCTATAAGACAAATAAAGACAGCTAAGGAAATTGGTTATTGTGGACAAACCGGTTGGCTTCTTTGGTGAGAATTTGGTTATAACCATTTTTTTTACATGCCACAAGCTTTCTGAACATTGACATTTCACCCATATGTGATGACTAGCTCTATGTTATTAAAATTCAGTCCTCAAAAACAAAGCCAGGTGTTAGCAATAAACCTTGATAAAATAAAATTAATAAGATACTCCCAGAACTATTGGCTGTGCCTTCATAATCTCCAGCCAGGGTGAGATTTCTTCTCTCTGCTTCACATTGAGCACTTTCAATCAGAAGCAGAATCTGTACCAAATATCCTTCAGAAAGTTCCTCTTGGATCCATATGTGACATTTGTGCACATTCCTAATTAGCATGAGGGTTTCAACATGGATGATAGGAGATCCAGAAACATCTGCTACTGAGCTGTCTGAGCACTTCATCATGAGCTTTCAAAGGCTCCAACTCAATTTACATATGCCTCCAGTTGGTGCTGGGAGCCCGAGTACTTTCAGATGTTTCTACCTCATTTGGTGTCATCTCAGCTGCTTCCCATCAAGACTTAAACTCTAGTGAAGAGAGACAATTCAGCCAACTCCTTGCCTTGTTTGTCTTTCTTCTCTGAAAGAACCCTCCAGGACTCTAATCTTATGTGAATGGTACCCTGTGAGACCTGCAGGCTCTCCAGTGTGTGAGCTGTTACAGTGGTCAATTGTTTAGAAAACCATTATGAATGTCAGCCAGAGATGACTTTCTTCTTGCTTTTCTGCTGCATCTTAGGGATTCACTAAGCACTCCATTTTAGTATGTATAAGACAAAGTGTAAGTCAGATTTAACTAAGAACAACCAATAGTATAGAAAAGTCTTATTTTTCATATATTTGTGTATGTGTATGTATACATATATATACACACATTTTGAAATCTAAGTTTCTCTCGCCCCTCTCTCATATATATATATATAGTAAGAAATTACCAGTACGGAGTCAGGTAGAAATATAAGGGTATTTAATAGGGAAAAGCCTTACTTACAGAGCGAACCAGCCAGCTGGTGGTAGTCTGTACAGCAAGAAGCAAAGAGAAACCGAAACCGAAAACGCAGTCCCCCTACTCACTCTGACCACGCCCTCACAAGCCCTCAGGTACTCTTGTAGCCAGCCCCTAAGAAGGCGTGGCTACAGCTTCCCCTACAATTATATAATATATATATATATATATATATATATATAGTCTTTCTGGTTAAAATAAAACAAGATAAAGAACCAAATCAGTGAATAAATACCATCTAAATAGGTTTTATAAAAGTGAACTTTATAGTATTATTTTATAAAAAAAATCCCTCAACATTTCCAAAGTGCATTCATATTCCTTCCTAGTATTGATGATGGTTGTATTGATGGCCACTTGCCATTATTCAAGAGTGGTGAAATCCATGAGGTGGTCCACACTGACTCTTCTGTCCACAAAGTTAATTGACTCTGACTTACACTTGTTCTCAGAACTTATTTTCAAATACTTCATCCTTGTATGGTTTGGCATTAACATTTCTGTTTTTAGAAAAGTTAAAAACTCCAAACTAAAAGTTCTGCCTTTCTTCTTGTGTATGCAATGCAAAATTTAATATGGGAAATTCTGTCTTAACCTAAATATACCAAACCCACTCATTTTCACACACAATCACTTTTACATGAAAATACCTATTTTATTTTATAATACATTATTTGAAGTTTTATTTTTTATGAATATCACTATGGCTACTGAATTTCCAGTGTTCATTTTGTCAATTGTTTTTTATGAATGGGCAAGAAACACATTTGATGTTAACTGTGCCACAAAATGTATGAGTTTCATGTGTTCATTCTGCATTGCATTCACAGTATGGGTTTTTTTCTAACTAAAATGTTTGAAAATGTCAATATTCATTTGTTAATCTATTAATAAATTACCTGATTTATTTTGATTATGTCAAATGAATTAGATAATGCAAAGATTTACCTCTGACTGAATGGCCTTTCTATAAATACTTAACATCCATTAAAATCATAAGAATTTACTTAGATGCTTTTAAGATCAAATAGTGAGATCAAGTAATGAAGAGAAAATGGCATGCATTTTATCCTGAATTATATTTATGATCACTATGTAGTAATTGGCTAAATACCAATGTATTTTAGCATCATGGCTCATTGTTTCAAAAAGGTGACCTTTGCAACATTAACTCCTAATGTGCTTTTGTTGGATGTAGTCCTAACACGTCTGAAAAGTGAGGTTATCAGGCTCATAGACCAGGCATACACCTCAACATACACAGTTCTCTCTAGAAGTCCAACCATCCTTGTAAAGCTAACCTTTAAACTCCCTTTGCTCCGTTATCCCTTACAGGGCTAGTAGTGTGAGAAAGGCATCACCGTTTGGCTACTAGACACAGAGATTTGGTATACTTCATTTCATGCATACCTGCCATACAAATTAAATGCAGATAACTTCCAGAAGAATTGCTTTAAATATCATGATGTTTTTGACAGATTATATGTAATCCCAGATATTTTATAATAGTGTGATGTGAAGGTCGGTGCTAAATCATAAACACATTTGAAGAATGAAACCTCTAAAGTGGTTAGAGAAACCACATTAGAGATTTAAGGTTTGGAGAGTAAGCCTTTCAAGGCTGGCAAGTCTTCAGTCATTTGTCCCTAAGCTTTATGAGCCGGCTCTGTCACAAATCTTTCCACTTGGCTGCTAGAAGAATGACAACATTTTTCAAGAGGCCATGTGTCTTTGTCTAATTCTAAAAGGAATGTTTTCTTGTATACATGAGACTGCAGGTTTTACAAAATCAGGGGACCAAAGATTATCTAAAGAAATCATGTGGATGGTAAGCTAACAAAGTCGTATTTAGGAAGAGCACATGATAGCAATAAATGCTACCGTTTGTTCATCATGTAGCATGAGTCAGACTATATTTTTTAACCAGGCCTTGATATGGGAGCAACGAACACTTCCACTTGAGCTCATATTGATAAAATGTCACACCATGTTTGCTCTTTGCCCTGTGAAACATGCCCTTTATTTGTAGCACATGTTCCAGATTAATAATCTTTTTGAAGTGTTATTATATCTATTAAGTGAATTAGCACCTGTTAGTCTGCCGAGATATAAATGGGCAAAGTCAGAAAGGAAAATAATAAGGTTATCTTAAACAAATTGCATCCTTGTGTCAGAATCCACAGACATACTTCCGATCGTATACCACATGTATCTATGTGAAGGACCAGCCACTGTCTCAATAGCATCATGGGTCCCTGAGGAGTCACCTTTTTTTTACTTGCCAAGAAATCAATTTGAATGCTATATCTTTCTGTAACAAATGAGTCCTCTGGAATATCTCATTACTCCTTACACCTTCTCCAACTGGCTTTCCAAACATTGTCACTTGGTAACAGAACTTCCTTCTAAAACTAAGTTGCTTTAGGTAATTTTATTACTATACACATTTTTACACTTTTCAAAATTTTATCACATTGCTTGTAAGTCAAGGTCATCTTTATAGAATAGACCTATCTATGCCAGAGTGGAGATCTAACACTCTGAAAAAAAAAAAAAACATATCTTTCCCACTTTCGTGTGTTTGGAGGTTTACTGTACATCATATGTTTAACGTCATACACAAAGCTTTCTGGCATAACCTTAATCCTGGACTTGGAATGTACAGACTTTCTATTTGACCTGTATATCAGCAGAAGAGAACTGATACTGAGTGAATTTGTATACCTAAATATGATCACAGCTATGAGGAGATCTCATAACTTTTAACTGAGTGGCCATAGATCCGTCATTTATGTTCTGTCACTCCCAACTCTCTCATTTGTAAAATGAAGATGCAGCTTGCCAGATACATATAGCAACTGGCATGAAGGATGATTGAAAGGGCAATGGGGATTCTCAGTGCTTTGTGAACTCAAAAACGTGTGTGCCATGGTGTTAGAGAGAATGAATACATATCTTTCTGTAAGTAACACAATTTAAAACAATCACAGAAGAAATAATGCAAGGTTCTGCTTTAGCTTGTTGCAGTCCTGGGTCATATATACAGCAGGTTCATGAACATATATTCTGAAGCCCTTTTAAACACAAAAGGTCTTAGACTTCCTTGAAACAGAAATTATAGTGTGGCAAGGTATTATTTATGATTTATTAAAGCTTCAATGAGGGTTCCAAAAGGCAAAGTCAGCCTCAGCTCTAGAGATCACACAGAGGTGATACACATTTTTAATCCCAGCAGCCAGAAGCTAGGAGGTGGTGGTACGCACCTTTAATCCTAGGACTCGGGATTAAAAGATAGACAGATCCCTGTGGGTCCAAGGCCACCCAGATATGCGCAACATTGTTCCAGTTGTAAAGAAAAACAGCTCACACAAAGATGATCTCAGCACCTGTGAGCACATGCCTTTAATTCCAAAATTAGGGAGGTATATAAGACATAAACAGGGTCTCAGTATCAGGAATTCATTCTCCAGCCACAGGATCAGATCAGCCCTTTCAGCCCGAGGTAATGGTAAGAGCTAGTTGACCTCTGCTTTTCTGTCTTCAGCTTGAGGTTTGAACCCTATATCAGTCTCTAAGTCTTTGATTTATTGTGTTATATTATAGGAAGAGCTAACCTATCAATTTAATAATTGACATTTATTCTCTTGACATGAGTATTGTTTTGAATGTTAATATGTAAATTTAAAATACTCAGATTTGACAAGAAATGAGAACCAAGGAGATACCAGCAAGCTTCAAAGATTTGTCATCCCTGATGAAAGTCTTTCTTGTCACTTCTGATAGAAACCTCAGAAAGTCAGGACTAACTCAAGAACTAAGTCTTTCCATGGAAAATTCCTTTTAGATTAGAAATAATATGACATATATTTCTCTGTGAACTTGAACACTAGGCTTCAGAATTTTACAGTTTCTGTCAGTAAATCACCCAATATATTTCATTATACCTATTTCAATATTTAAACCTGATGAGTAGACTATAGTGGAACAAAATCCACTGGTGAGCATTGCTACATGACTGGGAGTATTCATTAGTATTTACAGTTTCCAACCAGTAAAAAGGCAATCCTCTGAACATAACGCTTCATAACTGCATTTTCTGTGTGTGCTCTGGAGACTTCATCTCTATTCAGGAGGAAGCTAATCCTTCCCAATTAGGACTCCACTTCATTCTACATCAATGATTTCCTTAGACACCTTATCTAGATGTACAGTTCCATTAAAAGGTAGTAATTTATGAAGAATTTGGAGGAAATACAAATATTCAGTTAGAAGTATATCAGTTATAAGCTCAACACTAGACTCTAGTTTTTATTTTCTCCCTTTTATAGTTTTCATTTGCTGTTTTACTCACACAAACCATCAATCAAAAGTCTATATTATCTTCATTTTGCTGGGTTCTAGAGACAAAAGCAAAAATAAGCCATGAATTCTTATGGAACATTTTTTCAATAATGAAGTTTTATATATTAGTGAAGGTCCAAAGCTACAGAAATTCTCTGCCTTATGAAACATGATTCAGCACATGGTTGAATTCTATGTTGATGTTGAATTAAATTATCAGCAGTGGGGCTTTTAAAATTATTGTAGCCTTATACTTCCAGCCAGGATAGAGAAATAAAGACCCTCTTTATAGAAACAAGGAAAAATCAAAACAAAAATGTATTCTATTTTTTCCAAGCAATTCAAGACAGTGACCTCAGAGTAATGAAGACAGATAGATACCTTCCACCGTTACAGTGTTCTGTCCAGGGTGTATGAAGAATCTGTGGATCTTAGTCGTATAGGTTCTGCAGAGACTATGAGAAAAAGTTGGCAAATCAGAGGACATTGGGAAAAACGAATGAGTTCAGAACTGTAGAGAGTCTCCTTTGTGGATACAATAGAATACAGTACATTTCACAAGTGTTGCAATGAGCGCAGGTTTGAAAACAAGGAAAACAGACTTTCCTAGAAACAACTGCACAAACAAGAGTGAAACAGGTGAAATCAGTACATGTGTTAACAGGAAAGGGGGGAGATTCCTGGGGTCCTCACCGCTAGACAAATAACTCCATGCAACTACTGGCTGCTAGGAGAGGGAAAATTAGCCTTTGGCAGAATAAGCACTCTCATTGGTTATCCAATAGAAAGTGTCAGCCCTGAAACCATATACATGCAAACAATATATATATATATATATATATATATATATATATATATATTATTTTTTTTTCACGGAACATGGCTGGAGCTGGAAGGAAGTTACCAGGGTGTTACGATAAAACTTTCCACCAAAAGCCGCCTGAGCCCCACTGTCACATGTTAGCTTTACGCCAGCTGCCCACCTGAGTTAGGCCCAAATGAATACACAGAAACTTGTATTGGGTTCAAAGTTGCTTGGCCAATGACTAGGATTTCTCATCTGTTAGCTCAGTCTCAATTATCATAAATCTATATATTTAATAAGACTTATCTTATTGGACACCTTATTGTTGTCCCTCCTTGCCAGTGGATCACATCCGGGGGCTGGAGGAGGCCAAGGGAAAAGGGACCCTTCCTGTTTCTCCTTCACTTAAATATGAGTCTCCTTGCTATGTCACTTCCTGCCTGGATCACCACTTCTCTACTACATTTCCCATAATCCTCTTTGACTCCTAGTCCCATTTAACTTGCTGTCTCATTGGCCAAACAGTATTTTATTTTACAATCAATAAGATAAACATACACAGTGCATTCCCCATCACCAGGGAGGGAGTGGTGAGAAGAAAGAAAGGGTAAAAGTGACCTAATACTTTTTTAATTAAAAGTATATTTAGGACATTTGTTGAACGATGTTCATAGCAGCATTATTTGTAATAGCTAGAACCTGGAAGCAATATAGATGCCCCTCAACTGAAGAATGAATAAAGAAACTGTATAGTTATACAGTGGAGTGCTACTCAGAGGTATAAAACAGTGAAAGCTTGAAATTTGCAGGCAAATGGACAGAACTAGAAGAAACCATGCTGACTGAGGTAACCCAGACACAGAAAGACAAACATGGTATGTACTCACTCATAAGTGAATATTAGACACAGAGCAAAAGTTGAGCAGCCTACAATCCACACTGCCAGGGAAGCTATGAAACAAAGAAGACACTAAAAGTGACATACATGGATTGCACCCCCACACACACAAAAGAGGAAATGAACAAGATCTCCTGAGTAAATTAAGAGCATGGGGGGGAGAGAAAAGGAAGGAGCAGAGAGAGAGGGGGAGAAAGGGAGGGGGAGGAGAATGAGGGATCAGGAATGAGGGATCTAATTAGGGGAAGGAAAGAGAAGGAGAGCAAGGAAAGTGATACATTGATAGAGGGAGCCATTACAGGTTTAAAGAGAAATCTGGAACTAGGGAAATTCCCAGGAATCCACAAGGATGACCCCAGCTAAGAATCTAAACAATAGATTAAGGCTATCTTAAATGCCCTCCCCCTATAATGATATTGATGATTACCTTAAATGAGCATGGGTTCAAGACCATGTTGGGGAAACACACAGAACTAGCTGGCCTGAGCAAGTGGTAGCTCATTGACTCCAGACTGACAGCTGGGGAACCTGCATAAGACCAAACTAGACCCTCTGAACCTGAGTGTCAGTTGGGGGAATTTAGAAGTCTATGGGCTGGTGGCTGTGGAACTGGGATTTATCCTTAGTACATCAACTGGCTTTTTGAAGCCCATTCCTGATGTAGGGATACTCTCTCAGCCTAGATACAGAGGGAGGGTCTCAGTCCTGCCCCAAATGATGTGATAGGCTTTGATGAATCCCTATTGGAGGCCTCACCCTCTCTGAGGAGTAGATGGGGGACGGGATAGGGAGATGGTAGGGTGAATGGGAGGACAGGAGGGAGAGGGAACTAGGATTGGTATGTAAAAAATAAGATTGTTTTAAATTAAAAAATATAATTATTTTAAAGATAATAAAACACTAAGTGGAAGAGTATTCATAATTCCCAGAGACATTGACAGGGATATCTGCATTCACCCAGCAAACAACAAAATGTCATCATCAAAGGGCATTGTATAGCATACTCAGACATGTATACACTGAGTACTTAATAATGAATATATTTAGTCTGAGAAAGTACAGGTCCATTTCAATAAATCATAAAAGCAAGACTCAGGACTGTTGGAAAGTTTCTATGAAATTTCACTCAGTCCTAGCAAACTCTCAGTTATCTGTAGGAAGTTAATTCAATCATTCAAAATGTATAATTTTGTATGACTAGAATTAAAGAAACATACTTTTTTACAATCTTGCATGCTCTGTGCTTTGGGCATAGATGTTAAGAATGGAAACCTCTTATGTGGGTTTGTCCCTTGATGACTATGTAGTTTCCTTCATCATCTCTTCTGAATAGTTTTTGTTTGATCTCTATTATGTTCTATACTAAAATGGCTACACCACACCACCTTGTTTCATGAGTGCATTTGCTTGGAAGATCTTTCTTAAACCCTTTATCGTGAGATGATGCCTATCCTGGTGTTGACATATGTTTATCGGATCAGGAAAAGGATGGATCCTTAATTTGCATGCATTTTGTTAGTCTGTGTCTTCTCATTGAGGTTCTGAGACGATTGATGTTGAGAAGTATCAAATAAGCAATGATTCTTGACTCCTTTTACTGCTTTGTTGTTGTGCTTGGTAGTGGTGGTAGCGGTGATGATGGTGGTGATATGTGTTTATGTCTCCCTTCTTTTGATTTTGCTAGTGTGAGATTATTTTATTTCCTGTGAGCACTTTAACATCATGAAGTTGGAGTTTGCCTTCTAGCACCTTCCGTAGGGTTGGATTTGTAGATAGACACTGATAAAGTTTTATTTTGTTGTGGAAAATCTTGTTTTTTTCTTTCTATGGTCATTGAAGTTTTGAGAGTATAGTAGTCTGGGCTGTCATCTGTCGTCTCTTACAGTTTGAAGTAAATCTGTCCAGGTCCTTTGGCTTCTGTCATCTCCACTGTTATGGTTCTAGTATGTTTGCTTTTACATGTTATTTGGTCTTTTTATTTTGCAGCTTTTGCTATTCTTTCTTTATTCTGTATGTTTAGTATTTTCACTTATATTTTATATTCTGCAAGTATCTTTGGAAAGTAGGGGAAATGATTTTTAAAACTTAGATATATGTTTATGCATGTTTGTATGTATATGTGCCTGGGCACATGAGGGGCCCTCTGAAGCCAGAAGAGGGCATCAGGACTCTTGGAACTGGAGTTACAAGCACTTGGAGTCACTGGAGAGCTGAACTATAGTTCTATGACATAGCAGTAAGTGCTCATAACCAGTGCTCATTTGTGAGGGCAAAAGTTGTTTAAGAGATCTATAAAACAAAAATGCCTCTAACCTGTGACCCCCAGCTTGCTCAAGGACAATGGAATGCTGGGGGCTGTAGTGCACATAAGCCACATGTTTTTGCTTGGATAAACAAGTCTGGGTGCACCCACTGCACAGCATTACTTGATCACATGTAAGCAGTAGGTACATGGGCAAGGAGTACATCAAGATGCATGGTTGCCTTTGATTGAATGAAAATAGGAAGTACATAGCTTCATGGGTTTTACCTTTATAAGTCCCTGTCTTACATAACTTTGTATCATTCTCCAGGAATTCTGGGTGTGGACCAGACAGTGTCCATCATCTTCCTAGTATTTAATAAAGCTTGCCTCAAAATTGGCTCAAAAATTGTTTGTGATCTTATTCTCACCTGGGAGCATTAACATATTTTCTATAGTCGAGCAAAATACTGTGTGTGTGTGTGAGAGAGAGAGAGACAGAGAGAGAGAGAGAGAGAGAGAGAGAGACAGAGACAGAGACAGAGACAGAGACAGAGACAGGGAGAAATAAAAGATGAAAGAAACCATGAGCAGAAAACACTATGTAAACAATGAAGGTTAGAAAGAAGAATTCATAGAAAAATTTATGCCCAAATAAAGGAATAGAACTCAAGATTGGAAAGAGAATTGGAAAATGAAACCATTTTGAGTACAATGAAATTAAAATGTGAGTAACGATGTGAGAGCCCTTCATAAGGCAAAATGTGGTGGAGGAGAAGCAGGTTTGGAGATTACTCCTGAGAGAAATGAGCTCAGACAACCCTGCTGTAAGAGCAATGGCAATGGCTAATGTAAAATGAACTATAGACCCAAGAAGATCCATTTTCTAATCTCTATACAAAAAATGAACAAAGGTTGTAAAAATCATCTACAAACTTCTTCCAGAAAACTCCATGTGGGTAATCCATTATCACAAAGTGGTTTTATCCAAGAATAAAAGATTCACTTAACTTTCAAAAATTACCATGTTTGTTCAAATCAAAACCCTACAATCATATCAATAAATCTAAAGAAATGATTGTCAAATTTTAATATTAAAGTAGATAAGGTATGTGTGGCTGTAATCTTGACACTCTAGAAACAAAGGCAGGTGGATTACAAGTTCAGTGGTAGTCTGGACTGGAGAACAAGACCTGGAATCAAGGATTAAACAAATAAAAACATAATACAGATTACTGATAAAATTCCTCTCCAAGTGAAAAAGATGTAATTTTCCAAGCCTCTGAGAATCCTATGATGGGTGCATGCAGAATTTAAAGCTTCCAATTTTGTATCTTTGAATTTTATTCAAAATCAAGTGTATGTCAATAAAGCTGTTAAGATAAAACTATGATTATAAAACCCTTGTTAATGTGTACATATTTGTATTTCTTTAAACAAATTACATTCTTTCTATTTACTCTATAAACAAAATGTTCAGTCAGAGTTTTATTTTTAAGACTTTATTTATTTATTATGTATACAACATTCTGCTTCCAAGTATATCTGCACACCAGAAGAGGGCACCAGGTCTCATAATGGATGATTGTGAGCCACCTTGTGGTTGCTGGGAATTGAACTCAGAACCTCTGGAAGAGCAGTCAGTGCTCTTAACCTCTGAGGCATCTCTCCAGCCCCAGAGTTTTAATTTATATAAAATTTCTGGCATTTTTTAGAAGTCATTTGTATTCTATTTTGCCCTTGTTCATACTTAATAGGGATAAAATACTGGGCTCTATGAAAGCAACATAAGGAGTCTACCATGGAATTCTATCATCCTGAGACTTTCTATTTCACTTTTTATCAAACCAAACCAGGGCTCATTCATTTTTATGTTCTTTAATATATGTTCAGCTTAATATTTTTTTAAGAAATGTTGATATTATGAATGAATTCTGAGTTTAAAAAGCCGGCCACCACCACAATGACAACGTATATAATATTTTGGTTTGTTTTCCTTTACCCTCCATAGGATGTTTATTGGTGTTTACACTCTCAGCTTTGTCGAGGAATATTTCATGTGTTGAACCCAGATCCATTTTCTCCAAGTCTTTCTAGAGTACTTTAATGATAGACTCTATAACTTACTTATCTAGAAGCCTTAACATCTATGCACTGATAGGTAATCAGTACCAATTTCTTAAGCTAATCCATAGGTTACTATTGTGGAACTGATACCAGACATTTTCAGGTGTGTAGGGCTAGGTTATGACATAAAATAATATGACATAACAATGCTGTGTTAGAACATGTTACCCGAGCAAACAAAATGTTGCAACCAAAGGTTGAATGCAGCAATATCAGTTAAAATCCTCATTTCTGCAACATTGTCCATTGTTAAGATAGACGCAGAAAAGCTCTGTGTCCTGAGAGACCCAAGTCCATGATTCACTGTGCTCACTCACTTCACAATGTCACTCTGTCACTTTCATTTCCGACACTTATTGTGTTGAGAAGTGGAAATTGTTTTTAAAAATTTCATCACACAAGTCTTCAAATTATCAGCTCTAAAATCTTCATTTCTTTCTTTTAATTTCTTAATTTTTATTTTACTTTATTTTTTATTTTATTCATTTTATTTTAGTTTGCTCCATGGACCATGCTGGCCTTGAACTCAGAAATCTCCCTGCTTCTGACTCCACAGTGCTGGGGTTAAGGCAAGCACTACTACCACCTGGCTACTTTTTTTAATGAAAATAGATTGTAGGACTCTAAATATCTAAGATAATTTACCATCCTATTACCTAAACAAACTGACTATTCATTAAGAAGCATAGAGAATAAGGGGTTTAACAACCTGATTGTTTTTACTTAATATCCACTGAAGCTTCCCTCTGTCATGGGCTCATCAGCTCTTCTCTGGGTCCCTGTCTTAGTGTGTACTCTCAGAAGAAATGGGATAAAATGACAGATGAGATGAAAAACTATGTGCATCCTTTAAACCTTGGGCTTTATTCTCCTGAGAGCTAGCAGACATGTCCGGCATCCACCAGAGAAGATGCCCTTGCCCCATTGGCTTTTGGCTATAAGAGTGTCATTTCACTTAGGTTTGCAGTAAAGAGCTTAATCATAAAAGAAATGAAGGAAATGGCTATTGCTTCATTACCTTCTAGAATGTTCTATTCATTTTATTTATATTCCTCTTTAAAGGTACAAATTCTAAATTTCATTGCAAGGCTCAAGAGAACAGACCAGAAGATTAAAATGAACAAATGATGTTGAACAGACAATGTCAAAAAGTGGAAATGTTTGAAAAGGTGGCTGGGTTGTTATCATAAAACTGAGTGTTAGCCCTTCACTGTGTAGATAGATTGATGAAGTAACAAAATGAAATGTTGACTTTCTCTTCCTAAGCATAATGATCTGACATATTTAAGCACACCAAATTGGGATTTACATAGAAGAAAAGAGCAATTCATAGAGAATGACAGTGAAACATCAGCATCTGGACGAAAACGAAGTACACCAAATATGGTAGAGGGTAAAATAATGAGAAAGTTGGTAACACACATCGGAAAACACCAAGCAAAGCTGTGGATTCCATATCAAAGCGAGCTCAGGAGCACCTCAGAGAAGTGCAAAGGCCATGTTCAAAGCAAGCCTTACTCCTAGTGGCCTTCCTACGTCCACTAAATGATTGTCAGAGTGAATGGAAAGAGTGAAGACAGAATGAACATGCATTTTAGTGAACAAGAGAAGATACTCAACATGAAAAACAAACTTAGAATATCTGATTTCGACACAAACAATGGGAACTGAGAGCAGAGGACAGCGAATCAGGAAAAAAGTGTCTCAATAATTTACCTTCTACTTCAAAATTAAATTGGTGTCATTGAACCAATAAAATAAAAGAAATGAAGTAAAATGTCTCTGTTATTGGCTTCATGACACGCGAAGGCTTTCTTACTACTCTCTGGCTTCTAAGGCACCAAACCAAAGATCTATGAGGTATTAAATATCACACTCATTTTCCATATGTGTTGCCCCTCAATGTCCCCACCTTTCGGGTCTGTTACCCATTCACCCACTCCTCTGCTTCTGTTTGCATATACAACATGTACATCATCCAGTATTCATTAAATGAGCTTCTAGTAAAAGACTGAACCTATGCCGATTATTGCATGAGAATTATACACTTCTTCCTTTAAACTAACAAAAATGATAAAATAATTCCTAATTTTGCCAAAGACACGGGAATAATAGGTCAAGCCACATCAATGGCCACTCTTTTGGTTTCCTTTGATAGTCTTAATTTGAGTCAGTTGCTGATGAAGCAAATGCTATCTTCTTCTGACTGACTTTGAACAACTGCAGAACAATAGTTTATACCTCCAGACATTTTAATTTTGATGGTTCTATTTATTAAATTTTTTGAACATTTCCCAAATCATTTCCAACCTTAAAAGTCTATTTATTTTGGTTTTAATCACCTGGAAGTTATTTATCTTCTGTGCTATTGAAGGCATCAACCCCTCCCAACAATGTTAGCTTTTATGCAGAAACAAAACAGGAAAAACCAAACAGCTTACAATAGATAGGTATATCGTCCCGATTGATGCTACTCTAAAAAGGAACCACAGTACAATAAAATAATCTTTAAAGGCTCCAATATAACTTTTTCATGATTTTCATTTTTCCTGAGAGCTAAAAATTTGGACAGATTGATGAATCTCTGAGTGTACATAAGTTCAAGTCTGACACATCACACTCGATCAACAAAATACTCAGCAAAGATATCTTTAGTTCCCTTGGATTGTTGGCAGGTACCTGCCATTTTCAAAACCAATTTCTAATCTCAGGATGTGTCAGAGGCCCGAGAGCATCAATCACAGCCTGCCCAGCCCTTTCTGGTTGTGTTCATATAAATTTGAACAATGTCTCCATCCCTCTCTTTATCCCACTCCACTCCCTGTCAGTTCTTTGAGTTCCTGACTTTTGAGGACTATTTTCTGAATGTCAGAAGCATGGCCACATTGTGTATGAGCTAGACTCTAGAAGGGAGGAATGGTTATGCTGTTATTTCCCTGTAAAATGAATAATGGTGTTATGACTGAGATAATTTAATCCAGAGTGAAACACAATGCATTTTTTACATAAGCATTTTGGAAATAACGCAAATGAAGACATAATAGAATGTCACAGTATGATGGATGTCTTCTAATGTAATTAAATTTGATTTTGAAAATTTGACAAAGTGAATACTTGCTCATAATTTAGGCAGAAGTATTAAACATTAAGTCAGACAACCTCAGATACATTTTGGAGAAATATTTTTCAGCTCTTCACAGACCACTTATTAAGATAAATGATTCTGTCATATCATATTTATAACAATACATGGTATTTTTGATGTAAAAGAAACCAAACCCAACTGAATCTTTGCATTATCAGAAACTGTTCTGTCACCCAATTTTAGTATGAAAACCTAACAGTTAAAATATACTTACCAATATTTTGTAGTATTATAAAGATTTTTCAATGGCAATATTTCAAACCATTTGTTGTTTTTTAAATAAGGCTACTCTCGGTATACGATTTATTTAATCAGTTTTGATGAATAAGCTATGATTGTTTAGTATTTTAATACTAAAGACTTGGAATATTTCAGAATGATATCAATATATCATGTAAGTATTATGGTGACTTATTTTTAGAAGTTTAACCCATAGCATTTAACAAAAGAAGTGAAGTCAGCCATAATGGTTCATGGTTTTCATCTTGGCACTGGGGAGATAAGGGCAGATAAGTTTCTATGAGTTCAAGGCCAGCATGGTCTAAAAATTAAATTGCAAGCCAGTCAGAACTTCACAATGAGACCTTGATGCAAAAAATCAAAGAGCTAAATATTCCAGTGTATCCCAAGCCTCTCTCTTAGAATGTTAGTTTCTTTTAAGGACATAATCTTGCATTTGCTCTACATTGAGTTATCTAAATATTGTAGCATGCAAAGTAATTATAGGTTGCTTGTAATGAGGAAGCTAGCTTGCTATGGTTAGTTATTTTATTTGCAGGAAAGTTTATATACCCTTGTATTATTATCATAATTTAGTGTACTCTAAGTAACATTTTTAAAAAAGGATTGAAATATATCTGCCATGCTTATGTATCTGTTTTTTGTTTGTTTGTTTGTTTGTTGATTGATGGTTTCTCTGTGTAGCTTTGGAGCCTATCCTGGCACTCGCTCTAGAGACCAGGCTGGCCTCAAACTCACAGAGATCCTCCTACCTCTGCCTCCCAAGTGCTGGGATTAAAGGCGTGCGCCACCAACACTTGGCTTGTTTTCTTAACTGTACATCACAATTGTGTACATGGATCCAGCATTCCCACATATGATGCAAACAATAGCTCACTAACTTTTATAGAAAAAAATAAGCCCAAGGTGCTAAAATCTTGTTGTTTCCTGTTTGTCTTGAAATAAATTTCATATATTCATGCTAACTTGTCTATAAATGCAATGAATGAATAATATGCACTGGAATACAATTAATGAAAAATTAATAGCTTTTATAAAAAACACACTTTATTATATTGCTCACAAAAGTATATTTAATTCTAAGCACAAGTGCAAGAAAAATTCTTATGATGATAGTAATCTAAGATCAAAGCCAATTTACTACATTGGTTGAATGAGATGCCAGGCACAAACACAGGACCCAAAAATAAAGCATTTAAAAGTATTCACTGTATTTGCAGATGACCTGAAACTTCAGAGATGGTTAGACATCATGTTTGTACAACTTGCATCCTTACATGGCGAATTCTTTCCCTTGACTCCCATAAATATCTGTTCTCCTCATACATCCTTCTTGCTCACACTCAGGTCTATTTGTTTTGTAAGCCACTAATATTAACAGGGACTATATATGTGGTGGTCACTTTGGGAGCAAACCACTGAGGCCTAGAGAACTTTTAGAGATTATACATTTTGTTGTGTATTTTGATGGTTTCTACCATTTGGTGGGGTTTTAAATAAGTTATATCTGTATCACCAAACCATTTCTTAGAAACAACAGCAACTTCCTACAAATTGTTCCCTTTAAATTGTCGTAGGATAATTTAATTAAGAGAATATATCTCAAAACAGAATTACACATCAAGATGACTCACTGTACTTCTTTATAATGTGTGAGAAGATGATTCCTAAAGTTATACTCATAACTTCAATTAGGATCAGGAGATTAATGGAAACAGGAGATGCTTAGACATATGTGTCTTTAAGATGTTTAGAAAGATTTCCCTTGAGTTCTTAGGTTCTCAATGTTTGAGCAGTCTTCAGCATTTACTGAGGGCACATAGACTGTGAAGAAGATCTTGAGAAATGGTTTTACTCAAGGCTCAAAGTACCTAAGAAAAGGCACAGTGGAACAGTGTGGGCTGAAAATGTGTGCAAATGTCTAGGGTGCAGTTTCTTCCATATAGAGGTTCATTCTCTTACTGCTTAATCACGGATGAAGATAACCAAAGCCTTTGCATTAAACTTACAAATGTCTACAGACAAAACAGAAACCATAAATTTGCTTTCAACATCTTTTATTGTACAAAAGTTGGTACCAACCAGCACCATCCCAGCATTCTAAGAAGTCCTCTAGCAAGCAAGTCACTTGATTGCATGTCCTCCAATGTCTCCTAATATTAGGTTGTATCTTTTCCTCCTTTGATTTAATAAATATTGCTAGGAATATATTCCTAGCAATATATATATATATATATATATATATATATATATATATATATAATGAGTGAGTATTGGGGAACAGGAACCTCATGGGCTGGTGATTCCAGTAAAATTAATTTAAGGCAATCCCCTGGATATATAAAATAAAAGAAATTACAAAAGATTAGAGGCAAGAGTGGCTAATTAGAAGGGTCAGGAACACTTCCAAGAAATGTTGCCCCTGAACATATTTAGAAAGATAAGCATTTTCCAAAGAAAAAGATGAAGAAATTTTAAGATGAAGGGTTCTGTCACATGAATACTTGTGGAGCTATTTCCTTAGCAGAGTTATTATGTTATATGAATTTTCAAAAGTAGAAACAGGAAATTGTGGAACTCAAAACAAGCCCCTGCCCTCAGTCTTTGTCACTCAAGAAGCCTGCTGAACATCACATGTGTCAGACTCCATCAGAAGTGAGAAACCCTGGTTGCCTAAGGCAGAACCCCCAGCCTTCCAGAAGGAGCACTAGTATAGAGAGCTGCACCTCAAAGCATAGGGTAAAGAGGGAGAATAAACACAAGGGATATCCTGTCATCCTTCAGCTCTAATCTTGTCTATTCTCACCATCTCTTCCACTATGACTAATCTTGATTGTTAACTGGACACATTTTGGAAGAGATAATCTCAATGGAATAATTTTCTCCATCAGGTTAGCCTGTGAGCATGTATATGGGGAATATCCTTGAGTGATAACTGATGTTGGAGAGGGCAGCATACTGTGAGTGGTACAATCCCTAGGTAGGTGGACCTGGACTCCACAAAAAAAAAAAAAAAAAAAGCCCCAAATGAGCCTGGTATCAAGATAGTGGGCAGCTTTTCTTGTGATTCCTGCCTCTGTTCCTGCTTAAGTCTCTTCCCTGGTAGCCCTTAATGATAGACTCTAACATGCAGTTGAAAAACACCTTTTCTCTCCAATCTTGGTCATATTACTTATCACAGCAACAAAAACAAAACTAGACATCTTCTGTTACAATAAATCTTTCCGACAAAAGCCGCCCAAGCCCCACCGCCATGTGTGAGCTTTACGACAGCCGCCTGCCTGAGTTAGGCCCAAATGAATACACAGAAACTTGTATTAGGTACAATGCTGCTTGGCCAATGACTAGGATTTCTCATCTGTTAGCTCAGTCTCAATTATCATACATCTATATATTTTATAAGACTTATCTTATCGGACGCCTTATTGGCATCCCTCCTTGCCGGTGGATCACATCCTGCCGCTGGAGGAGGCGAACGGGAAAAAGGGACCCTTCCTGTTTCTCCTTCGCTTAAATATGAGTCTCCTTGCTATGTCATTTCCTGCCTGGATCAGCACTTCTCTAATACATTTCCCAGAATCCTCTTTGACTCCTAGTCCCGTCTAACTTGCTGTCTCATTGGCTAAACAGTATTTTATTTAACAGTCAATAAGATATATATACACAATAGTACATTCCCCATCAATCTTCCAATAAGAATTTCCCAAGTCCTCTAAAACAGCTTATTAGCTTTTCAAGTGCATCATACTCACATCTTGTACTGTACAGGAGCAACCAATTTTCACTATGAAATAGGGTTTGACCACTCTATCAACAGTCTGGATTCATCCCTGCCTGTTGCTGACGTGTGTACAGAATCCACAATGGTAATGAAGCCACCTCAGCTCTCAGTGCAGCCCAGTTAGCAATGCCATCTACCATGCACACTGTGCCCTTTCAGGTTCTGTAGCATGAGCTTCTATGATGGAAGCAGAAGCCCCTTACTTAAGCTTGCTTGAACTACTGTATGCATGCCATAAACTGCGTGTCTTGAACAAGATAAGTAAATTTTCTCACAGTAACAGAAACTAAAATTCAAGATTAGTGCCCATAACAGATTTCTGTTTCTTACAGGCAATAAGCAGCCTTTTTGCCATGTGTCCACATGGAATTTTCTTCAGTGTAAACGTGGAGAGAGGAAAAATCTTCTTTTTATTCTTATGAATCTACTGGTCATAAAGTGGCCCCTGTCTTGTAGACCAACTTAAATTTAATTACTAAAGGAAAATCTCCAAGCAAAGTCACAAGGGGTTTAGAGAATCAACCTGCAAATTTGAAGAGGACACAATTCAGGCCATAACATTTCCTATGAAGGTACATAGTGAGGAGATCTATCCAGCCCTGTCTTTGTCCCTGTTGGGTTCTGACTGTAGGCACTAGGCCCTGAATTTGTGCACATATTTAAGAGATTACAAGAAATCCTCTTTGTATTACAAGGAGCATTGTCTATTTTTGGTTTTGGTTGGTTGGTTTGGTGTTTTGTTTTGCCTTATGAAAAAGGCTCTCCAGGTTGCCATTCTGGCCTAGAACTCCCTGCTGCTGAATAGCTAATACTCCTGCCTTTACCAAGGGCTATTTTAAAGCTATTTTTATTCTCCCTCTTTCTTTCTCTGTGTATGCCCACACGGAAACTCCCGTGAATGAGCATTGGGATGCATGCCTGTACCATGGTACATTTATGGTGGTCAAAAGCAAACCCCAAGTCTCAACCCTTGTCTTCCTCATCGAGCAAAGCTGTCTTTGTCATTTTTCCACTGTGTATGCAGTTCTAGTTGGTTCACCTTGTCCTAGAGATTCTACTATCGCTTCTTTCTGTCTCTCCATAGGAACACCTGGTGATGCCATGTCTGTCTTTACACAGATCTTACAACCTGCAGCAATCCTTTTACCCACTGAGCTGCTTCCTCAGCCTGGAATTGTTCTCAATGGGTAATTTAGTGGCTAAATCTCCTTGTTGGAAATGAGGCAGCTTCTATCTATAAATCCTGTGGCTACCACTAGATTTCTTCTCTTTTATAAGAACAGCTGTGTGTGAATAACCATAGAAATAACAAAATCATACCATAATATGGTAATTCCAGAAACTTTCCTACTAAGGTTAAGCACATCCCATGGTAAACTGTATTCTTGCAAAGAGAAGTCAGTATCTCCTCTAGTGGAAAGACTTCACACTCCCTCCTGTTTTCCCAGGGACATGGTTCTGCTTCAAAGTCAGAGACCTACCCTGTGTAGCTGGCAACTTGGGAAATAATCAGTGTGGTGTCAGGTCAGCCACTGAAAGAGACAGATTTTTTAAATTAGTACCTCACAGGCATTTTGCCAATTTATACATGGACCCGTTGAGCAAGAACTCGGTTGAAGATGGTAAAAAGCTGACCATCATCCAGAATGTCCAGGAAGTTACAGACTCTGTGAATATTTCCTGCTGTGGATGTTTGTTGAGAATGTTTCTGTGAGAATATCTTCATACTCTGCTCATGTTTCACTTTTGAAACCATTGAAACTTCTTTGGCTGCACTCTTCCAAGCTTATGCCGTTCTTCTGTTGGTACAAAATGTCTTAATCTATACAGACTTATGTAATAAAGATATAAATGAAAATGTGTACACAATAAAAATAAATGTGTTAGAGTCTGCAAGGCCCAGGTTTATAAGGATTTAAACCTCTTAATTAATTGAAGGCTCCTTTGGAGCCTACTCTTAGTTTCCCATACCTAACTCCAGCCCATTAATAGCACCTATGCCTTGAAAGGAGCATGGTCTAATTGTAAATTCCAGTCTAGTACCACAATAAAATTGATGGTTAGCTCTTCAACTGGTGAATTCGGTGGGTGAGAATAAGCAATAGCACAATAATAACACCTCTAACACTGCTTACAACTCAAGGCAGCTCCTTTAGATTTGTCTGGGCAATCAGCTATCCTGCCCATCTTCCTCACCCTCATTAATTGGGGCCACTTGTACCTGAAGTTCTAGGACTTAATAGAAGCACTTTTATGAATGCTGGCTGTGCCAATTATGTTCTTTAGGAACACATGAAGCAGCATGGAATGGTTTAGTATTCACCCATTTCTGGAATCCTGTGAACTAATTATCATCAATTTCAGTAGAACGTGTAAGTCAAACAGTATTATGTGTCTCAATGGTGTTTCAGACTCTATCAAAGCCTAGAAGAAACCTAAAGTCTATATTCTCTATTTAAAAAAAACTGTGAATATAATAGCATTGTGGAAATTCACTCAGCCAATAGTCTTTTCGGTACTAGCCACTTTGGGGTGGTGTCTCAGATGCTATGGATGGACTAGGAGCAGGCTGGAGCTCTCTTGGCTGGTGATTGGAGAGCTGAGAATAGCATCCTGCACTTTCAGGGCAGAAGACTACAGTAGCTTTTGCCTTCATTGTGTAAATGTTCCCCAAATAAATATTTGATATTTTTTTATCTGGGTTTGTTTTTGAATTCCAGTATTCCACTAACATGATAGAATCTGGAGTTTTCCAGATTTTCTTAACATCACCATTGACTAAAACAATTCCTCCACATTTTCACAATGCAAGGCATATTTCAAGATGAGTGTACTGGCTAAAAAGATAGGTAACGGGAGTGGGGAGAATCATTTGTCCTATTTCTGTATCTCATTTGTGGGTTTAACTAATATGTGAAATTTACCTGGAACTTAAGTAGGGTTTTTTGTGTTTTGTTTTTGTGTGTGCGTGTATGTTTGTCATAGTATGGTGGTTTGAATGAAAATGCCCATCATAGGCTCATAGAGAGTGACACCATTGGGAAGTAGGGCCTTGTTGAAGCAGGTGTGGTCTTTTTGGAGAAAGTGTGTCACTAACAGGGGTGGACTATCATGTTTCAAAGGCTCAACTCAGGCTCAGTTTCTCTCCCTCACTCCCTTCAATCCCTCCCTTCCCTCCCTCCCTTCACACATCTCTCTCTCTCTCTCTCTCTCTCTCTCTCTCTCTCTCTCTCTCTCTCTCTCTCTCTCTCTCTCCTGTCTGATGATCTGGATGTGAAATTTTCAGCTACCTGTGTAGCTCCATGTCTGCCTGCAAGCCGCCAAGCCAAGCTTTCTATCATGACAACAATGGACTACACTTCTGAACTGTAAGTCAGACCCAATTAAATGTTTTCCTTTATAAGAGCTGCTGTGGTCATGGTTTCTCTTCATTGCAACAGAAGCCCCAAGTAAGACAAATAGATAGGTTTGGCATTCCAGTACTCTCTTATAGGCAATGCCCATCTTAATAGCACACATGTGTTGAGATAAGGAGACAGTATGGCTTATTTGTTGATTATTAAACATATATACTTTCACTGTTCATTTTGAGACTGAAGGAAAAACATTACTGTGAGTTTTGTATACAGGTGAAAATATCTTTTGTCCTAATTTCTACATGGCAAAATCTGCAGGCTGATTTACAGTTTAGGGCATTAATAAAATTTATAAAAAGAATTTATAAAATCTTGGGGTCATGAACAGGCACCTTATAACTTATAATTTACTTCAGATTTCTCTGTAAGAAGATGTAGGAGGTGGCTATCTTGGGGCTACACTAAACGATATTTCCTTAAAGAGACTTTCTTTCTTTCTTTCTTTCTTTCTTTCTTTCTTTCTTTCTTTCTTTCTTTCTTTGATTTTTTCTTTTTTTACATGAGCTCACCTGAGTTTTGTAAAATGCCTCCTATCTAGAAAAAGAGGAAGAGGCAGTGAGTCAAGAATGGCAAACTGAATTGTTTTCTGCTTTTTGGTCTCAGTTTCCTTCCACTCATGCATCCAAAGCTATATCTTAGTAGCTATCCCTGATATGTTATCTCCAGATATATATTGATCAGCTAGTTATATTGGGATGGTGCTCCATTAGGGCCCACTCTCTAAAGTGTGTTATGGTAACTGCCTGTTCTTGATGTAACAACAGCTAAACACTGAACTGAACTGGAATCCAGTTGCAGAGAAACAGGAGTGATGAGCAAAGGGGTCAAGACCAGGCTGGTGAAACCCACAGAAACAGCTGACCTGAACAATAGGGAGCTCTTGGACCCCAGACTGATCACTGGGAAACCAGCAAGGAACTGATCCAAACCCCATGAATGTGGGTGTCAGGGAGGAGGCTTCAGGAATCTGTGGGGCCTCTTGTCATAGATCAGAACTTATCCATAGCATAGGAATGGACTTTGGGAGCCCATTTCACATACAGGGATACCCTCTCAGGCTGCACACAAGGGGGAGGGCCTAGACCCTCTTCCAAAGAATATGACAGAGTCAGAAGACCCCCTATGGAAGGCCTCACCCTCCTTGGGGAGCAGAAATGGTATGGCATAGGTAGGGTGTTAGTGGGGGGCCAGGGAGGAGGGGAGGGAGAGGGAACTGGGATTGACATGTAAAACAAGCTTGTTTCTAATTTAAATAAAAAAATGGAGAAAAAATAAAACAAGTACCACTTCTATGCTGTGGTCTCTGGACTCCACTCCTATGGGACCTGGGGAAGCCAATTCCTGACAGAATCCTACTATCAGTTCTAGCTTATAAAAATACAGTAAACAAACATTTTATGAGAAGATATAGAGAAATGTGGATGATACAGGTTTTCCTAAAACCCAATTTAGCTAATAGTCATATACAATGCATTATATTCAACATCTTCTCAGCCTTCAGGTTCCCTTCCAGTTCAGTTCTTCCTGAAGATTCCAGCAAGTCACTTTTACCTATTGTAAGTCTGTCTTCAAGTAAATATCCACACTTGTTATTAATGTTGCCTTATAGTTTAAACTGAGAAATCCTTTGTGTTAAAGACATGGTATTTGTTTCAAAAAATCTAACCCTTTCTCATCTATCGTTGTTTCATGATTCTTGGGCCACACATGAGAACCTCTGTCATTAATGATCTTCTGCCTTTTTTTTTTCAAAAGATTGACTAGATACAACATTTTAGGCAGAAACACTATTTTCTACCTGATGGAGTTGGCACCTATCCTTTTGTATCTTGCTAACATCCTACATGCCACTCTTTCAGTAGATCTACAGAGTATTCAGGTTGGTAAGGATGAGTTCAGATGATAAGAGAAATTTAAGTAAAAGGCAACTGCTCCACTGTATATAGAAAGGAGACACATTCCTTGCCAGCTTTAGATGTTTATGGAATGCAAATTTTTCAATTTAACTACCTTTTTCTACTCTATGTCGACCTACTGCCTCAGTCCTCTTCTCTTTCCCAACAAGGTCCTGTTCTTAGCTTAAATTTATGGTAGAATTCTACTTTTAATTAGCTTGTAATTTTGACTGCTGCTCCAGTTGGGCCTTGTGCTATATCCTATGATCTCAAAGAACAAGGAATCAGTAAAAAGTTGTCTTCTAAAACTTCCATCTGAATATTGCAAATAAGATCAGTGATCATCAACATTTCCATTTTTCTGTTGACTATCTGGGATCTACTGAGAAGCTATACCATGTTGCAAACTATGTGATACCTACTATTACTATAACGACTATATGCTAGAGACGGTTGACTCCAAAGCCTTGTCTTCACTCAGCTTTTCCTTACCTAGGCTCATTGCTCACTGGAACTGAGTTGCCAATACTTGCTCATTATCATCTCTCACCCTGCAAATTAGATTATACTTGTGCTTCTAAAATATATAAACAGGAAAAAAACACACACAATCTTGATTTTAAGTTTCTTTCTTGAGGCTACATCTGGTACCAATTACTTTTCTACTCAGAAAACAGATGGCACATTCTAATGGAAGCAATTTTAAGAAGCTTCATGTGGACAGAGTTTTGGCTTAAGCAAACCAACAAGGGACCGTGAAGCACCCAAGGGCTCTGAGGACATGGTAATTGAATACTATGTTTAGATTTGAAGTGAAAAGAAAAATGAGCAATTACTAGAAACTTTTTCAGAGATCCATAGCTGAAGAAAAAAAAGTTCACTAGTAACCCTATGTCTGTCAGTCTTAAGTCTAGCAGAGCTAAACAAAGGAATCGAGGGTCTGTCCTCATGTGCCAGGGCTCTATGGTGGCCTCCCATTGGCGGGAAGTGGGTGTGAATGAGTAACATAGCGTAGACATTCCCACTGCACTCTGACCCTTTACATTTCTCTCACTCTCCCCTCACATCCTTCTCTTCCCACTGTGGTTAATAATCATCCATCTCCTTGTGAAAAGCAAGCTTTCACCAGAGAGTATGCAAGTTTCTCCTGCTTATTATCGCTCTTGGCGTCTCCTTCCAACCCATGCTCACCCTGTGTTTTTTCAGTTTCTGCAGCTTCTCCAGGTTATGTGCTTAAATATAAAGTTTTGAAACTAATGAAAATGTGATGCATATGTACAGTGGAGTTCCATTCCATGACAAAAAAATAATAACAGCAGAAAGTAAAATCATGAATTATCAGATAAATGCATGTATCTAGAAAATATACTGAGTTAACCCAGCCCAGAAGTACAAATGGTCCATTCTCTCCCTCACTGCACTTGACTCTCTTCCTAGTCTTTTCTTGTTGAATTTTTCCACGATCAATGTGTTTCCTGTTTCCTTTTTCCTGTCCTCATCTTTATCTATTCCTTCAGTTATTTAATTTTGTTTAATGGATTTAAGTAGTATACATGCATGAATGACTTCCAATGAAATATTGCCAATGCAGATTTGTTTTCTAAATTTCTAACTCACCCAACTGTATTCCTGACAACTGCTGTTCAATATTTTATGTACTCAAAGTCTTTCCATCAAATCTCGCCCACTCACAGACTTTTGCATCAAAGTTAGTGGCAACTTTGCACTTATTTGAGTACAAAAGAATTAAATACATTGTCTTATTCAACTAAAGTTATTTCCAAGTAGATAATTGATCTAGTAAATGTACAAAATATTTAAATATTATATTAAAATGTATTTAAATAAAATATTAGTAAAAGGATTACAGAATAATGTAAATATAATCATCGTAGTTACAGTTTAGTTGATCCCAGTTATTAATATTGGGAATAAACCATTTATTCCATTTTATTCACCTCTACCTGCTTGAAGTTCAATGACGTAAAATGAAACACAGAAAGAAATGAGAGAAGGTTTGAAAGCAATAAAATGATTTTTGGATGTGTCTGAGACAAAGATTCAGAAATCTAGATAAATTCACACTTAATAAATGACTTTAGTAAGGAGGCTTGCTTATCCAGACTACAAACATCTATTTATGTGTATTAGCAACTTAGGTAAAATTGAATCTGGTAAATATGCTAATTACCATAGTTTCAAATAAAGTACATGTAAAAATGTATCTAGCAGGGGTTGTCAGTAACCTTTAAACCAAAAATCTAGAAAAGTGGATTTTAAAAGTATACAACCCATGTCAGTTGTTCCTAAATGATTCCGAAGATAGTGTGGACTTTTGATGAAATACCAACCTCTCTCTCTCTCTCTCTCTCTCTCTCTCTCTCTCTCTCTCTCTCTCTCTCTCTGTGTGTGGTGTGTGTTGTGTGTGTGTGTGTGTGTGTGTGTGTGTGTGTGTGTGTTTATATGTAGGAGGCAAGGCAGACTGTAAACTCCATAAAGGAGTGGTAGCTGGCTAAAAATGGTCAGAGAAAACTTAAAGACAGGTTTGGTGATATATTTTCCCCATATATTAATATCCTCTTTGAAATATAGGAATGTAGACATCGGCTTATTGATGCACCATAGACTAGGTTGGCAATAGAACAGATCTACAGACAAATCCAAACTGATTTAAGATAAAGGTGACATCATGCTCTTTTCAAATTATGGTACTGAGTTCTTCCTTTGATGCTGTCTACTCCCTTGCCCAAGAAAATGTTTGTATTCCTGCCTAGTGTTTCTTTTTAATCAATTATATATCTGTGGAAGATCAAATACTGGAAGTTAAATCTATGTAGCTTTTAATATGATAGATAAAAATGAGCAGAAAAAATCCTCAATGATACAAAAAAACTGTCATAGGAGAGAAACAATGATTTAGAAGTTCTTAAACTCAAGGTGTTTGGCTTATCAAAATTAACCTTTAAGTAGACAGAAAGAAGCTCCTAGACTAAAGGGCGTTCACACTGTATAGTTGACAATCTCTAGTCTCCAGAATGTATGAGTTCCTTAATAACCAATCAGTAAGACACAGTCAGTGCAGTACAGATAGGCTGATCCTTCGGACAGACATTTCACACAAGAGAATGCTAGAATTAAGAATTAAGATTTACAGACTTTTGAGTACACAATTTAGCAGGAAAATATAAGTCAAGATGAAAGTGAGCACCAAGAAAACACACCAGAATTGTTAAAGTGAACACAATAGAAAATGTATTAAAGAGAGTATAGACTTCCTTAAGTTTCCATGAAGTATATACAAGTGTGTACACCAACTACTAAACCTGAATGCCCAGTCTCATGGAAAAGGTGACCAATGCAAAGACATACTCTATCTAGCAATTTCCTCCTGATCATATGCCTATCACAATGCTCATTTGCCTACCGAAGATATTATTCATTCCAGTGCTCACTACCACAACAAATGGTAGTCCCCCTGTGGCTATTATCAGAGAAAGCAGTCTATATCTACACAAAAAAAATTGTCTGTGCAAAAATGAAAATAAATAATATTTAACAACCTAGGAATTGGTGAATACAACTAGCAAAAATTCAGAAAGCAAAGAACACATGCAGGGAGGCTTAATTCACATGAAATACAAAAACTATTAGAAGTGAAGGTGGCATGTGCCTCTCACAAACAGGAATACTGAAAAATTTAAGGGTGTGCCTATAGAATTTGATGCCATGAGGAATTATTTGTTTTATTTTTTTATTTCACAATTTAGTGGGAACCAAATTATGAAAAGATATCAGTCTGTTTGCCCATTGTAGGGGATTGCTTCCAAGGTGCTGAGTAAAATTCAGTAAAAAGTTTTTTGTTTTGTTATGTTTTGTCTTTTGTTTCTGTAGAAGAGAAGAAACTGCATTGAATTAATTACAGTGCCCATAATTTTCATTGAATACTGTATCTAACATTCATGGTTGTACCTATTTTTGTCTATGAATAATGAAGTTTGATTTCATTAATAAATGAAATTCCAATCCAAGCTGTGGCCCATTATGCCTTATGTATTATATAACACAACTGAAGCAGGACAGCTATTTAATTTCTGATATTTCCATCTTTGGAATAAAAGCCAGAAGGTTCATATTTAAATATTTCTTTATTAGAACCACCCATGGCATGAAAACCAACTCAACATGTGTGCCCCAAATCAATCCTGTCGCCAGTTTTTCTGGCATAATCAGAACACATAACCTTTATTTCATGCAAAAATTGTCTAATTTTTCAAAGCTTATGAAATCTTGTATATTTAAAGTAAAGACCCATTTTGGAGAATACCACACATATTTCCCTATGGGACTTTTATGCCAAATTTCTGCACAACAGCTACTAAATCTTTAAAAACATGGAAGAAAAAAAAAAACCTATAGTCTTTGAAACTCAGAAGCCATATAAAGATGTCAGCATATGCTGCATTAAAATGTTTAGATTAGGAATTCAAAGTGGCTTGCAATGAAATATTTCAATAACTTTTATTCCATAAAATTACAGATATCCACAATGAGCAACTCAGATCTTACATGTGTTCATATTTGAAAGGAAATTCTTGTCCTGTTAAACCAGGAACATCGTTGGGTCAGATGCAGAGTTATTGGGTTGCCACTATTTAATAATAAATGCGCCTTGTTATTTCTGACTACATAAGTCTAGAAAGTATTTTATACCTTTTACGGTACTTTCTAACATGCAGTCACACACCCCTTCCTGTGTTCACACATGAGTATAAATGAGTGTAATCCCTCTCCTTTTCATTTTACACACACACCTCTATCTCAGATATAAGTTAAATTATGAAATTCATTAAATTACTACTATTGTCTTTCTTTTGTTTGTAGAAGGCTAGGGAAAATCTACTTCCATTGTTCACTCACATAAAAACTGTGGGTAATTAAATCAGTCAACTGAATGTCTAACACAGTCTAATGACCCAAAGTTTTTACTCATTTCTCTACAGATGTTAAAACCCATTTGGCAAATTAGAAGAAATCTCGAACAGTTTGAGATAAGAAGCTAAAGCCTAGGCATGATAGATCATGATGGAACATAAAACAGGAACACCTGTATCAAAGGAGGTATACTTGCCCAAATAAAAGACCGTCTAGAAACTATACCTTCTGTTCTATACTGGCTGGTTCTATGTCAACTTGACACAAGCTAGAGTCATCAGACAGGAAGGAAGCACAATTGAGAAAATGCCTGCATAAGCTCCAGCTATAAGGCATTATCTTAATTAGTGATCATTGCGGGAGGGCCCAGCTTGTGTGAGTTGTACCATCCCTGGCTGGTGGTCCTGAGTTCTGTAAGAAAGCCACTGAGCAAGCCAGTAAGCAGCACTTCTCCATGGCCTCTTCATCAGCTCCTGCATCCGGGTTCCTTCTCTGCTTGAGTTCTTGTGCTGACTTCCTTTGATGATGAACAGCAATGTGGAAACATAAGATAAATAAACCCTTTCCTCCTAGCTTGCTTTTTAGTCGTCATGTTTCTTCTTAGCAATAGAAACCTAAAGTGAGTCATGTACACATAGGGAATGACCATAGCATATGTTTTCTTGGAAAGCCTCACTAACTCAAGCCTGCAGGGACCAAAGGCCACTGTGGAAAAGCCACAAGTCATCACAGTGATCCCTTCCTTAGTGTCCTCCTTAGAAAAAAAGCACAAATCTGATATTAGCAGGGCAACAACAACAGGTGTAATTTGGGGACCATGGATAAGAACTCATTATATCTAAAGAAGAGGACCAGAAAAAAAAAGATTCTATGCTTCATACTAAGGACAGAAAAACACAATCTCTAAGTGAAGACCCGGGAAGTTCCCCTATATATGAATTAGCCTTGGGTAGTCTCCATCCTTGAAAACCAGAGGCAAAATATCTGCCTGAGTCCTGGGTTGAACCAGAATATCAGGACTGACCACCAGCCTATGGAATAACACTGACTGTCAATAATAATTCCAGAAAAAGATGAATCGACAAAAGACATTCTCTATTGGATCAGTTCAACAGGTAAGCAGGTAGAAGGTTCAGCCTTGGGATGTTGCAAGAGGATGTTGTCATCTACAAATTTCACATTCCTAAAGTGTGCAATAAGTTACAAACTCAATCACGCATTGTGTCACAATGTTTTAACTGTGTGTGTGGTTTTGTTAAGCTGCAGCCCCAGCTACCACTAGCAACATGTTGCTGTCAGGCAGAAGTTGGGCCATGCCTAAAAGCTAAAAGTGAGAAAAATAATGGCAAGTATCTACCCTTCTCTCCAAAATGATCACCAATCTAAGTCCGAGGAACAATGAAAGAGACCCTATAATCAACAAATCAAGCACAGGTCAATTTCCCATTGTCCCCATTCAGCCTTCAAAGAAAAGCCAGCTTGCAGAAGAAGGCACAAGCTCTTCATTTCTTTTCTTTCTGTTTAAATTTTATCTTTGAGAATTTCATACAGTATATTTGCAATTTGTGTTATAGTCTGTTCTATTCCCCACCTCCTCTCAGATACTTTCCTGTTCCTCCCGAACCAACTTTATGTTCTTTCTGTTAAATAATAACAGAAAAAAAAGCCACTACAAACCACAGAGTCAAGTTTGTGTTTGTCATCTATTCCTGACCCTGGGGCCTACACAGGAGTGTGTTTAATATACCCTGTGTCACTCCACTGAATAAAACTGATTTTCCCCATGAAAGAAGCTATGATTTGTGATTCTTTCTTAGCTAGGGGTGAGACTTCATTGAGACTTCATGCATATTTTCCTTCATCCATGCTGGGATTTTTGCTTCGCTTGAGCTTATTTTAGGTCCTGTATGTTCTGTCTTAGTCTCCGTGCAGCCATATGTATCTCAGTATTGTTTTGCCTGAAAAAAATGCTGACTCCTTAAAATCACCCACTACCTCTGATAGTCATAATCATCAATTTCATTTTTTTCAGAATCATTTTTTCTATGCTAGCCTATGCTAGCCTTGAACTCATTCTTCTCCTTCTGAGAAACCCTAAGTTCCGGAATTACAGGTGTCTGAAACCACAGTTTGTGCAGTGCTGAAAATGGAAACCAGAACTGTGAGCCTAATAGGCAAATATGCTAAGAACTACCTTCATTTTTGTACATAAGTAGAGATGTTTTACATAAGCTGTGGTTAAAGGTATCTGCTGTGGCCAGGGCACGATGGCAGATACCTATGAACCTAGCACTCAAGAAGCAGAATCAAGACAATCTCACTGAGGTAAGCTGGGCTACATAGGGAGATGGAGACATTGTCTTCTAAAAAATAAAAACACTGTAAAGCTTGGAACAAGAAAAGTTATTTGATGTAGTGCATGTAATGAACAAGAGGTGAATAAGTTCAAATTGCAACAGATATTCAGTGCCATAGATAAATCAGAAGTAGAGGAAGAATGAAGTAGAAATATAGGAAAGTAAGAACACAGCAAAATATAGTTTTTAATCTATTCACATCAGCAATGGTAGGAGTAAGAGGCCCAGGAATACATTTCTTGTAAATGCAGACCACACAACTCAGTAGCAAAATATAGCAAGATCAGAATTCATGCTATGAGGAAATATAAATAATGCTAACTACAGAAAATGGAAATGCTTTGACAGGTGAAGGGAAGGGGAAATTGCCGCTATAAACACAACATTGAAGATGGAGCAGCTAGACAGACATCAGACAGTGCAGTCTGCAGAATCCATTTGCACTTGATCACTAAGGAAACTGAGGGAGGGGACCACGTTTAGTTCATGGAGCCTGGGTGACTAACCAAGATTTCTTTGTGAAACGACAAACCAGTAGATGAAAAGAATTAAACAGTAAGTGTGCCAAAAAGAAAAAGACTATTTTTTCCTAGATATATAGGGGACTCCATCAGACCATGTAACACATTCACTCTTTCATTTATTCATGCAAAATCACATTCTTTAAGATGAAACACTAGATAAGGTTCAGATTATCAAAAATTTTTAAAGAACTTAAACAGTATTTTCTTAGAATATAATAAAATAAAAATGTATCTGATAAGTAGTGACCTTATCAGAAATTATGAAACACATTTGAAAATAATGCATGGCTGTTTCAGAACAAATTAAACCATACATTGTTATGGAGTTAAAAATTAATAAAATACCTGAATTTTGACTACCACTAATACAATTAAGGAAGGAATTTATTAGATTGCATGACTCTAAAGGTGGGTTGCAATTACATTTGCTAAAAATATGAAATATAACAATTAAACCTCAAGAAATGAAAAGGTAAATAATTAAGTTCAAACAACAAGGACATATGTTCAACCATGTTCATAGCAGCATTGGTTGTAATAGCCTGAACCTGGAAGCAACCTAGATGCCCCTCAACTGAAGAATGGATAAAGAAAATGTGGTACCTTTATAGAATGGAGTACTACTCAGCAGAATAAAGCAATGGAATCTTGAAATTAGGCAAATGGATGGAACTAGAAGAAACCATCCTGAGTGAGGTAACCTAGTCACAAAAAGACAATCAAGGTATGTACTCACTCATATATAGATTTTAGACATAAAACAAAGAATTATCAGCCTACAATCCTCTTTACCAAAGAAACTAGGAAACAAGAAGGATTCTAAGGAAAAAATGCGTGGACACCAGAGAATGGGAAGGGGCAGGAATTCCTGAGCTAATTGGGAGCATGAGGGTAGGGGAGAGGGAGCTGCCAGAATGAGAGGAGGAGAAGAGGAGGGGAGAGGAGGAAATGGAGGAGCAGAAATGTTGAGTTTGGGGAAGAATAGAGGAGAGCAGGAGGAAAGATACCATATTAGAGGGAGCTATTATAGGTCCAAGGAGAGATGTGGCACTAGGGAGACTTCAAGAGAGAGATGTACAAGGAGGACACCAACTGACAATCTAGGCAATGATGGAGAGGATAACCTAAATGCCCTTCCCCTATAATGATTCTGATGACTACTTTTTATGTCATCCTAGAGCCCTCATCCAGTGGCTGATGGAAGCAGACGCAGACACCCACAGATATACACTGAACTGAACTCTGTAATATAGTTGCAGATAGGGAGGAATGAAGATCAAAGGGGTCAGTACCAGGCTGGTGAAACCCACAGAAGAGCTGGCCTGTACAACGGGGAGCACATGGACCCCAGACTGCTGGGAAACCAGCACAGGACTGATCCAGCCGCCTGAACATGGATGTCAATTAGGAGGCCTCTGCACTCTAGGGGGCCCCTGGTAGTGGATTAGTATTTTTCCCTGGTGTAAGAAGGAACATTGAGGGGCCATCCCAAATAAAGGGATGCACTCTCAGCCTGGACACATGAGGGAGGGCCTAGGCCTGGCCCAGGATGATGTGGTGGACTTTAGGGAGCCCCCATTGAGTTCCCTACCCTGCCTGGGGAGTGGAGGGTGGGTGGGGTGGGAGACAGGTAGAGGGTTGGGGGAAGGGTTGGGGGAGGGCAGGGAGAGGGAGAAGGGATTGACATGTGAAGCAGGCTTGTTACTAATTTGAACTAATAAAAAATTTTAAAAAAGAAATTATTAGTATATAAATATGAGAATATTAGCAAGTAAAAGTTGTTACTGTGGTGGTTTAAAAAGGTTGAAAAATTATTTCCAGACAAATAGTCAAAAAGGATGATAAAGGAGGCAAGAGAAAACATGTAATCCAAATATTTTCTAAATCTATTAATAAAATTCAATTTGTAAAATTAAAACTTCTGCAAAATGACAACTTATGTCCATGCATTTTAACAAGTTAATTCTATGAAGTATTTCATGACAAAATAGCATATATTTATAAAAATTATTTTATAATTTAAAGAATTAGTACTTTTCAATTTATGTGTAAAGTTTTCATACACAAGAAAGACAAAGACATTGGGAAAATACCCTAAAGAAAAATAAACTAAAAAGTGTAAAATTCTCATATCCGTCATAATCATTGGAGTAGGAGGACTCAAAGAATACTAACAAAATGAATGCCATAGAAATCTAATAACCAAACCATCATGACTATAAATTTCTTACTCCATGAATGTCATTTTTTAAGATAATAGAATCATATAAAAATACGAAAACTCAAGGCCGGTTGTTGGTGGCTCACGCCTTTAATCCCAGCACTCGGGAGGCAGAGGCAGGAGTATCTCTGTGAGTTCGAGGCCAGCCTGGTCCACAAGAGCTAGTTCCAGGACAGCCTCCAAAGCCACAGAGAAACCCTGTCTCAAAAAAACAAAAAAAAAATATGAAAACTCATATAAATCATTTCATTGTGGGCAATAGAATAAAAGAAATTGAAATCCACTCAGCACTAATATTCATTAAAGGAAACAAAAAACAAACAGAGATCCATAAGACCATGAAGGTGGTCCAAGGACGAAACCTTAGTTGTGCTGAGAGCTAAGACCAGAAACATGTCAAGCTCATTATAAAACATTGTACATTTTACACATTGTCAGATATAGTATTGTGTGTGTGTGAAGCAAATAGTAAGACACAAGAGGCACACAACTTGGAAAGGAATACCATTTATACAAAATTTTCCAAGAAATATATATAAAAAATAACATAAACAAAAACATAGTACACTTAATAGTGAGTTTAGTGAAGTTACAGCATAAAAGGGACAAGGAGCAAAAGCTACGTTTACTTTGAAAAGAAAAAGAAAAAAATCAATTAGGAATTAAAATTAATAATGCTATTTACCGTGGCCACAAAATATATAATTCATTACTTCTTTATCTATCACATTGTTATATATCCAGTATATACTCATTTATCAACATGTCAGCCTAATATGAACAAAGCTGTAAAATATTGATTAAAGAAAGCCCAAAGTTAAAAATTAATGCAGTTTTATTTTGTTCATGATTGTATGACTTATCTATGAGATTTCCATTCTTAAACTTTTGTGAAGATTTTACACAATTCCAATCTGACTTTGAGCATGGCTGTGTGTGTGTGTGTGTGTGTGTGTGTGTGTGTGTGTGTGTGTGTGTGTATGCATGTACCCTAACATTCTAAATAATTGCATTTCTAATAGTCACCAGAAGATTCAGAAAATGGTTCAGCGTGTTAATGTGGAAGACTGACTACAGAGTAACTTGGAGAGGTTTTGGCTTGATGGTGATGCTCTATTTTTCTTGTTAATAGCCAGAAAATTTGTCTGCCTTTGCCAAAACTTGCATAATTTTACATTAAAGATTATTTGCCTGTATGTAAATTATATTTTAATTTTTAAAAAATAGGGGATAAGGCTTTTTACTCAACAGGCATCCACTTACGTCTCTCCCCTTTTAATTTAGTCTCCTTCAAAATTAGCTCATTTTAATTAACTTTAACAATCGGATGGTATTAAATCAAATGTGAAATATTCCTTATTCATATGCTAAGAGTTTAAGCAATTAAATTCTAAGTAAAGAGCTTGTTACTTTTTCCAATAAAATATATTAGATGAAGTCAGATCACATTAAAAATAAGGGAATGCTTATTGTAGAATAACAATTTCAATAATATATCATGGAGCACAGGTATCTCACATTTCCAATCTTGCTTCCTTACCTCAGATTTGCATTGATGTAACTGTTTACCAGGAACAAGAGTAAAGCCATTATTCCTATATAGCTTCCTATTCAATGATAGTGTGACAGGTAAAAGTACATTAAAATCCCAAGACTGAAACATTGCAATGAGCATACTGAAATTTTGCATAGCTGTGTGCATTTATTTGACTGCAATTAGGGTCAGAAGGACTGCTCTAGAGGATAAACAAATAATTTGAAAAAATCTAGTGAAGATTTTACTTCACTAGAAGTAAATTACTTGTAAAATGAACACTCTGTTTAATCACCGAACAATTCACAGATGATAACCATATATACTATAACATTAAGCGGAGAGAGAGGCTATGCAACAATAAAATACAACTGAGAAATTTTTAAACGCTCAAAGAGGTAAAGAAAAGGTAAACAGCTTTAAATATCAGCTTTCATTATTAAAAACCCTTGGGAACTGTAAGAAGGAGACACACACATCTTCTTTAATAGCCCATTGGGAGCAAACGTGCATACGTTAACATTACACGCATCTGCTTTTGGTTCCTCGGCCTTATCCATCAGTCTACAGCCTGTTCTACCCAAGCTAGCTCTTTCCACCAGCTATTCAAAACACTTTGGCTGTCACAAATTCAACAGATAATTGGTCTTTTGGCCTTAATTGATTTGAAATACACATCGTTTAAAAATTAAAGGACAATGGACTTAATTTAGTAATGAGAAGAAAGTGGGGTTTTTAAAGGTTGAGTTGATGGGATTTAGAGTAGACAAATGAGCTTTTAGCTTCCTTTATGCAATCCATTAGTTGCTAATGGTTTTAGGGACATCTGTTGGTGATGTTGAACTTGACAAATTTGGGGTACAGCTTCACTGTTGGGAAACCCACCCATCCACTCATTCAGAAATTTAAATGAGATTACTGCTTGCATGTCCACAATCACATACAACTCCTTGTTTTGATTGTCAGCTGCTCACCCAGAAGAGGGAATGTTTACACAAAGAGGGTGACTTTGGTGTTGGTCTACAGCAAAACTCTGAAACTTTGAAAGTTTTAAACAAATACAATGTAATTTTGTAATATTTCCTTGTAAAATTAGAATCTACACATCTTTACAACATAGTTAATAAAAGAAAAGTGAAAAATTGTATTTGTTATGTTTGGCTACATGGTTCTAATAAAAATTTGAGAGTCAGATATTGGGTTTGAAAAACTTCTAGATCAAAGAAGCAAAGGAGGAGTCACCAGCTGGCCTTCCTTTTCTTACCCTAGACCCAGCCAGCACCTCTTCTCTCCACAAGTCACAGAATGAATAGAATGCATGAAACCCAAGCCCCTCATTCCTTCCTCTGTCTTCCCTTTCCTATTCCTGGCTTCACTGTGGCTAATTCAGGCCAGCTACTAGCAAGTTTCCAAAGTTACCTTTATCAACATAGTCTAGGGGTGTCAAAGTGTGATTAAATGTCCCCCGACATTCATTCTTCCAAACTTAGACACGTAGTTTAAAAACAGTGCATCTCCTTTTGTGCAAATGATACTCATTTTATCTCTGAATTTTCATTCCATGGTGCTCAGGAGTTCTCACTTCCCCGTTGTCTTTCTGGCAGCCACACTCAGTGCAGATCTATAGATTCCATCCTTTTTGTAGCTCCAGAGTGTTATAATCCTAGCAGATGAATGCTTAAATTCTAGTAGCCCTTTGTCGTCATGCTGTGCTATGAAGACCCTTAAAGCTTTCTAACTCCATGACAAGTGGCAAGGATGCATTTCTGGAGTCTCCTGACAGTGGACGAAGGAGCAAGGTTGGGCCTTTCATTCTTCCTGTTAGTGATGAGACTTTGGAAACTGATGCATCGGAAACTCAACTTTTTCATCTCTAGTTTGAGAATTAAAATAACTGCCAATCTGAGTAGTAGATTAGGCATGGAATAAAATTGAATTGGCAGTTTCGGGCACATTTTAATGCATTGTAGCCAGCAAGTAGCCAGGAATTAATTTAATTAACTAACTAATTAATTAATTAAAATCTCTATGTAGCCTAACTTTAGTCATGGTCCTCCAAGCCCTACCTTAAGCTTCGTTATGCATTCTTGTGTGACCTGAATTGCTCAGTTTTGCCAGAGATCTGCTCAGTCATTTTAGATAGATATCAGTGAGAATTAGCCTGTATTTCTTTATTATCCTGAATAGATTTAAGGACTAAAACTACACATTGCACAGTGAGACAAGCTGTATACCTATGAGCCATATAGGTAATACCTTAATCAAAAATAGAAACAAAGTTACAGTATAAGGACAATAACCTTAAATTTGTATCAATATACAAAAATATCTTAAACAGAAATAGAAACATAGTACAGTATAATAAAAACAAATTTAAATTTGTATCAATAAACCAAAATCCATACCAGTGTAAAACATTTAAGATTGATAGTTGTGTTTTTTTTTTTGCATTCAAGAAAATTCAATAATCCACCCCTTTATCCTATCATTACTATAACCCCTTTTCTTTTCAGAAAGACACCTTGAATCTAATCTGCCTTTTCAGACCTTATCTTGACCATTACCAATAACAACTTGTAACCAGGCCCTTAAATGATAATAGATACCCATAACCCATCTTTCGTGAATGTGGATGTACTTCTCTAGACTACTTCATGTTGATTGTGGGTGCTGGTAACATTTGGGGAACCCTGAGAAAATTTAGGATAATTGTTAAGGACTCTAGATGACCATGTTCCTGTGTGCCTAGTGCTAAGGTGGAAGTGTCACCCCACCCCAAAGAGTCTGGATGTTCTGGTGGAGGTTCCACCCAAGTCCCCTCCCGCACCTTCCTCCAAACCCTGCTGTGTCTCGGAAAGCTCACCAAATGATGACCTGTGTCCCAGAGATTCTCAAGACCACTCTCACAGGGTATTTAACCCACCGCCTCTCAACCCCCCAAACCAGACTCGTGGTTTTCCAGTCTCTCCCGTCTCCTCTCTGGAGGACTGGAACACCATCCAGGAGTGTTGTGTTCATTAAATGTGGACTTTTTCTCATTTGGTTTGATTTGGTCAGATTTGGATTGCTGCATCAGCAGAGAGTCTTGCCGGTCATTGGTGGCGCTCGCCTTTAATCTCAGCACTCTGGAGGCTGGTGGATCTCTGTGAGTTCGAGGCCAGCCTGGTCTCCAGAGCGAGTGCCAGGATAGGCTCCAAAGCCACAGTGAAACCCTGTCTCGAAAAACCAATTAAAAAAAAAAAGGAAAAGAAAAAGAAACTTTTCACCCAGAATTCTTTTTTTAATTATTTGTTTCACATATGAACCACCACTCTTTCCCCTCTGTCTTCTCTACCCACTCCCTTCTGCCATCTTCTTCCTTACCCCTGCCATCCACTTCTCAGAAAGGGCAAGGCCTCCCATGGGAGTCAACAAAGCATGGCATTTCAAGTTGAGGCAGGACCAACCTCCTCTGCCCTGTACCAAGGCTGAGCTAGGCATCCAACCACATGGAATAGGTTCCAAAAAGCCAGCTCACAGACCAAGGTCAGATCTTGGTCCCACTACTAGGGATCCCACACACAGACCAACCTACATAAAACTGTCAACCACATGCCAAGGGTCTAGATCGGTCCCATGCAGGCTCCCTAGCTGTAGGTCTAGAGTAATTGAGCTCCCATGAGCTCAGATCTCAGCTGTCTCCTTTGGTTTCTTTGTCATCTATTTTTTTCTTTTCTTTGTTTTTTTTTTTTTGTTGTTGTTGTTGTTTTGTTTTGTTGAGACAGGGTTTCTCTGTGTAGCTTTGGAGCCTATCCTGACACTCGCTCTGGAGACCAGGCTAGCCTCTAACTAACTCACAGAGATCTGCCTGCCTCTACCTCCTGAGTGCTGGGATTGAAGGCATGTGCCACCAATTCCTGGCTTCTTTGTCATGATCTTAACACCCAACTCATATCATCCCTCCTCCCTCCTTTTGACTGGACTAACAGAGCTCAGCCCAGTATGGGTGTGGATCTCTGTATCTTCTTCACTCAGTTATTGGGTGAAGTTTCTATGATGATAATTAGGGTTCTATGCTTTGTCAGGTCAAATAGAAATTCTGGCCCCACACTGGACCACCATATGCAGTCAGCATTTTCCTGTTCTGACCTTCTGGTCCCAAATAATGGACTGGGAGGCTGAATGTGAATTATAAATGCTTGGCCAGTAGCTCAGGCTTGTTACTAGCTAACTCTTACACTTAAATCATCCCATATTTCTACTTTTGCTTGGCCACGTGGCTCATGGATTGCTATCTCATCGCTTATACATCATGTTTGCTTTGTGGCTGGCATCTCTTGTGGACCCTCCCTCCGCACCCCTTTCATCATTCTCTCTGTATCAGGTTGTCTCTCCCCATCTCTTCTTGCCCTGCTGTTGACCAATCAGACTTTCATTAACAATGATGGTAATCCATAGCACCAAATAGTATCAGGAATGCAGATTTGAGCTCAGACATAGCAGTAATAATAGGAATGGATTGATAAAGAGAGATTTCCCATACTAATTTTGTGGCTGTGTGTTTGTAAAACACTCACCAAGAGTTCCATAAATACAGAAAATAATTATCAAAGTGTGATGAAGCATCAGAGATCTAGCTATCATAATACACAAAATCATTATGCATGCAGTGTAATCAATTGCTAAATACACCATACACTCACATGTCATAACTAAGACATACGTTTGTGTTTAAGGTTACCAGAGAAATGATCTTTCTCCCTCGGTATCACCAGCTTTACAGTGAGAGGTGGATGTTCTACAGGAGCACTGACTGAGTCTGTTCTTTCATGAGGCTAAAAATCAACACAGTGATGAGAGGTGAGTAAGAGCTCATCTGTTCTCGGGACTCTCAGAAATAATGCGCTGTGGGACAGGAGTGATGGAAGTAGACATTTAAAGGTCTACTCACTTTCAGAAGTTCAGATCTCTTCACTTGAATGCAGGGAGCTCGCTTCTGTGGAGTGTTCCCATTAGAAAGAGTGGTAGGTGTCACGGGGACTTAAAGAGGAGGCCTTTGCTTGGGCAAAGCTTTCTATGAATCAATACCATCATAAAACAACCCTCTACCACAAGCACATAATTCAGCTTTGCTCGAGGCCATGTCAAGACTCCTGCTCGCTTCCTGAAAGGGCCCTAAATATGGAGACCAACACAGTGCTTTTAAGGTTTTCCCCAACTTGGTAGATTAAAGGGCCATCCAGCTGGCTCCTTAGGGAAGCTATTATGGAAATTAAAATGCCCTTTCAAAAGTCTGCTAAGTCCCTCCTGGAACCTGGCTCCATCCCCTATGTCATCTTGCTCTAGGTAAAAAGAAAAGTGCTTGTGGATAATATTCATTGCATGGGGAATATCCAAAGCAATGAATTGCTTTTAGAGTTGATTAAATGCTAAAATGAAGCTTTTTGATAACCATGAGAGCTGACTATTGTAAGTGTACTCCAGTGTCATGAATATTACTGCTAATACATGATAAGATTTTTAAAAGGACATAATAAAGTGTAATAAAGAATAGATCACGTCCTTCCCTTTTGAGGTTTAGAAAGAGCTATTTGGTCTTTACATGACGGCAAAAGGGAAGTCCTTTTAAAGTGAATGACTTGGCCAGGGAGGTTGTAAAATGAGATTAATAGCTTAAAGGAATGGACTGTTCAACAAGCTGTGATGAGGTTAGAGATATTTTAATATCAAAAAAGGGGATTTAATGAGAATACAATTTAATACTTGTGGTCTGACAGTAACAGAAACTGTTGATGATTAATAAGAATGGTCAGTTATTTCTCTATGTACATGGCTTAGCCGGGCAGATTGGGACACCAGTGCATTACAGTACTGACTACATTAAATACACACACTAGCTAGAACTAACAAGGAAAGGAACTGTTGTACTCTGAGTTAATTTTTTCAATATATATATATATATATATATATATATATATATATATGAAACTATATATATATATATAGTTCTGTAGAATCTTAAATAAATGTAATAAATGTATTCATTAATATTCAGATAAAATGTAATAATGTAAATAACTTTAAATAATAAGATAAACTTTGATTGAAAATGTATTAGGGTGTGTGTGTGTGTGTGTTTGTGTATGTGTGTGTAATTTGTGAATAAGGCTAGAGAGGTGGTTAAGAGCCTTTACAACAGTGCTTTCCCATGTGATCCAAATTTAGTTCCCATTTCTCACATTAGCAGGATACAAGTGCCTGTAACTCCTCTCCAGATGACCAGGTGCCACCTTCTGGCCTCAGTGAGCACTGCACTCACATACAAAAACCCACATATAGACATACATGCATAGTCATAACTAAAATAATGATGATGATTATATCGAAATAAATGATCATGTTATCCCAAATATACTGTGTACACTTCTCTTCCCTTGTTCAGATTCCTTAAGTATTTGGTGCAATGTTTGCTAGAATACTATTTATGACCTTTGTCGAAGTTTCACTAACAAAGGACTATGTGAATACTTCAAAAGCATTAGCATTTCATTAAATCACTGACATAATGTAAAATGTTTAGTGAACATGCTAGAACCCAATCTCTTCATTCTATGACTGAAAAACCCAATACATGTGCTTGCATACATGTGTATAGTTACATGTGTGATATAATGTGTTTATAACAATTGGTTTCATTTGTTAATAAGTCATTTATTTCCCAAAGACTGGAATACTATTCATGATTTTATTAGGCAGCCTCCATTCCTCTTCTTTATTGTGTTTATCCTACTGGCAATAACTTTCTCTTGTCTCTTTGCTTATATTGCTGAAGATGACCAGAAACTTCAAGGACAAATATTCTGTTCTCTATCTCAGGAGCTTAGCTCTCAAGTTATGCCTCTCTGAATTTTGAAGTTGACCTAACTATAAAGAGGAAAATAAGCACCCCTGGGCACCACTTGTAGTGTGAATCCACAAGAATCTGGTAAAGGTTCTCAAGATTTTATTTTGCCATGAAATGGGGGTAATCCCTCACTGATATAGACCAGGTTAGAGGCTGATGCTATTTCAGCTGCCTTCAGTCACTTGTTCTGTCCAGGGGTGAAGAGAAAAAAAAAAAAAAAGCTGCCTTACTTCACTTCACTCCGACCACCCAAGAGAAGGAGCAAGCAAGAGAGATACCCTTCCCCCTCAGCTTAGAGGTTGTCAAGTAACAGAGAAGACCATACCCTAAGGCTTGCTGTCCCTAAAGTTATTGGCTAAACAGATCAAAATCCCACAACAGCTCAGTGGCAGCAAGAATAGATGGGGGCTGGGGAGGCCCAATTAACTTCGACATAAACACTTAGTCTCTGGTTGTCTGAGACTCCTTCCCAGATGTGCTTGTCTCTCAGGTGGCTGCTGAATTTAAAGTTCTCAATATTCTAATACTAATTTCCTTGATTGTGGCAAGATATCAAAAACGTTATCAAATCAGGGTATTTATAAATGCCTCATTATGTCACAAAATCTAAAGATTTCAGACATATGTTTCATTTTCCTTATTTCCAAATAAATAGAGAGCCATCACTGTTTTAGTTAATATCAATATTAATCCAGAGCCACACAACTGAAGGCTCATTTGAGTATCACAGTCACAGAAAAATCCTTAGTCTGTTTTGAGAAATGGAGAGACTGGGTTGGGATTATATTTCAGAGAGGGAACTAGTGCCAAGAATTTCAGATTTCATGGAATGGGAAGACTTTATATTCAAGAAGAAAGCTAAATGGTTTGGTAGTGTAGGTTAGGTGCAAATGATTTCCCCAAACCATAAGAGCTGAGTTCCATGGGGCATACAGAGCAGTTGAACAGGCATCAGGAAATCAGAAGAGGTGTCTGACTTGGTAATGGCTCTGACATAGACATGGAGGTTTCCTCTATATAAAGATCACACTAAGCCTTGCATGGAACTAGAAATATAATAAAAACCAACGTGGAATTCAAGGGATAAACAAGTAAACACTTTCCTCAGGGGTTCTTATCTCCCTCCCCTTTTTAGAGGGACTATGCAATCTTCTCTTGGGGTCCTCCTTGTTTCATAGCTCCTCTGGCAGTGTGGATTGTAGACTGGTAATCCTTTGCTCTATGTCTAAAAATCATATATGAGTGAGTACATACCACGCTTGTCTTTTTGTGACTGGGTTACCTCACTTAAATGGTTTCTTCTAGTTTCATCCATTTGCCTTCGAATTTCAAGATTCCATTTTTTTTTTCCACCAAGTAGCACTCCATTTTGTAAATGTACCACATTTTCTCTATCCATTCTTCAGTGGAGGGGCATCTAGGTTCCTTCCAGGTTCTGGCTATTACAAACAATGCTGCAATGAACATAGTTGAACATATGTCCTTATTTCATGAATGTGCATTTTTGGGGTATATGCCCAAGAGAGGAATTGCTGGATCTTGAGGTAGACAGATTCCCATTTTCCTGAGAAACCACCATACTGATTTCCAAAGTGGTTACACAAGTTTGCACTCCCACCAGCAATGGAGGAGTGTTCCCCTTTCTCCACATCTTCTCTAGCATAGACTGTCATTGGTGTTTTTGATTTTAGCCATTCTGACAGGAGTAAGATGGTATCTCAGAGTTGTTTTGATTTGCATTTTGTCGATGGCTAAAGATGTTGAGCACTTTCTTATGTGTCTTTCAGCCATTTTAGATTCCTCTATTGAGAATTGTCTATTTAGTTCTGCACCCCAATTTTAATTGGATTTATTTGGTGTTTTGGAGATTAGCTTCTTGAGTTCTTTGTAAATTTTGGAGATCAGCCCTTTGTCAGATGTGGGGTTGGTGAATATCGTTTCCCATTCTGTGGACTGGTGTTTTGTCATGCTGAATGTGTCCTTTGCCTTACAGAAGTTTCGGTCGGAGGTGGGGGCAAGAAGACTGAGACAAGGGAGAGATAGAGGAGGGCAAGGAAGGAGATGCCTTGATAGAGGGAGACAGCACAGGTATGGAGAGATGTCTGGCACAGGGGAAATGCTAGGGGATCCACGGGGATGACTCCACCTAAGAATCTAGGCAGTGGTGGAAATGATGCCTTTGATGCCCTTCCCCTGTAATAAGATTGATATCTACCTTGGTTACCATTCCTAGAGCCTTCATCCAGTAGCTAATCGAAGCAGAAACAGGCACAGGCAGCTAAGCATTGAAACATACTCCTGGAATTCAGTTGTGGAGAGTGAGGAGGGATGAGCAAAAACACTGGACCAAACCAAGCCCTTTGAATGTAGGTGCCAGCTAGGAGGCCTGGGAAGTCTATGGGACCTCTAACAGTGGAGCCAGTGTTTATCCCTAGAGCACAAATGGACTTTGGGAGCCCACTGCCTATGGGGGAATTCTATTGCAGCCTAGATACAGGAAGGAGGGCCTAGGCCCTGCTCCAAATATATGAAGGACTTTGAAGGTCCCCCATGGAGGCCTCACTATCCCTGGGGAGGAGGTGGGGGATGGGTTGGTGGGTTGGTAGGGAACATGGGAGGATGGGAGGGCAGGGGAATGAGGGGATTGATATATAAATATGAGTGCCTCAAAAAAAAAAACACACAGCTGCTAGCCAGGCATCAAATCACCAAGTCCCTTAACCTCCAAATTGAGTTCCCATTTTGCTCTCTTCTGCTTGCCTTATTTATAGCTGCATGGGTAAGCACCTGGCATACTATCACCAAGGAGGGATCCTGCATCTCAGGATGTTCCACAGTCTTTTATTCTTCCCCAGTTCTTCCTAGTTGAGTATGACAATGGTCTACCTTGAAAATAATTTGCAAATTTCCTCATTTTTTTTTTTGCTATCAGCATGAAGGAAGCTTTGATGCATTTAAAATTTGAGACATATCTCCATTGGGCCATGTCCATCCTGATATCCTTTTGCCTCTGCCTCCCAAGTACTGGGATCCCAGGTGTCTATAACAGCACACTACTGGACCTTTTTTTTTTTTTCCCCCCACTGGGCTGCTCAGTTCTTGAACTGATTCAATTTACTTCTGTTTTTACCTCGTCTTGTTGATTCCTACACAGCAGTGAGACAGAGCTTTCTGAGATCATGTGTGCCAGGTCCAGCCATCCCCAGTTTGAAGCCATTGAATACCTTGTCACATCCAGAGTAAAAACACACTCTCTTCCGAATCCAGGAAGACATTTCCAACCCAGCCTTCATGTAGCTTGCACTGTTACCATCCATGTCTCTTCTTCTGTATGCTGCTTCGCTAGCTGTCCTCTGGTGCCTGGACACATTCAGCCAGTCTTTTCTATGGGAACTTCTTTTCTTTAACTCTGAGTAGAAGGTGCAGTTTGGAGAGTCATAGCTTAACTTCAGATTCACATTCTCAAAGTCATGTCCCATGCATCTTCTAGAAGAACAGGGGCCACTGGACATGACATCTCTCCATGGTTCATGACTGCACCTGGTATTCACTTCATCATGAGGCAAAGGTCAGAGCCTGCTTTTGCTTCCTGAGCCCTATACTTGAAGATCCCTCTAGAATGTCAAGCCCTGGCCTGAGCTTCTATACTGGTAAGAGGTACCTATTTCTCCCTACTTGTTTCCTCTCAATATTTTACTAATAATTTCCACTTGATGTAGTCATTTTGCCTCTTCTTAGCCTTTGAACTCATATTTTTATACCCCTGTTTTATTATCTTGACACCTGTTTCTGTTATGTCATCCAATTGCTAAATAATTCTGGGTCTTTAAAAATGGATTTGATTTCATTGCCTATTTCACTGTATTTTAAGGTTTTTCTAGCTTGCTTTGTCTTTTCCTAAGAACTTCCTTTCCCTCTTTGTATTCACAATCCTGACTTATAACTTGGCTTATATCACTTATCTAGCTTTCTTTTTAAATCTCAGGCTAAATTAAGTTTGATCTTGTGATGTTTACTTTTTATTTTTAACAGTCATACAATTTCTCTGGATCAATAGATACCCTGTCTTTTATTAGAATTTATTCAACTTTTAAATGTTTCCTATTTAAAATATAGTTTGGGTCTTAGGAGACAGCACAGTAAATCATGTGTCATGCAAGCATGAAGACCTGAGTTCAAATCCCTAAAGCCCATACAAAGCATAAACATACACATACACACAGGCATCTAATACCAGAAAGTCAGAGACAGGAGAATCCAGGAAGATACTGATGAAGACAGATCACCTAATGTCATGTTGGTGAGCAGTGATGACATCCTGGCTTAAATATCTCCAATTGGCCACACATTTCACTCATACACATTAACACACATGCAAACACATATACACACATACACACATGAGAGAGAGAGTACATACATGAATTAATATATATATAATATATATATATATATATATATATATATATAATTTTTACAGTTTCTTAATTTGTGCCTATGTATTAGTTTTTTTTTGTGTGTGTGTGACTCATGTATTTCTATATGTTCATGAGCAAGAATTACTTGCTATTCACTTACAGAGGCTGTCTGCTCTGAGAAATTTCAGCCTGTGTTTTTCAAATATTCATTTAAATAAATGCATTCTCCGTTTACAAATATCTGATCCTTTATCATAAATTTAGTCAATAATAAGGAAGAATTTACAAAGAAAGTTCATTGTCACAGTACTGACACTGATATATTTAAGTAAATACATGTAGGCACATGTATTAATTATTTTTAATCTCCTAAAAACTGGGAGTATGAAAACAAATTGATCCTTAGAGCATTTGCCTGAGACTCACTCATCTGACTGCACTGGAATATTTGGGATGTATACCTGGAATTTCTTTTATACATTTGCCTTGAGTGATATTTAAGCACACTTAACTCTACCAACTGGTATCTTAGTTTAGTTAGCCCCTTATGTAAGAATATAGTATAAAATTCCATTGCTCCGTTTAGTAGCCAGGACATATTGTGAAAATAATTAAATGGCATAAAATATATTTGAAATGTAACTTTCTACGTTGTGTTTGCTCATAAAGGAATTTGTTTTTTTAAAGGAGCTGTCTTTTCTGCAAGAAAAGAAGGAAGTAAAGAGAGACTATTAGAGATTGCCTGTAAGCTTGTGTTATGGCAACAGTATCCAAAGTCACTACTGCCTGCCATTGTCATGTTTCTGACATCATGTTCTATCAGCCCCTGTGTGGATCTGGGGAAGACACTAATAACTTCCTTTTGCTTGCACTCTTTCCTGCAGCCATTCAGGTGTTCCCTGCAGATGTAGATGGGAATTTCTCCAGGCAAATGATTATTGTCTTTGTTCTTAGCGTTTGGTACTGGAGGGTCAAAGCTAAAATAGAGTAATCATTAAATGTAAAATATTATGTGATGGCTAAATATATTTGTTAGAACAGAAATATTTCCTCCTACCTTTCCATAGGCTCCAATGTAATGGAGAAGGCATTTGTAAGTTTTACTTCTTCCTTGAATCTAAGTGTCACTTTAATATGTACATCTATCTTCAATTTGATACATGTCTGTGGTTTTACATGATTCCCCATGTAGCTGGAATTATTAGTACTGCTGAAATCACAACAAATTTTTAGTAGTAATGTGGAAACTCAAGATAATCTGCCTACAAAGTATCAAGGGGGACAATTCTTACAATAGTTTTTGTTAGATGGCAGCTATGGACACTCATCTATGGGTGGAACATCTACTCCTTTCTTATGCTACAGAGCCTAGAAGCTAAGTACAAAACTTAGATGCAGGTACAGGTTTTCCTTTCATGTTCCAGTGTTAGTCTTGAAAATATTCCTGAGGTAGATATGAAATCTTTGTTCTGATATTAGAATAAGCAAGCAGTGGCGACCTGAACTGAACCACATCTGGAATCCAAGTATATCCAACATACAGCGCAAAGCAGAGATGTTGGGTCAAAAGTCATTTATTTCAACCTGACCACTGTCAAAGCACATATATGTGCCTATGAGGACACAGCTTTGTTGGAAAGAAAGCTGATTTCAGGGTAACTTCCAAGAAGTATGTTGAGGCAGTAGGTGTCTGATACAGTTCTTGTGGGAGGAATTCACTAAATTAAGGAAAGCCAGATGTAATGTCCCCTGTTTTTAATCTTGGAACTAACAGGCTGTAGCTGGAAGAGTGCCAGGAATTCAAGTCCTCTCTAGACTATGAAGTGAGTCAATGACCAGCCTAGAATATAGTACATCTTGTTTTAGCAATCCCTTTTCCTCAAAAAAAATAAATAAATAAAATAAAATATAAAAAGAGAGAGTCTTGAAATCGCATGGAAAACTCTAATTTGTTATAATTTATGTTCATGTTTCCAGCAAGAGAATATAATCCAAGCTTCTACTGGCCTTTTGTGATCTTATGGAATTGTTAATCACACACTAGGGTTCCAGAAGAGGCCTAGAGTAGTCAAATACACAGAGCGTTGACTTTCATGTTTATTCAGATTCTAATACTTGGTGAATTTCTTTGTTTTACTTTTTGTTTTTTCTTCACAAAGCCTTTCTAGGAATTTCCTTTCTTTAAAATCACTCTGATAAATAAACACCACCTTGTGTTTGGCTGTTAATCTCTGCTGTTTGGTCTCTGTATCCCATGGATAAATTGTACTTCTCCAACAATACTCCCAGTTTTTAGGATTCTATTTCAATTCATTTAGCTTCTTCCACTTTTACTTTAGTCTAAAAGTAAAAACAAATATTGGTATTTCATAGACACAGTGAACATACTACATTTGCTGACAAATTCTCTTTTATGACTCTTACTTTGTAATACTAGTCAAAAATCCCCACTAATCTGTTATGTACTATAGCTTGGGAAACATAATTTTCATTTAATTTCTTAACAAAAATCTGTGCTGACAAATTTTTCTCCTTAGATAAAGTAGTTGTGAACTACCAAAAACTGCAATGAAACTCAGTATATGGACAAAAGTCAAGGAACCTGGATAAAAATATGTCTCCCTGGTCCTCACATTTAGTCCTAATAAGTGAAGGACAGTGGCCTCTGAAACTCTGTTTACATTGAACTTTTAAAAGATGATGTGGGATGTGATATCCGTGTCTGCTCTTTCTTATGATGCATTATGCTGGTGTTCTAAATCTTTGTTTGTGTTTCAGAAAAGTGTGGCATATTTCAATTCTATTCATACTTATTTATATTTCAAAGCATCAGCTTAAAGTAAAGAGAATTCAGTACAGTCTACAAAATGAAATGGTGTGCTTGGGCATTTATCAATGTCTTTGCAGTCAAACAAGTCAATGAAAAGTGCTAAAAGAAAGGATGTTTTAAAGCTAGAAGGAGCCAAAAGAGCAAAGCCCAAAATTTTGACTTTCTGTCCCCAGAACTCTACTACAGATGAAGTATAGTGAGTTAGACTTCGGAGTCACGAAGACCAGAGTTTATAAAAAATCAACACAACTGTGGACTACATAGAGGATTGTGAATGTCTCTTGTGGTATCAGGATTGTGTCTTTAAAAGAAACTAAAGTGAAGGCTATGTTCAGACAGACTATGAACAGCTAAGGAATTAAAGCATTTGAAAATTTACACTCAGCACCCAGCACAGTCTTTGGCCATCATGTGCCTATTCATGTAAACACCTTTCTAGGTAATTATCCTTTTTCTTTATTTCTAGGACTGTTGACATTTTAAAGTTTATTTTAGGAAAATGCAGTATTTTGTTGTTTTTATTTGTTTATTTTGATTTGTCTTATTTCACTTGGAGTTTCTTGGACCTCTTTATGAATATACAACTGTTTTTACAATTTTCCTTTTATATTTACCTTTATGAGGAAAAGTTCACACTCCTGATCCCTTTGGAGCTACAGACTCCTGTGTGAACCAATGGGAAATGATATGTGGAAGACAGTCTCAGTCCCGGTTGCCCAAGTGAGCTCTTGAGAAAGATGCATATGTTGCTGTTACCAGGACAGTGCAACTGTAAATCCAGATGATCTGTCACAGACTACGTGAGAGGAGAAGAGCGAAGCTTACAGCCACATAACCTAATGCATTTAATGAAATCTAGAGAAATCACAGATGGACTAAAACATGCAGGAGTCGCAAAAACATACAGGTGAACTAAATACCAGAGGCCAATTCTCTTCAGAGTGTTTTGATAGATCAGTTCAAAACCCATTGTGAGGCTATCATCCCCATTCAAAGCAAAAACAAATGAACAGAAACGTTAAGATCTTGTAGGAAGATGGGCATATCTTCATTTCTTTCTCCTTGGTCCATCAGGAAATGTGACACAAACCAGCTTGCTGTCACAGTGTTCCAACAGCTGCCCCTTCTCTCTGTGACCTTTAACAGACTTTTATTTAAAACCAAAGAGGTGTATTCTTACACAGAAGGAAGAAGCCTGATGGAACATATGAACTGTACCAGTCTACAGATAATTTTTGTCTTTGTAAAAATTCCTTAGATTTAAATCCTTGTAATCTAAACATGTCTACTCTGAGTTTACAAAAATATCCAGCTAATTTAATATGTGACTTTAAACTTTCTCTGCCTTTGGGCTGTACACTCTGGAGTCATAGCAAGAGTGAGACTTAATGGAAACCAGCCATTAATTGGGATGTGCTGAAAAAATGTGTGATTTGAAAATTATTTTTATAAAACCACCATGCTCCAGAAGTAGAAAATAGAAAGCTTAATGTTTTTTAATGTTTATTTTTATTAGAATTGGAGGACATGTATCATCACAAAATATCTAAGGAAAGATGAACACATCTCCTTTCAAATTCCAAGTCCAATATTCTCTTAGGTCAAATTACATCTGTGTAGGTGATATTTGTCTGAGACAAAGCAAAGGCTCGTAAGTAGATCTAAGAACCCTGAATGGCATAGCTTAGCCTGATACAGCCATTACACACTTATATTTCTTCATAAATCTTAAGGACATCAGTTGTCAGCCTGTCTGGTCTAGACACTGGTGTTCAGTTTCTGGTTCCTGTAATAGCTCAGAAAGGAAGATATGAACTATAAGAATTGTTAAAGCAACAAAAACGCCTCTGTGTGTTTTCTTTTGAGAGGAAAGGTAATTTGTTAAGAAACCTGCTTGACAGGATGATGGAGCATACTTCTTCTGTTTTTTCCCACCACGAAGAGCCCTGAGAATCAAAGGCAAGTCAGACTTGCTGTAGTGCATTGACTGACAATTAGATTTTAAAACCCCAGGAAATAGGATCTTAAAATGCTACCTAATGGGATTCTGAAATAAAGTCGACTGCTCTCAGGTAGCGTCAGGTAGCAAAATTAAAAGAAAAGCACAGAAACTCAATTATTACTGGAACTGGCTCGTTAAGTCAGCTGCTGTCACACTGGAAGCAGCTTTAACTCCGTAGCAACATTGCATATTTTCAATGTCTTGTACCATTAGAGATTATTTTGCCTCCTAAAGTTAATAAATGTAAATCAAATGTTGGCATTCTTTACACATGAAAATCTTTGGAGGCTTATTTTCTATGGACCCTTCTCCAAAAGCAGCATAATTTTATTAAGATGTCAGGACAACAGGATTTGAATGTGATGACTTAATAATTATCTACTATTATTAGAACCTCATATTTTTTAAGCATTCCACAGTGCTTCATAGAAGTTAGGTATTGATGAAGCAGTTCACAAAGTAATCATTCTAAGGAGAGCTTAGACGTTCAATAGCAATAATGGAAATGTAATAATGAAAACCATGGCTTATTGTACCATGAAATCTAATGCCCTGACAACAAAGGATATAAATGTTTAACATTTGTTATTTGACTAAAAAGTTTCCCATTGCATTGCATTTCTTTCCATAATTTTCCTGTGCTTTATTATTAAAAATGATCCAAAATTAATGGAAGGAATCCAAATGTGTCATTTGGAATATTCATCAGCAACTAGAAATAAGCCAAGCATATTCAGAGGAATCCATTCTTGTAAACATTTGCAAACGGAATGGAAGTGAGCGATGTTATGTTACAATATCCTCAGTGTTTGTAGATGTTGTTTTCCTTTGGAATTGACAATATAAAGTGAAAAGGGGAAAGCAAACGAGACTGACAGCACAGGAATATGAAGACTTCAGATGCCTCCTCTCAAGATGGAGGTCCTGGCCTTGCACTGTCCACCTTGGTTTGCTTCACACTGCAGCTAGATTCTCCCAAGTTTTGGGAAGGTATATTTTGGGCAAACTCCATTGACAGGCGTGCCCTGTTCTTTTGCACAGAAGCTAGGGATGGAAATAGATAAGATCTGGGACTCTGTGGATTTTGTGGAGTCTAGCGGCACCCCTGACACATGTCCTAACTTCAAAATATAGATCACTGGAGCCTACCTAATTTCAATTTGTTATTAATTCTTTATTCAAGAGACCAAAATCTTAATGAGCTTTTTCTGAATTCTGGGAAGTAGAGAGTTCCCAAAAAATTATTTTTCCAGACATGAGAATAAAAAATTTAAATGAATTGAGAACATTTGTTCTTACTCTATAAAGTCAGACATCAAAGTATTACCAGAATATACCATATAGTTAAGAATATTAGAATGGCCAAAGAGGAGATTTTTGACATTTTCAAAATACTAGGTGGCTATAACACATCAGATGAAATATGAGTAAGCATTTTCTTTCTTCAAATATAACACAACCAAAGAAACAGAACAAAAATAGTTGGAATCATGCCAAAACTACTCTGGTGTTTTGTATTTAATCATTTTGATAACAAGAAGCAGAACTACTCTGTTAGTATTAATTGAAGAGAAACCACTATTTATTACGATAAATCTTTCCACCAAAAGCCACCTGAGCTCCACCGCTACATGTGAGCTTTACGCCAGCCGCCTGCCCAAGTTAGGGCCCAAATGAATACACAGAAACTTGTATTAGGTACAATGCTGCTTGGCCAATGACTAGGATTCTCATCTGTTAGCTCAGTCTTAACTATCATAAACCTATATGTTTTATAAGACTTATCTTATCGGACGCCTTATTGGCATCTCTCCTTGCCGGTGGATCATATTGTGCTGCTGGAGCAGGAACGGGGGCGGGGGGAGGGACATTTCCTGTTTCCTTGCTAAATATGAGTCTCCTTGCTATGTCACTTCCTGCCTGGATCACCACTTCTCTACTACATTTCCCAGAATCCTCTTTGACTCCTAGTCCCATCTAACTTGCTGTCTCATTGGCCAAACAGTATTTTATTTAACAATCAATAAGATAAACATACACAGAATTACTTCCCCCATCAACTATTGGTTTGCACTGTGAATCCCCTCCCTCCTACTATTTCCAGTTAGTCAAACTTGGTATAATCATAGATGGAAACAAAGTTATTGAAATGCAAACAAATGTTTATACAATTTGTTGCTTTTGAAATAACAAAACAGTTGGTCTCAAAGCAAGCATGGTCTATCAAGAATAGCAAATTGTCTAGTGTTTTATTCTGCCTGCAAGTTACTAAGTTACTCTAGCACAGTTTCAAACATTCTGGCCTTAAACATAGGTTCTTAGATCTGAGATAATAGAACTTTTATTGATCATAGTAATAGCAATGATGAAACTAAGATCACACTGTTGTTTGGGGTGGTGGCAGTGGTTCTCAGGTCCCCATATGGGATATTAGATAGGGGGAAAACTCACATTCACAATACAGTAGATTTCATTACAGGAGGCATCTAATACTGGCCTCTTACAACAGACAGTAAGAACACTAGCCTCCCTTTCCAACCATTGAAAGAAACTATCTCTACTGTGCATGGATATTCTGTACCAACCTCTGGAAAAGATCATCTGCAGTAGGGAGGTGGTGCCTATGCTTGAAAAAAAAAAGAAGTGAGGAGTTGTTTTATGCCAGGTAGATGGCTTGGTGAGTTAAAAGTTTGCCTAGAACCCCAGGAAAAACCAGTAAGAGCTTTTAATCCCAGTACTGTGGAGAAGGAAACAAGGGCTGTCTGGCAAGTATCATCAAACCATAGAGGCCCAGATTCAGAGAAAGTCTCTTTTTCAGAGAATGATGTGAAAAGTGCTAGAGGCACATATTTAATATTAATTTCTAGACACACACACTAAAAATATAAAGATTTATAAATTGTCAGACTTTTCCAAGGGGAATGTACTGCTATCCATAGGATAAAGAACTTACTTGTGTAGACCCCATAACAAAAGTGTAATTTTACTAAAGGATTAGTAGTCTTAACCAATTTAAAGTTAGTGTTCACATATGCTTGCAGTGAATGGAAGAATCTAAGATGGAGTTAACAAACTTTAGCACTAAGTGAGCTTGACTTTGCCCTCCCTTTGGGCTTTCCTTCCCTTTATAGAGACACAAAGGATTTTCCATGAAACTCCTGGCACTGAAACAATGGATTGATTTGCTGTTGTCTATTTTGTATGAAGTGACTAACTTGAAACCCAATTTTACTGTAGCTGGATAGACTTTTTAAAAACTAGGAGCAAAGATTGTGTTTGCCAAATGAGCAAAACAAAGTCATTTTTCAGTTAATCTTCATTGTGAAAATATAACAAATACAAATGAGATAGTCAAAACCTTACAATTTAATTAACATTGAATCATTTTTATAAATATATAGAATAAAATGCAAATGGTGAAGGAAAAGCATATTAAGTAGTAAATTAAAGAAGAAAATTAATGATGCTGTAACACAGCATTCTTTTGATCAGAATTCACCTGGAAAATTTGACAGTACATGCAAATAATGAAGAGATGAAAAAATCTTAAAGAACAAAACACCACTCTCTTTGTCCTCACTGAGCAGTTATGGTAAAATATCAAAATCATCTACAAATAAACATTTACTATTATAGAATTCTTCAACACTGGCATGTTGAACTTATGTAATGAGTCCTGAGGTTACTGAGCACTGCTGGTTAGAAGGACTCACAGGACAAAACAGAGATGTAAAATGGTGTGTGGGTTACAAATAGGTGAATGAGAAGTTACCTGTCTTGTACAAATTACAGAAACTGCCCACAAAAAAGGAATCAATCTGAAGGAAGGAGCCTATTGGTGTAGAGTCTGAAATAGACAGAATTAAAAACTACTATATTGAGAAATATAACAATCAAAGCTGGAAAGCATAGAATCCATCTTAAAATGCAGTGAGCAACTTGAGGTGGTAAAATCTGTAATATGACTAGGAATTATCTTGAAGCCCAAAGCTTTAAAAATTGTAAAGAACAGGATGCTTATAAAAAGGTTTATTAAGGAAATAAACCCATGGAGAAAAAAAACTTTGTCAGTATTCTAAAAGAATCAAACTCTCAGTATTAAAGCAAAGCTTGTCCACAAGGCTGAGTGAGGTTGGCTGTGGTGGTTTACACTTCTAATCCAGCATGTAGAAGCCTGAGGCAGGAAGGTCACCAAGATGAGGGGTCCCTGAGATGCATGTGAACTTCAGGCACACCAGGTGTAGGTGGAGTTTTCCTTCCCACCAACTAGTTCCCAAATAAACACATAGAGCTTCTTACTAATTTGAAGGGTCAAAACTAAACACAAAGGGACTACCAAACCCTCTGCCTTGTCTCCAGGTTGCTTAGTTGCTGGGAACTGTGTGCAACAGGCCACCTGGAAGAAAAACAAAACCACATAAACCACAAAATGTTCCCTTCTGTAGCCAACCAATCAAAAGCGTTGACAAACAGGTTGCCCTACCAAAAATAAGACTGAAAAATTCTCCTAACCTTTCCCAAATATCAACCAACCAGAAACTGACCCATATCTCTCCCTGCCAACTGATATAACCCTGTGGTTTTTGCCTTTAAATACCCCAGAAGTAGACTAGAAAGGCACCTTCTCTGGTTGCTGCTGCATGAGTTCACTAGACAAGGTCCCAGCCACAGTTGGATATAGCCATGAGCCTTATTATTAGTATGCTTTTACAGTTCGGTGAGTCTGTCTCCCTGGTGGTCTTTGGGGGTCTTCTCCTCCTGGGCATAACAAATTATAAATGCTTGGTCAATAGCTTGGACTTATTACTAACTACTTCCTACAACTTGAATGAACCCATTTCTATTAATATGTGTATTGCCATGTGACTCACGGCTTTACCTGTCCTCTAGTGTGTCTTGCTTTCTCTGTATCTCCTGGCAACTCCTCTGACTATGCCTTTCATTTTCCCAGTCCTTAGTTTAGTTGTCTTGCCTATAATTCCTGCCTGACTACTGGACAATCAGCTTTTTATTAGCAATGAGAGCAAAACATTTTAATAGTGTACAGGATTATTCCATTGCAGCAGGAGCACCATATTTGATTCTGTCTCATACGTGAAGCCAAAGAACACATAAAGGAAGATAAGTTTGGAGAAGAGATGCATGTGGTGTGGAAGAGTCATTATGGTTCGGGTGCCATTAAAGTCACAGACAGGAAGCTGTAGGCATGAAAGAAATCAACTCCAATCACCCTGGTTGAGTTTAACAAGCTTAGCCTAGCATGTTCAGTGGGGAACTGGACTGGACTGCACTGTTTGACAAATCTCCTTGGATGCATCAAATTCGCTCTCGCTCTCCCTCTCCCTCCTCCTCTCCCTCTTCCTCTTCATTAGCATTTATGTCTTCAGTCCATTCTGTTTCTGGGTGAGCGGGCTGTCCTTCCACAATGCTCCTATTCATCTCAAGGTCAGTATACATTTGGTTCATTTTTGGCATTAATATTGTTGGAAATTACTCATTAACCTACATTTACCTGTTTTTCTTGCTTGGCACATAATACCCAGCAAGTGTTCCAGAACTTCCTTTGTTATTGTGCAGTGCTATGTCCTGCTCATCTTGTTTGCTCTATGTCTCTCAGAGTTCAGATTAATTTCACAGCTTAATCAGGAGGGAAACTTCTCTGACACACTTTTAGCTCCCTGGGACTTTCTAGGTTTGATCTGGCTTCTTTTCATCTTATAACACTCCATGCATTTCATGTTGCAAAAATCTTCTTGTTAGTTACTGTGACATTAGTACTATGTGATGTTAGTTAGTACATTGATGTCCCAGGGTTGATCATATAATCTGACCTCATTTCTTTACATTAAAAAACACAGGACCAAACACAGTAATGAATATTAAAAGTTCCTTTTCTATTTTTTCTTCTAATTTCTTTTGTTTGTTGTTTTGCTTCTTTTCAATATAGGATTTCTCTGTGTAGCTTTATAGCCTGTCCTGGAACTCACTCTGTAGATCAGGCTGGCCTTGATCTCACAGACATCCACCTGTCTGTGCCTACCAAATGCTGGGATTACAGGCATGTGCCACTTCTAATTTCATTTTGATTAGTAGTTCCTACTAACTGATAGAGATTTTCATGAGCCACAGTATGAAGATAATCCTTTAAATATTTGTACACATTTTACTTCTGTGTTGTGTTTTATTTTGTGATTGAATCATGATTTTTATAGTTCATTTGAAGGATACTTAACTTTATCTTATGAAACACAAACAGAATTAAACAACAAAAAAGGGAGGTACTACAAAATATAATCAAACTAATAGTTTACATGTTATTCTTAAAAATATAAATAAGAATATAAGACAACACTTGTCTCCAGTCAATGAATCCCTTAACCACAGTGAGATGACTGTATGTTGAGATAAAGAGAAACTTTGTAATTACTTAAGTCACACAAAATCCAATCTGGCATACAGTTTATGTTTGTTGAACAGAAATCCAATGGGTGTTGCTTTTTGCATCCTGATGTGATTTGGACTCTGATGTGGCACCAGAAGCCCCTTTTCTGTGTTACTGGCATGAAGCAAACAGTCGGAATGCACCCTACCTCCAGAAACGACAAACGCTTGCTAAGCAAGTCAAATCGTACTGCTCCACTCACACTAGTTCTTCACCACCAGCTTACGTTATTTCTTTAGCCAATGACTAAGCTTGAGCAGACACCCTGCTCTCTCTCCAAGTTTGCTAGAGTTTAAATAAAAATTTAAACTCTGGCTGAAGTTGTATTTCTAATATAATAAGCATCCTAAAATGCCAATACAATATCCACAACTGATATTTCATACATAATGAAACTTAATAAAGCCGAGTTTAATATGAGATGTCTTCTTTTTTCATTTTGGTAGGATCCATTCATTTGGGCACTCTCTACTACGAATTATTTATTCTCTTCTTGCTTTAAGTTTGTATTGTAGTCATAACAGATCTGTGATAGTTAGTTCTTACTGCATATGATTTGATTTATAATTACCTAGAAGATACAGGAAAACCCATCACTGTGACTGTGAAAGTATTTAGAAGAAGATTATTGAAGGCTAAAACCTGACCCTGACTGTGGGGAGGACCATTCCGTAGACTAGGGAATTTGAGTGGAAAAGGAATAAGTGACTTGAACACCAGAATTCATCTGTCTGCTTCCTAACTGCAGATCCCATGTGACCAGGGGCCTCATATCTTTGTTTCATGTCTTCCCTCCTTTAACAGACTGTAGCCTCTCAAAACATAAAAAATCCCTTCAGTCATTTTTGTCAGTGGCAATGAGAAATGCAATAAGAAGATCTGTTTAAGCTTTGCTATAAACTTTTCTGTGTTTGTTTTCTCACGGTCATCTAAATGCAAAGATGCCTTTATTTCCCCCAACTTAAGTATTTCCAGACAAGCGAAAAGTTCTTGGTTGGCAAGCTGAGGGTTGACTGAATGTGTTTCTCACAATAAAACATTGACGTTGTTTTTCCTGTACTCCTACAGGGCAGCATTGCTGCACCTGGTGCACCTCTGCAGTCAGTAGGCACATTCTTACCATGCATTGCTCTCCATCCTGTAAACTGTCCTTGAAGTTACCATGACCAATTTGTCAGAAAGTGGGGAAGCATCTTTTTTTTAAAAAAACATAATTCTTTATTGATTCTTGGGAAATTTCACATCATGCACCGCAGTCTTTATCAATTCCAAATCCCTCCATTTCTGCCCCTCGTCCCTTTAGTATGCTTCCCCAATACATTATAAACAAACAAACAAACAAACAAAAACAACCAAAAAACCCCCACCTTGCTCCTCCATGCTTCCAGTGCCTCTTCATTCATCCTAGTGCATCAGAACCCTTGGTGTGTTCTGGAGTATACCCCTTTTGTTCAATCAGCCCCACTTGCAAAATGTTCATTACAATGAGTCATCGGTCTGGTTCAAGGCCTCTTGTTTCTGGCACACCATCTCCACCATGTTGGGCCCTCTTTGAAACTTCTCTGGGATATCCTTTTGTTGCTCTGAGTCATGGAGATTCTGTTATTATCCTTCTATGGAATCAGTCCCTTTGAGCACTCCAGCAAGTCAAAGATGAGGCAGCTGTTAGGGTGGGCCAACACACATCCCAGGACATGGGTCAGGGTACTAGTTGAGCTGGTTTGCCCAGGCCATTGGGACAACCTCCCTCAGGTTAGGGACAGAGCCAGCTCTCCTAGGCCCATGTCAATGTGACCAGCTATCCCATACCTATGGTGCAGGAAGGTGGCATCTCTCCCATGAGGAATGGATCAAATCTCCCATGGAGGAAGTATCACCAGCTCTCCTGCTATAGTGTCCATTGAGGGCAGTGCCAGCTGCCTTGGGACCAGTGATGTAACATGAATTGATAAGAACCCAGATATTGGGAAATCAAGCTGAAGATCAGAAAAGCAAAGAAGCCAGCCACTATCTCTCACCTCTACATAAGACCAAAAGAGCTTTCCTGTCCTCAGAGTGTCTGAGAATAAATCTCCAAGACTGACTCTGTTCCTTCCTTTTATATCTCTCAAATCCTGGGATTAAAGGCAGGTAATCCCAAGTGATGAGACCACCTTTGTGTGAGCTGTTTTTCTTTAGGACTGGATCAATTTCCTATAGCTCAGTGTGGCCTTGAACTACAGAAATCCATCCACCTGTCTCTTGAGTCCTGGGATTAAAAGTGTGTGCCACAACTGCCTGGCTCTAAGGCTAGCTGTTGGGATTAAAGGTGTGTAACAGCCCAGCCTGGCTCTATGACTTGTGGCTAGCTTTGCATTCTGAGCCCTCAGGAAAGATGTATTAAATCATAAACAATATTTCACCACAAGTGGGGGGCAGGGATAGTTCAGCGCAGCCCTTGGGTTTCAACACATATCGTTGACACCCCTCCTCCACGAGCTATGAACATTAGCCCAGACCCTGACTACTGTTGAGCTACAGACCCAGACAGGGTCCACTGCAACAGGAACCACAGACATTGACTCAGACCCACCTTGGCTGCATTAGGGCCATGAACTCAATGAAACATGACCCCTTCCTGCAGCAGCACAGGACATCCATATTAGCATGGCCCTGGCAGAAGCTTGGACCTTGGAGAACAACATGGACTCATGTCTTTGACCAGAACTCAGTCATAGCACTAGCCTTCAGTGGTTATGAAGCTTGGACATCAATGCAGACCTTCGCTGCTGCAGGGACATTGACCCACACATAACCACCCAGGAGCAATGTCATCATGTCCCCCATGCACCCCCATGGCAGCACAAGCCACTCAGATGAACATAGTCCCAGTGGCAGATTGGCCCATGGACAACACAGTGGCCACAGATGGTGATCCATGCACTGGGCACCCCCTTGGCCTTGGTGGCAACATGGGTCATGGACATCAACATAGATCCTGGCTGTCGCAGACCCAGATACGGTTGTAGGCAGAAGCCCAGGCTTCAAAGTCACTCTGGTCCTAGGTGGCATGCAGGCCACCAATATCAGCCCATTCCTCAAAGTTCTTGCTTCTTCAGATCCTCCTCTTACCACAGCACATGAATCATTGCACGACCATTCTCTCTGAGCTCACAGCCATATAGTTTCTCATGAGAGTGACACCCAATTGTCCTGTGGTTTGTGGTGCTGTGAAGGCATGTGGGTGTTTTAGGCAGGCTGAACTGTGAGGACTCAGGCTGTCCCATGGTGACACTTTAAAAAAATGAATCTAAAAGAAAATGAGAAAGAAAAGAAACCATTTTAATATTGGTAGGGAGGTGAATAAGATGTGAAGGAAAATGTAAGGCCCCTACTCACTCTTCAAGTAAAATACCTACGTACTTGGAAGGGAATGGAAAGTTCATACTACTTGGTTTTCTGAAATTATTAAAAGTTAAATGTACACCAGCTTCTAAACAACAAGTATTGTATTTCATAATTTAGCAGTCTAATTTATGCCAATGACTAGAGCTTCTTTATCAAATTTCTGATGTGGTATTTTAAACTTGATATTCACTTAACATACTCAGCGTTCTATCTTCAGGTTCAAGTAACATCAAATGCCTGTAGCTGGTGCTTTTGAGGAACCAGACAGCTTCGCAGTTACAACAGCAGTTCCTAAAATACATGCTGTAATATAGAATATTAATTATGGTGGCTCTTGTTTGGTTAAAAAAAAAGATGCTTGTGCTGCTTTATTGACCGAAAATACTGTATTTATCAGAATCTGAACCTGGGTAATCTATTAAACTAAGAAACTGACTAGCCCTGGACTTGTTATATTAATAAGATCTAGAATTATTACTCTAAGACATAAGAAAAATTACTTTAATTTCTGAGGATAAATTAAATGCTGCAATACTCTAAATGCATTCATGTGTGTTAGTAAGGAAATGAGGCAAAATAGTCTGTGCTCACATGTAGTTTTCAAATTTTTTAATTTTATTATGTGTGTGTACATGAGAAGGTGTCTGCATGTGCTGTGTGTATGTGTGTTGGTGTGCACACCTATGCTTGAGCTTGCAGAGGTCAGGGATAAATTCCTGTATCTCCCTCGATACTTCCCACTTTACTTTTGTTTTGAAAAAGTTTCTCACTAGAAGTTTTGGCTAAGCTGGCTGGTTAGCCTGGCTGTGTTCTCGTAGAACTGTGGTTACAGGTGAGACCCATCAGGTTTGGCTTTTATATGGGCAATGATGGTCCAAATTTGGCTCTTCAAGCTTGCATGTGAATGAGTCATATCCCCAGCTCCAGCTGGATGCTTGTTTAAATGAAAAACATAAGCAATGCAAATCAAGGTTTACTACAGTAGTACCAGACTAACCCATAAATGCTGAGCTGGGATGATTGGCACCTTGATTTGGTATGCTTTGAACTGTACCTGTAGTCTATCATGCTATTATATTTTGTATTTGAAACCATTCTACTAGTTACTTAGCCATATTGCCTAGCAGCCACAACCATCAGGATCCCGTTCCCAGTTCCCATCCTACCTGTTTGCTTCATTAATGCTAGAGTGGTCTTCCTAATAACTCTGATTTTTTTTCCAGGAAGATCCCACAGCCTGCTCCTGGCTGCCATTACCAGATACAGTTCTTTAGTGACCCCTGGTCTTGAATACTGCCACTCTTTCTGTTATGCATTAGGACACCCTTTCCCTAGAAGACTGAATTAACTGCACACACACACACACACACACACACACACACACACACACACACACACAGATGATGCCATTTAGTGTGTAGAAACTTTTATGCTCACATGCCTTTGTGCAAGCCATTCTCTTAGCCCAGAATGCATTCCTGACCTGAATAAGTTCCTTTTCGCAATTAATGTGAATAGGTACCTGAGAAAAAGTGACAAGAGAGGCAGTGCTTATTTTAGCACAATTGGAGATAGACACAGTAATGGATGTGTCAGGCTAGTGGCTATACTGCATTGGCCATCAAGAAGCAGAGTGGTGAATGCTGTTCTCCATCTCACAGTCATATCTTTCTTTTTATATTCAATCTGGACCATGGCTGGTAGAATATTGACACCTGCATTCAGGGTCAGTCTTCTATCTTTAGATAAAACTGTCTGGAATCAGGGGCCATAAATGCCCAGGGGTAGAGGATTCCCTTGATTTTTCTCCTACCTGAAGATGGAATAATTCACTCCTCTTTTAGAGTAAGTCAGCATGAAATTACCTATCTGTGTGTTTGTCAATTAGGTGACCAATTGAAAGTACCATCATTCAATGATAAAAGTAATAAGGAATGTATAAGTAAGTCATTTAGGTTTGGAATTGCTCAAAATAAGTCTTCTTGCTTTTTCAATCTATAGTTACATCCAATGAGATTTAGTCTGCTGTATGTGGCTCCTTTAGAAGACCTGAGAGTTGCTGATTTATGAAGTGTATGAATTCATCTCTAACAGTCCCAAATGCTGAGGAAGTAAAAATGAGACTCCAGTTGCTTGTCTAGTGGGGGCTGTTCAATGTTTCCAGGGTGGTGTCTTGATGATTCTTTCTCCAAAGGAGATGTGTTGTTCCCACATGGTAGAAGGAAGGCTAAAGGGAACAAGGTCCCTCTATGAAGCTCTTTACCCTAATACTCAATCCTTTTCATGAGGGATAAGTTTTCATGGTCTAATCATCTCAAGTTCCCACTTCTCATTGTATTTCATGGTCAATGCCTGTGTCTGAAAAGGACACAATTCAGAAATAGCACCAATGTCCTCTTCATAACAACCTTTCAGAAATGCTCTCATGAAAACAGGGAGGAATAATATGTCACTAGCCATTTGGGTATCGTTTAGCTCAGTTAAGGTATTACTTACAATTAATAACCACAATTATATTTAAACACAAAGTCCTATTCCCACATGATCCCCCTACTCCTTCCATGGAGAGCAAAGTCTAGCTTCCACCTGTCACTCAATGGCAATGTGCCTTCACCTGGGACCAGCGGCAGCAGTGTTCAGCACACATTCACCATAACTAATAGTTGATGTCGCAGGGTGTAATAACTGTAGTTGATACAGAGGAATTCCTCCAGACTGCAGAAGTGATGTGCTGGCTTCTTCAAAGAAGGGTGAGGGAAATGGCCAGGTATTGGCACCTGTCTGTCATTGATATTTCTCAACCTAAGCTTTCCCAGGATCCTTAGGTAGAGGCACATAAAGAACAGTGTGTGAAGGACACACACATCCATTGTATCCCATACTTTCAGGGACTCTAAGTCAATATTTATTCAGTCTCTGGAAATTTGTTGACATTTTAGCTAGTTTTCTAAATCCTGTCTTGTCACTTTCCCTCCCGTAGTCTACTGAAAGCTTAAGAAAGAAAGAAAGAAAGAAAGAAAGAAAGAAAGAAAGAAAGAAAGAAAGAAAGACCAATGTTTCCTTGATCCTCTGAGAGATTTGGGAAATTGTATTGCTTTATTGTCTTATATAATCAAAATTCTGATATTCTAAATGAAAGGTAAGATATTACTAAATATTTTGTTTTTGTGCAATGAGGTGAGCATTCCTGGGAACTTGTAATAAGCTAAGTAAAAGCAGAAGTCTCTAACCCACACAGATTATTTCCATTCATTATTTTTTTACACTACACCAAGAAATCTTTGTAGGAACCATAACTAGGTTTACTACATTCTTTTTAATGACTGCATAATTGTCCATAAATCATGCAAGTAATTTTATGTTTACACATGAGCATACTTCTTAATAAAAATTGATTAGAGAAAATATAGTTTAATATCAAAATGGTACATTAAAGTTGATATTAAAATACTAGGAATTGTTAAAGGGAATGATTTGGCTTTTGAGTGTAAATTCAGTTACAGAAGGGAAAATATTCAAGTAATGTTAAAATTACAGAATTATAGTAAGCCAAGGCATAAATACTTTATTAAAGATAAGTTAGGTAGGAGATACAGGTAACAGTAATGCTCATATTTCTGCCATTGCTACAGTAGAACTCGTAAACACCTATAAATGAAACTTTGGAAATTAACATCAAATTTAATTATTATTTATTTTACCTAGACCCCTTTCTGACTATCAGGAACACATATCTTATAAAAGTCATTATTTCTGCACCTACAGTTTGTGAAGAATAATTGCATCACAGTAGTTGGAGCACATCAGGATCTGGACTCAGCAAGGACTTCATTAAGTCCTGACTGAGTTTCAATTTCAAGAGCAAGTGAATACTTCTTATATTGAGAAGGATTCCATACGGGCTGAAGGAACTCTTTAAAATGGATGCAAACATGAAAAAAAAAACACCCTAAATTACAGAAAGTACCTAGCACAGATACGCATGTGTATTTCTAATATTTTGTTACTATTTTTGGTGTTAATATAACATGTAGCAAACCAGAATTTCCAATGTCAATTGGCAAACAGCCAGGTTAGGGATCGCAGAAGTAAATTTTTATCATTTAAAAGGGCATTTATGAAAAAATAGGGATACATCACAACAGCATTTGTATCTCACTTACAGTTTGCATCTCTCACTGCCTACCTGTCTTTTCATGCTAAGTAATTAAAGTACCATGTACTTCATATCACATTGAGATAGCTAAGGTGTATTAAGCTGTGCAAGGTATTAAGTAACTCCAACTTTCTAAGCCATTAGAGGCGTTGCTGTGGCTAATACATTCTAGCTGTGTAGCCATTATTTCAATGGTAGGCAAGTGATTCAGGCTGATCTTCCATCAGGGAGCCTTGACTATCAATAAAACAAAAAAGGGAGCTTTCACACTTAGCATAGCAGATGCATATGTGATGGTTTTGCACAGGAGTGACTCAGTGCTTCTCTCTCGTCACCACACTCAGTCCCAGGGACATCATCTCAACCTCACTGATGCGTGGAGATCAGGGAATTTTGTTTCATCCCTCAGAGCTACCCCAAAAGAAGTTTTTGATAAATATAGTGTATTTCTCTTGTAGATGTACTAATTTTAAATGAGGCTTTACAAATTAAGTAAAGAAAGAAACATACAACTAAAACAAATTAACAATTTAGGTTTATCAGTACAAAAATAGTTAACATTTCAGCGTTTACTTCTAACATTTCTATGGTTAAATTTTACCTGGTTTAACAGCATAACATCCACCACACTTCATATGTTGCGTACATGAGTAAATGTGATTTCACTTCTTCCTGTATGAAACCCTAACCATGCCATCATTTGCTTAACTGTTTCTGTCATTGATACTTATCTCTGATGTTTGATTATTTGACAATGATTATATCTTAGAACTATCTATTTGAATTTCAAATACTGTCCTTGAGATCAGTTGGAAAAGTACAATTATTCTTTCAAAGTATTTGGACGTTTTTAAGACATCGAAAACCTATTTCAATATTATCTTCCAACAATTTTAAATTTCTAATCCCACTAGTGTACAGAAGAGCATGCATATTTGAAGCCTCTAATTAATTCTAATTTATTAAATTAAGGCACAAAACTCAAACATAACTATTGAGTGTTGGATCACCAATGGTGTTCTCTTCCCCAGGGACAGTTTCTCCCAGTGTCAGCATTCTTTAGTTGCCTTCAATTCCATGTAGGGTTGAGGCCGCCCTCATCCACTTTGGATGTCTATTGGTGTCATCTTTTTCAGTTCAGGGTCTTTGTGGGTGTATCTCTGGCATTATGAAGAGACATAGTCTCACAGCAATGCCCCTTATTCACAAAATGCCTCTCACAAAATGATCTCTCTCTCTCTCTCTCTCTCTATATATATATATATAGATATAGATATAGATATAGATATAGATATAGATATAGATATAGATATAGATATAGATATAGATATAGATATAGATATAGATATAGAGATGATATATATATATATATATATATATATATATATAGAGAGAGAGAGAGAGAGAGAGACAGAGAGACAGAGACAGAGAGAGAGAGAAATAAAAATATGGTTTCCTTTGCCTCATGATGAGCAGGAGTTGAGACTTTCTAATAAGTGTGTTTTCTGTTACTGGTTTGTTCATCACCAGACTTCCTGGATGAGTGGATTTGAGTTCCATCATTTTCTATAACATAATACAACTATAAAAATCCTGAGATTTATAGTTCAGACTGAAGTTATATGTCAGTATTCCCTTCTCTCCTCCATTCTCCAGACACATGCACATAATTTGCTAGGCTCAGGAAGGGAGAATAACATTTTTGACTCCTCCATCAAGGACTCAACTTTATGATTCTTCTGGTTTGCATCACTTGGCTGTAGTAAACATTTGCATTGCAAAGCTCTCTTCATAAACATTGCCTAAAGGATCAGTAGCTTCAACCTTACTGGATACAGGCTTATTTACTATCTGCCTGTGTTTTGCACTAATCACAGTGTTTTCCTTATGGGGGTTTAGCTTTTCTACCCCGATGATGACTGCAATAGTCAACCATTAATAATGGATGTGCATCTGTTTTCAGAGCAGGGAGCCAGAGTGAGTTTAGGCATATACTAAATGAATTCAGCTGCATCACTCAGCTAAAAGGATTCTGGGCTGTGAGGGAAACATCCAAAAATATGGCATTTCCTATATGACTGTCTGGGATTTCCAAAATACAAGTCTTGTTAACAGAAATCCACTCCCGACAAATTATTTTGCATTCTTTGATTTTCTTTTTCTCTCAACGCCCCCTCCCACATTGTTCTGAGGTCATCATGACCTGGTTCTTCTGTGTTCCATCTATAATATGCTGAAGAAACAGAATGAGTTGGATACACAATCCACATAGGAATATTCATTCCCTTCTACCACTCTCTGAGCGGAGCGTCAATAAGCAGCTGTTTGGGAAGGTGCCGTGACAGTGTAGCATCTGCAGCTTCTAAGTGATGTCTTTGTCAAGCATGCACTTCACCCAGCTACACTGCTGGATGTTACAGTACAACATGGAAGATCACCCCAGTGTGGACTCCTGGGGTATGCTCACACATGGCTTGAGTCCACCAAAAGGAAAGCTTGTAAATTGTGATTTCAAAGAGATTGATGATGTATGTGGAATATTCTTTCAGAGTGCCAAAGAGGTGCTTGTTCCTGAGGCTTGAAAACTATGTTTCTGGAAGATATTTTTTTCATTAAAGTTGATGATGTTGCTGCAACTCTGCAACGGTGTGTGTGTGTGTGTGTGTGTGTGTGTGTGTGTGTGTGTGTGTGTGTTGTATTAGAGAGAGAGGGGGAGAGAGGAGAGAGAGAGAGAATATCCAATAGCAGATATGTTGTATGACAAAGTCTTTGACCATCCATCTCATTGACAGCTATGATGTGTTCATTTTTTTTTTCTTCTGGCCATTTGCTGCAAACATGGGACATGTTGTCTTGTTATTTGCATCCGTATTTCCAAAGTGTACACAGTGTGAATTCTTAAGGAGCTGTGCAGCACCTTATCAATCTATAGCGTGGAACCTGCTTCATACAGTAGGAGACATTAAGCACAGACCCAAGTGTCCAATAAACAAGGTCTTTTCCAAGAGGCTGGATTTTCTTTTTATGAGGTGTTAAGTAAGGATGGCTTCATCAGTGTAAAACATTGACTGAATTGGCACCCAGCAAATACTTCTATAATTGAGTGTTTCATTTTGCATGTCACACATGCAGGTGGGCTGTATGTGGGATGAAAGGAAACAGGGCTTGTGGAGAACACATGAAATCGCTAATTAAATTTTCAAGCCTAAATGCTCCTTTAGAACTTCATTTACTCAAAGCAAAAGTGATACAAAACATTTTAAGTTACTGTAGCGATTCCATCAGAATTTTCCTTCCTTTGGGTTTCTGACTTGTTACCTTTAGAATCTCCACTAGCCAATCATTTTGTAACATTATTTCAAAAATAATGTGTTTTACGCTAGCTAAATCCATTTTCAATCATCTCCTCACTGAAGCAGGCATGTGAGGACATTATTAAAATTCAAAAGTTCCACCTGACTCATAATGAAAGCATTTATGTGTTTACACAAGATGAGAGACACATGGAGATACTCGGGTTTTTCAACATATGTGTTCCACACAAGATAAGAGACACATGGAGATACTTGGTTTACAAATTCCTGGAATTTTTATCAAAGTTTGGTGAGGTTTTAAAATCCTTGGTTTAGGTGGCAATTTGAGCAAGAATTCAATAATTTGCAAAATATCAGAGAAAAACTACAGGCTGTTTGGGGGTTATCAACAAAAGAGTTCAGCACTTTTGAAACTCTCACCCTGTGCTATAAAATAGAAAGTCACCTGTGTCTAACCTTTGTTGGATCCTTTTATGTTCAAGGAAGTTCTTGTTAAACTAGCAAAATGTGGAAGAATAAAAGGAACTTGACAATTCTATTCACTGTTCTTCATGAGTTTCCCAAATAATAAATGGTGAATTTATATAAATTGCTATAGGGAAACAAGACAAATCTACAGGGTATTTTCAACTTAACCCAAACAGAAGACAAGTGTCATAGAGAAAAACAAAGCTTGAATCTGGGAAAAAAATTGAACTCTTGGTGCAATTTCTGCATGTCTCAAAGGATAAGTTAATGACTGCCTTATAAAATAAGTGGTTTGGCTAAGTGAATATGCAGTTACATGGTGATTTGGATATATATATAATCTTTTATATTTATTGAAAGACAAGACAGCATAGTCACTTATTTTTCTCAACTATATGATAATATAGCTGACACAAGACAACTAAAGCAGGCTTTTTTTTTTGGATTCACAGTTTGAGGGGCCAGTCCATCATAGCACTTTACAGTATGGCAGTGAAGGGGCTCTGGCAGTGCAGGAGAGGGCGTAATTGGTCACTGTGTCTTCCGGAAAGAAGCATATAGCTTTCTCTTCTCTTTGCATTCCTTTCAGAATCCAAATACACAAAATGGTTCTGCCCATAGTCAGTGTTAGAAAACATTCCTTACCTAAGCTTTTCCAGAAACATCTTTACAGACACACCCAGAGAGTTACTGTCTAGGTGACTCTAAATCTTAGAAAGGTGACAAGACTAAACAGCATAGATGAGAGATAGATGATTGATAGATGATAGATAGATAGATAGATAGATAGATAGATGATAGTAGGTTGGTTGATTGATAGATGACAGAAACATATGAATATGGATAAATAGATAGATGATAGAGATATAGAAAATTGATATATGTATATTCATAATAGAAAATGGTAAAGAGGTGATTCATAGATTACAGACAGACATGAGAACCACTTATCCTGAAAACAAACTAGTCTAATAAGATTTAAATGAACAATATTGAAAGTGTTTTTGCTTTCAGAATAATACCTATATTCTTAGGCATTAACATATGACTGATATTTAAGTGAACTGTCATACTATTTTTTATAATAGATGAAATAAATATTCCGTAAAAATAAACTCTAAATGTGAAATCTCCTAAGAGAGAAAACCAACAGCAAAAACTAAGTATTGTGGTTTTATGAAAGCTGATAATATTTAATGGACTTGAAGGTATGGGATGTTTCCTCATGGCTCAATTACAAAAAGTTTTATACTGACAATTTTAAATCTATGCACTTTTGTTACAAATTATACTTTAATTTTAATAATATATCTTTAGAAATTCAATGTACATTACGAATATACTTGACCACCATTATTTGTTCCTAAGTATTGGTAAGTTAGGTATCTTTAGATATTTATCACTACATACCTAAGAAGAGTTAAATATCAAACTGTACCAAATTAGATTGCAAATTGATGATAATGGGTTCAGATATAAAATTATGGAGGCACTTATTCCCCAAAGAGTTATATATGTTAAGAATGATTCATCAAAATTTGACTGGATGGATTAAATGGCTTATCACTCACTAAAGAAAATCACAGTGTTGAAACCACAAAAGCTAAGTTCCAATAAGTGTGCGTGTACGTAGCCTGAGGAAACAACATGCTGCCCAAATATTTTCGAGCGAGCTTCACTCTGGAAGTTAGTCCATGAGGATGCTAGGGATGGGCCTACTCAGTCTTCAGAAAAACAGTATGGTATTCTCCTACTATCATACACAGACACCCAGATCAAGAGCCTCAGAAGTTAGTCTAAGACCACTGTAACCTGAGCCAGTAACAAGGACACTCAGTGTCCATGCTTAACCACCAGCAAGTAACCAGAGCATCTTGGAAAGCACTCCCCCCAAAATTACAGGCACCCTAGATTCACCTATTATAAGGAGCAACTGCTATCTTTCTAGGCAACAGTTAAACCCCACCTCCATCCTTAGGAAAAGGGTAGGGGGTGTTAGAATTGATCATCCACTCTGACAAACACTGAATCCAGACTACAATTTCAATGTTCCTCTAATATTAACCTGCCAAATTAACCTTCTAATACCTCACTAACATTACCCCCAAATCACCCTGCTAATGTCCCCTTACTCGAACTTGCAGTTGCCACCAAATCAACTGTATTAACTGTGACTCTACATTTTACCTTCAGGAGATAACATTGACCAAATAGCCATTTGTTTTCTGAAAGATGCATTTCAAGATGAAAACAAAAACTAAATGGTATGAATGAATCTAGGAACAAATAAGTCATTGGGTAATACCTGGTCCTCAGAAAAATTCCCAGGAAATTAATTCACAGATTTTCCATTCCCTAGGGACAAGGCAGGACAAAAATGAAGCCATTCTCCCCTGTCCTACTCTCTGTCTGTTTGTCTGACTGACTGAGTCTATCCCACCATAGGGAATGGGCTGCAACAATCCAGCACATTATTTTATTTTTGTTTATACCCCACAAGACATTAGCGACATAATAAAACTTGCAACTTACCAATTCACCTAACAATAACGTTTGCTGCCTCCCAGGTGCAAAATGAAGTGTAAGCTCTCCTCATAGACTTCACATTCTCACCAGTCACAACAAGGAAACTGGATAACTGCAACATATAGATGACAATCAGTCCTCCTGGGAAAAGGGGGTAAATGGAGGAAGAGGAATGGAGGTGGTTTCAATGCAGAGCCTAGGCAAGGAAGACCTGAGGGAGGAGAATGTCCTGAAGGAAGCTGATGGAGAAGTACTCTAGCAGTGCCAACATCCAATTCAGATCCTCAAGAGTAGGGTGAGACCTGAATGTTCAAGAGAAGACTGGCATTTGTAGAACACAGTGCCCAGGAAAAGTACACTGAGAGAAGAGGGAGATAAGAAGGGGACAGAACAAACAGTGTGTCCTAAACCCTGGGGCCAGGAGAAGCCTGCACAAGTTGCCAAGAGCACAGTGGTCAGACTTAGTTTTTATGGAGATGTTCTTCTAAGAATTATCTAATTTCTCTAATCTGTAGAAGAGATATAAGACATGGCCAAATGGAACACAATGGCAGATATGGCAGTGGAGAGAAGCTGGGGTCCCTGGGTGTGCTACTGAGCATGCAGTAGAGACTAAGCATGTATACCAGGTCCTCCTGTGTGCAGAGATTACGTACCTTAGGTAGAAACTCAGATGTTCTGAATGTAGTGCTCATGATTTAGAATCATGTTTTCATTCTTTTCCTATGTCTATGAGTGTGGTGTGTATGTCTTATGTATGCATGCTCACATGTGTAGCTGCATGTATGTATGTATGCATGCTCACATGTGTAGCTGCAGGTAAGTATGTATGCGTGCTCACATGTGTGTACCTGCATATGGAGGCCCCTGATTATGTTGAGAATATTCCTCTCCCTCTACCACTCTTCCCCCATATCCACTAGGCAGAATCTCCCAACCAAGAGAGACTACCTCTTTCTAACCAGCTTCATGGACCCCTTTTTCATCCCGTGAGCCTGGGGTTACAGGAAGGCCAGAATCCTGCAGTGGGTATTCGCTCTGCCCATGACCTTGGGCTATCTGGCCCCACAGAGCCAGTGTTTCTTGTCTATCTCAGTGACCTCTTATGAGGCAGGAGGGTTGGGGTCACGCTCTCTTGGGTGGTGAAGAGAATGTCAGGGGCATAAAGCAGCCTGTGATCTGTCCCCCGCTTTCCTAGGACGTGGGCAGAGTGGATGCCCACTACAGAATCCCACCCAGCATTTGCATGTGTTCTATCGATTGACATCATCCTGGTTGCTAGGCAAACACTTAAATCCTCAGTCATATTTACAAAACTAGAATCACATTTTAATAAACCACCAGGTAACATTATGAATCAATATAAAATAAGCCTTGGTTATTTTTTAACTTACTTCCTCTGGCATAGTACAACTTTACACAGTTACCATGATTTTTCTAAATGAATGCTCATGAGTTCAAAAAAAGAAAAAGAAAGAAAGAAAGATTTAAGATTGACCTGGTTTCTCATTTGTTATAGAAGTGCTGCAACTTTTACCTCTAAGAAAAAAATAAGCTATAATAGTTATGTATTATTTCCCCAGTTAACTGTCAATTGAATTAATTATTTCCTTAGAAAAAAATGACATTTTAATGAACAATTTTTCCTGTACAAAACTCAGAATCTTCCCTAAATTATACAGTGTCTATAACTGGAGAGTAGTTTCTGGGTAGTATTTTCTTCAGCTTTGCAAAGATGAAAAGTTTATTCATTAGAATAAGATTTACATTAATATATGTATACCTATAAAATAGTCAGTAGACCATTCTTGCCATTTTTTTTTGCCTTTTCTAAAGATAATTATTATTACCGATCAGTTTTCTAGGGAGAAACATTCTTTCTGTCAATTCATCTTCTCCATCTGCTTCTACACACTGAGAAATTATCATCATCCATAATTTGTGATAGATTCTTGCCAAACGATGCTAAAACAATTTGGAAAGTGCCAGACAAGGATTCCTGCCAACTTTCCCAGCCCGCACGTGCTTTTGTTCCTCATGCCCTGCTCAGCAAAGTTGAATGCAAGAGCTATTTTTCGATAGGCTCTTTAAAATTTTAATTCTAAAGTAACTATGACAAGGAACCCATTTCTATCTATTTAGATCTGAAGGTAAGTTTTTCCCCTAAAAGAAGCAACAGAAATGGTCAGGCACAAATTCACAACCCCAGAGTAAGTCAAACCCACAACTTAATGAGGAGTAATTAGGCTGTTAGCTACTTAATGGCCCAGGTTGTATCATTGGATTTTTGGACTCAGTAAATCACAGGAGGGGCTTTGGTGTACAGTGGGCATTCAGAGCTTGACTAGTTGTGGTAAGGAAAAGCAACTTTTCAAATGCCATGGGCTGAAAGATAGATGCATCGGGGAGGCTGCTGTCTTCTGCCAAGTGCTTTAGTTTCAAACAGTCTAGAAAAGACGGGGGCCTGCCGAAAATGAATTCACCATTAAGCCAGTCCTCGGAGTGGCTCTTAAGCCAATTACCAGTCAATAAATCCAGCTTCCTGCCACTCATCTCTTGACAATATGTACTACTCAGTTCCATTTCAAAAAGTTCTCTAGATTTAATTCCTACTCTCTGACTTGACTCTTGTTTTCTGGCCTCTTTTTCCTGGGTTTCTTTAAACATTCTCCCTTTCCCCGATCACTTCAACTCCTGTGCTTTATTTATTTTTCACCCTTTCTCCTGGATAATGCCATCTTCCCAGTGAGTGAGAGTGCACATTCCCATGGCTTTATAGGTGTTCTATGCATTGACTAAATTGTCTTCTTCCTTTACCTCCTCCCAGCTCAGCCAGTAAACTGGTGTATCTCCACACATCTCAAACAGCTGTCAGCCTATGTGCAAGCCTTGTAGACAGGTATGCACAGATGGTGTACTTTTCTTTCCAAACATCCTGTGTCTTAGAAAAGAGTAGCACCTTCAGTTCAGTGTATCCCTCAATAAACAAAGCCTAAGCATTTTTGGTGATTGATTTTGCTGATCTCACGTAACAGCAAGGTCCCCCTGAAAATAAATCCTAAGCATGATCTCTCAATAACAGCAAACATAGTCACTCTGCCCGCTCCCCTTCACAGCACCTCAAGATCCTGCCGTTTTTTCTGCCGCTCACTACAAGACCCTCACCATCGTCCAAACACCAGAATTTATTCGATTGTACTTTCCTCCTATTTTTAAGGAAATAAGTTTTAACGATGAATCATCAAAAAATCTGGTTCCTTGCTTTGGTCCTATGCCCATAGAATCTGGTTTCCAAGGTATCCTCTTCACCACTCACTGCTTGCTTACCTGCCCTGGGACTCTGCTTTCAATTCTCCCAACCACAACTATGCTTTGTGGGCTTTGTATGCATGGTGGTACTTAGAACTTTTTCTTTATATAGAGCTATTCCAAAAGTAACAGTGTCAGGAGACTTCCTGAAACCTAAGACAAGAACATTGCAACATGACCCTTCTGAAGCATTGGAACCTTGTTAGCATTTACCACTTTTTACTAATATCTCACTTGACTTATGTTGCTTGTTTTTTTTTTTTTTTGTGCATGGTTTATTATCTGCCCATTCTTCACTTAAGTCACAAACACTCTCAGGACAACAACCTTGGAATCTAGAACAATGATTGAAGAGAGCTGGTGCTACCATGTCTATGTAAAATTTCCTTCACATGATTTTCAACTCATGGCCCTATTTCAGGAGATGGCAGGTATTTTGATGTGATGAGGCTCTCTGAAGGTTCAGGCTTGTGCTACAGAGCCCTGTCCCTTGGTCTGCAAGAGAAGTGAACAGACATCTTTACAATTCCAATGCCATGAACACAAGCCATTTCTGCACCATGCCATCCCCAATATCATGGATAGTGCCTTGAACCTGAGCCAGTATAAAGACTTCCTGCCTTAAGTAATTGCTGGTCAATGGTTTGGGCACAGTGATATCCTCTGGCTAATTTCAAAACAATGTTAGAAGCCACTGGAACAAAAATGAGTGCCTTACAAGCAATAACTGATTAATAAGTGTTTGTTGATATAGTGAACTGAAATTGCTTTCTGTCTTTGGGTACCTACCTTAAGATTCTGTCCATGATACTTACAAAGTTTCTAGAACTATAATCCATTCACCTTCCTATTTGCAAATGGAAGACTAGTGGTCTTCCTTGTGTGTGACATATCGATTCTGCATTTCTACTTTTGAAAACTACTAGAAGTTGTGATGAGCTAGAACACGGAATATGTACAGTTAAAATTACTTCAACTATCCTCACACTGCAGGGGATAATTATTTTAAATTTAAGAAGCTCCTAACAGATTCTAACCATTTTAATATTTACGTAACTATTGAGTCACAGTAGTTTGAAACAAAATTTATTTTTGACTAAGAGGCTTTAATGTCCCTTCATTAAAACTAAATATATTTTTACTTGAGAATTGGAAAGAGAAACACTCTTCTAATTGCAGAATTTCTAATACCCCTTTGGACGTTAATTACAGTTGAACTTAGGCTAAGCTTTAAAATGAGCTGGAGTTAATCTCTGCGGCTGCAAAGAAATATTATAAATGACATGAGAAGGAATCTGGTTTGTGTGTTCGTAGTAATTACTACTTTGTATTTGTATTTTTTAAAGTAACCAAAAAGTGAAGCTCAAAATATTGGTGCCTATTGATTCTCCAATCTTGTCTTTTTCCTCTAAGAAAACCATTTATCTCCATTTGTTTTAACTGCTTAAAAATGGAGCAATATTCACATACTTATATGCTGGATCTTAAATATATTCTATATGCAAATAAACTGTACCTCAGGAGGTTTACCACTGGTCCTGGATTCAGAATTTAGTTCTTTCTTATATGAACTTCAGTCTATCAGGTATTGTTCCCATAGAAATAGAAATCATAGAATTGGTTTACTGAAGTGAAAGAAGTGTGTAGGATCGTAGTGTCAGACTACACAAAAAGAAGACTTTCTATGATTATGTAGTACATATAAACATAGGTGCACACACAGATCTAGGCAGACAAACACACACACACACATACACACACACACACACACACACACACACACACACACACACACACGAACAAAGACAACAAAAACCTAATGAAGAATAAAATAAGAGGGAAACCCAAACTAATGCCACCAACAAAATGCCCACAGGGATTCATTCCTATAAATGAATTGATAATTAGACAGTATAAAACATCTATTCAGTGTCATAGCTTAATATATATATATATCCTTTCATTATACAGACATAGACTACACACCAGGGCTACAGTGATATTTAAAATCACTGTTCTAACTATTATTCAAGACCTGAAGAAATAACAAGGGCAGAGCAAGAAATGGGCTTGAGATGGAACAGTGACTCACTTCTAAGATTCAGGAGTCTGATGAACAAACCAAAGCAATAAAATCGCTTCAAAGAAGCAATTGCAGTTAGAAAGGACAAAGCCAGGATGCTCCTTTTTTCTAAACAAAGAGAAAAACAATTCTTCCATGAATAGAGAGACTAATGGTTTCTGAGAAGTTATATTAGGAAAAAGGAATGAAACAAACCACTCAAGGACAATGAGTAGGAGTGAGGTCCATATTCACCCTTGAAAATCTGTACAGAGCTCATCTTCATGCGCCCCAAGACTGGATTACAGAATACCCAAATACCCGCTCAACTACCATCCTCAGTATTTCTTTTAGGGTGTTTAGTGGTGGTACTCTGTTTCAATCTTTTATTTTAAAACTATTTTCTAACCAGTGAGAAAGCATTTCTTATGTGTATACAATGAAATATGTTCGTGTCTACTCCATCATTTCCCAACAACAAATCCAGTATCTTCCCAGGATGCTTCCTCCCTACTTCATGACTTTGACTGAAGCCAAAACCCCAAGACTTTCTGAGGCTCAAGCCTTCCAGGCAACAACCTCTCTCAATCCCGATCCAGGGGTTGCCTGGAACTTCTTTACTTTCCTCAGATTTTCCTTTCCCCTTCCTCTGATTTCGGGGCTTGCCAGCCTCTATCGCCATGTCTGCTGGCTTCTTCCATCGCCTTAATGTGACTATGAATGTCTTCTTGACTCCATTTCTCAAGAGAACTCAGAGAAACTGCCAGAATCCAGAGCACAGTTGTTCAAGTTTACCAGAACATGAGTTGGATTTTGGGTGCTTGACCTGGGCTGACCGTGAAAAACAGTCAAAACTAACGATTCAGATTCCTCCAGTTGACCTTATTTTTCCATCATTTACAAACTGACAATAAAGATACCCAAGACCAGCAGACTGCCACACATATAAAAGGGTGACCATGGCCCACATTCCCCGTGTTTCACCTCATGGAAGTTGGGATCTGAGCAACTGACAAAGAGAAAAGAGCATGGATGTTATTAAAGCAGAGGATCTCCAGGGAAACTCCTGCCCCAGGAAGCTGAGTGTTGGTTGCTGTTTTCCACTCTCCCAGGAACCCACAAGGAGATCTCAGAGCAACATGGAAAAAGATAACCCACGGGGCTGCTTCTGTTTTACATCATTGTTAGGCCTCTCTGATTTAGTTGAAGTTGTGCTGCATTTGCTTGTCATGGGCATTAATTGTTTCTCTGCTTATAAAACAAACTTGCCAGCATTGCAAACCAGTTGCCACTGTTGAACCATTCCATCATCTTCATGTGCCTCATACACATTGGCTATTTTAGTCATCAGCATGTAGTCCAGACTTTGAATATTGAAAGCTAATGTTATTAGTATATACATGTAAAGATGTTTTATCCTTTTTAAAAAGATACTTTTTTCTTAAGCTAATAGAGTTAGTTTAATTTTCATGTAAACAAATGATATTCAATATGTTAGGGTTCTAATCCTTAACAGCCAAAAAAACATCTACTTGCTGTTTGCTGGTGTTTCAGTCTGTTTCATTTCTTCAGTAAATAATACACCCCCATAATGGGGCTTGAACATATTTTTGGTTGGCTTTAGTTTTCTGTTTCAATCAGCAGAAAGGAAAGACAGATTCAGCCAAGGCAGCTACCACAGTGTGAGCACCAAGACTCTAGGGAGGTAGGAGAATGAAAGGAGGCATTTATGGAGTTTTTCCTCTGTGTGTTGCAATTTAATGAAACTTTATGAAAGTCTCTGCATTTGTTTTTAATCTTCATGAACTGTGTTTCATGCATCTAATTCTGTAGTTTAGTTAAATATTGTGTTCTCAAACTTCATAGCGTTTACCACCTTACATGCAAAGATTTGTTACAAAAAAGGCTAGACACGTCACGTGAAAATGTGGTACAGCAGGGACACATTTGAAACTGGAAAGATATAATGAATTGTAAAATTTATTTTTATGTTACTTGGCAATTCTTTATATTTTAAAAGAGAATACAGTGGAAGGTCTGGATATGAATACCTTCCCAGGAGCTATAAAGTTGGAGCAGTAACTTGAGGAATCATTGATCTAAAAGAAAGCATTCACCCGAGTTTTTAAAAGTAAATTAGATTGTCTTAGTTAATAATATCTCAATGAGTCCCATTACCATTTTTAAAAAGATGAATACTCTTCATATGCTTCTATAAATGTATAGAGATGCTATAGGTAGGGACTTTCCCACTCACCATGCAATGCTGCCAAAAGTTTAACCTCATTCTAACCATAAATAATGTGTAAAGGTTGCTGTCGACTGCACATTCTGCAGCTATTAACAGATGAACTCTTCAGGCAGGAGTGGCATCTCTCCTATAGTAGTCTTACTTCATTTTCTCATTCCAAAATGAATGAAGCAAAGTGTTAAACTGATTCATGCTGTTGCCATGGTTAAAATATTTCCTAATCAATTGGAATATTATTGGGTACTCTAAAAGTGTGGTATTTAAAGCAATCTCAAATTTGTTTGAAACTCAATAATTTTCTTTGTTTTAAAAAGATTGGAACATTTTTATCTGAAAGCTATCCTGTTTTCAAAAATAAATTGCACAGTCATAATAAAAAACTAAAATAGATACAGATTCATTTTATGACACTGAATTAAGGTTAAGGTGACATTTCAGCCTTTCTTTAAAAGCATATCAAGACATGTGTAAACTAAGTTAAAATCAAGGCTTTAATATCTATATTATAGATACAGAGTGAGTGAGTGATTTAATTGGGAGAACCATGAGAGAATGTTCCTAAAGCAAATCCTTCTGACACTTATAACTGTCATCATCTCTCATATGGCAAAAGAATTTTATTTACCTTCTTGTGATTCAATTTATGAAACAAACCTTTAAGGTACTCAAATACTTCAAAAATCATAAGCAACCAACACTCTTTTGGTCCACAGTTGGGGCTCACTACCTGCACATTGGCTAGTATCCAGTACCCAGTCTAGCAATCTTCTGAAACAGCAGTTGGTGTTAACTAAGTATGTTATACTCACAATGTCTAGATGCATTTGCCCATTACACACATGGAACACAGAAGGGCACATCTGTGCCTTGTTTTATCACTTTTTACCTTATGCCCTGGAATAAGGACTCACTGAACCTGGAGTTCACCATTAAAAGGAGAGAGGTGGGGGATTCATCTTAGTCAATGTAGTATGTTCATCGCTGTTGTCTCCAAACAAAAATACCAAAAATTTTAAAAGGGCCATCAGTCCCATTGAAATTTAAATATTTACCATAAAAATTTAAACAACAGATGGTTAGCATAACATGAGATATTATTTAGAATTGATATCAGGACTTCTCCAATTAAATAAATATTATAGATCTTTAAAGGCTTCTAGATTTAACAAAGCAGATTATTACAAAGAATGATTATTAATCCCATAAGTAAAGAATACTATGCAAATAAAATATTTGCCTTAGTAACAAAAATGAAAAAACAATTCCATGTAAATAATCAAAAAATAATATTCTCTGTCTCTGTCTTTCTCTCTGTGTGTGTGTATGTGTGTGAGTGTGCATGTATGTTTCTGTATGTCTGTGTCTCCTACTAGGGAGACATGTGTATTTATGTGAAGTGCTCACTTCCATTTCTTTCTAAAGGGAGTGGTAATTAGTAAACCATTGCTTCTATCCTAAAAATGATGAAAAAAAAAAGGACAGTCCAGGGTTTTCCTTTTTTGACTGCAGAATTATTCAACTTTTATCCATCTACTAAAAATAAAAATAAAACCTAATTTTAAACTTTTGGGTAGGAAAAAGAATTCCTATCCTTTTGTTCACCAATGGATCAATTTCTCTCTAAACAAAGAAGATTAAAATAAGCCAAAAAAAAGACATAGAAACAAAAGATATTATTTCTGCCAACTGTATTTGAAAAACAATGGCCAATCTCAATACACATCTATCAGTTCAACTTTCCCATTCTCTGGCAATTCTTTTTTATTATTCATTATGAAGCTGAGGTAGCTGTAAGAAATGCATGCCTCTGGTTAGCTCTGAAAGACAAATATGTCTCTCTAATAAATATGAGGTCCAGCTTTGGATCAATGAAGTAGGAGCCAGGATTCCTACAATCAGCTAATGAATCTTTGACTGGTTTTTTTTTTTTTTGCATATATCTGGAGAGGTTCACTTATGCTCTTCTGGCTTCACATCACCCATGTGAGCAACAGCAGGGCCTGTGCATTACCGAACCCTGTACACTTTAATTCTTTGCGAAAGCACTTTAAGATACTTCGATGAGAACTATATTAAAGCTAATTATTACTGTTATTCAGTTAGCTGCTTGTAAAACACTGTGACCAAAGGGCAGAATGAGCTCATTTCATGCTACATAAGAGATGCTGGAAATCATTAACGGAGCCAAATTCATCAGAGTCAACAATTCCAGTCCCACAAACATGTCACTGAAAGAGACAGAACATTAGTCGATGTGTTTGCACACCTAGTGTTATATTGACTCTGACAGGCAACTGGAAATTTTGGGGGGAAATGAATTATACTTATTGTAAGTGTGCTATAACTTGCAAGTGATTTATACTTGCATATCTTTCATGGAGTGACTTCTTAATTCAGGGGAGCCTCTAGCATTATAAGACTTCACTCACTGTAATTTCAACATCAGTACCTCTGTTGATCCAATAAATAGATTTACAATGTCATATACATTTTTAAATGCTTGGACATTTAAGAAAATCAACTTTTGCCAAGGAAGACAGTATTTATTAACATGTCTTTCTAAATGATTTTTTTCAAATAAAACATTACATTTAAATTTCACTTCCTTTCTCCTAGCTATTAAGTTAGTTAACTGAGGATATTTTTATACTTCACAAATGAAGTCCTTATGCAAAACCAAGCTGAATTTTCTGAAGTATTATTGAGAACATGTACCCACACTTTCAAAAGACTACAAGCCATCAACAATATGTTAGCATGAATTTTTTTCCCGTAAAAGAAACCAGAAACCGCTTGCCTTTGCAGAGCTCGCTCATTGATCAGAGGGTTCTCTTAAACTGACTTGTCATAGGAGCAAAACCTCACTTTCTTTCTTCCTTCCTCTCTCTCTTCTCAATGAAGAGGTCACTGATGAGAACAAGAATATATCACACACACAAAAGAGTGTAGAATTTCTCCTTGGCCTTTGCGAAAGGCGACATCCAAAGCAAGTTCACAAAACCTCACTTTTCACAAAGAGCCAGAATCTTAAAATAGCAAAACTGAGAATCTGCAGAAAACCTTTGCCGTGCTTTTATAAGGAAACATTGTCCTCAGTGCTAGAACATTATAAAAGTTTATGGCTTATGAATAATTGTTATTTATAATGTAACTCTTGAATGATTTTATTTTCCTTCTAGAACAGCCATTTGTTCTGAACTACAGAATTCAAAACAGGTATCATGAATGTGGACTAATTATATTAGACAGTGTAAAGTCCTAAAGTTACTTGGACCTTTCATAAAAGAGGTAAAGATATAGGAAATGCTACCTCAAAATACAGAAATACCTGAAATTTGCCTTCTAATTTTCCCTGAGTTTTAAGTGAGGCTCTTTATTGATATTTTGTAGGATAATGTTAATTCACCTTCTATATGGAAACTTCCCCTCAAATAAAACAAGAGAATAGATTTTACAAGACTAGCCATTCTACCTTCAGTTGCATTTATTCACAATTTACCCTAAAACTTCCATCTACTCAGAACAGCCTGTGCTGCTGAAGCTTCCCACTTGAGTTTCCTTTGAGTCTTGAAGACCTACTAGAATGGATATTCATTTAGACTCTGCTGGAAACACCAGATTTTTAGCTGCCTTTCTTCTGTCCTAAGGACCCACATGTTCTTACTGCTTCTCTGTGTTGATTTCATTATAAATAATTTGTATTTTATTAATTACCTTTCTATTTTTCCTAACATGGAATAAATAATCAAACCTATTACACAGATGATAAAATCAAAAACTATAAAATCTGGGGAAAACTGCACACAGGTGTCTCTCTCCCTGTTGAGGTTGAGGTTAAATTGCTCCTAGTTTTCAACAGTTCAGTCAGTGAACATGTGGAAGTAGGTTCTTGAGGCTACAAAGTGAACGCATGACATCTAACACCCAGAGATCTTCCAGCTACTACCAAAGTAATCGCTTCCAGAGACTCTTTGTATCTGAGCTCATTACCATGAAAAACCATCAGAGGGGTCTCTCTAGTGGAAATCATAGTCGGGGTGGCTAGGAGAGGACTAGGAGCAATAGAGTTTTGAACACTTGTCTCCTGGTGACTGCTTCATTGTCAGCAAGGCTCTCAAGTTCCCAGGCACTGACGTTGCCTCATACAGTTTAATGGGATGAAGTTTAGGACTTAGGACTGTCTGGCTCTTGATGGTTTTCTTTTGCAACCTTCATCTCCATCTCGAAGAATGATTCATTGCATAAAATTATCCATGAGAAAATTTTCAAAAACTAGCCACCACATTTGACAATCTATCCACCTGAGCAATAAAACTCCATGATGAAGATGGAGTGAAACTAGCAAACATTAACTGGAATCTAACTTGGCTTTGAATTCAGAACAGGAATCTTAATTTTCCTTATACTTACATTTCTCAATTATAAGAGGATATTTTTCAGTGGTGTTAAAAGAAGTAATGGAGAACAACAGAATATTTGTCTCTTCCCTTTAAACTGGCAAAAATTTTCTCTTTAGAAAGAAAATAAATTTAAATGAAAATGTCTAATGGCCTAGTGGCACCAATTTGGTCTCCATATAAAGTTCATTAATGGCAGCTTCTGCCACAACTGTTTAATGACTGTTTTGCCTGTCTTCAGACTACTGTGGCCCATAAAATGTCATGTTTAAGGTTCCAAAACTGGAGATTAATTTCACTGTTATTTGAGCCAATTCCTATTTTTTTATTTCAGTATTTTATACTCCAAAGAAAATTTTCAATATTTGTTGTACTCTAATAGGTGTAATAAAGTCTAAAATTATTTGTAATCAAATATTATTTAACTGAATGGAAGATAAAAAGTACTATATGCAATTAGTCTTTAATGAAACCAATAATTTATTTTGATTTGAAGTAAATCTCATTAACAACATGAGTTTCTCGTGGCAATCTGTGAGATAATTATTAAAAATATGAATAGTTCTTCAATAATTCTTTTGAATACCCATGAAGCAATATTTGCTTGCAAAACCAAAGACTGGAAAAGATGAAATATATCAACCTTGTTTAAAGTATATCCAATTCATAAAATCTAAAGCAGAATTAGCCAAGAATGAAAATGCTTAGGTCCAGGCTGTACTTGCATAAATTCAATACATATGTGTTTGATTCATCTACAGCTAAATTATTCAAGTTTTGCTTTTAAAAGTGTTTGTTTTGTCATTATGTAATGCCTGTCGTTTGAGGAATTCAAAGAACTCCATAAATGTAAATGGACATTTTCACAGCACCCCTATGAGGTAGATGGAAATGATTCCTATGAAGTTCTCTGATGTCATTTTTCAAGGGACTTGGAAAATATTAAGACATAAATCCTCAATGCATTAGTTGCGCTGGGTCAGAAGAGTAATGAGTAAAATAATGAACTGAACAGGCTTAACTCTGGTTCCCTTTCTTTATAAGAAAATTTTTTTTCTAAAAATCCTGTGAGGTTGGTTAGCATCATTGCCACATGTTTACGGTAAAGTGAGAAAATGGGTTTTCAATTGTTTTCTCTTCCTTTCATTATTTGTAGTCTAGGAATCTTTCCTCTGTGAGACCTCCCTTGATTAGAAGGTAGCTGAAAAGTTTCCTTTAGAAGTCTAATCTAGAAGGGCATTCTTCCTCATTAGTATATAAGGAAAAATTTACACTGAGACAGACAGACAGCAAAAATAGCCAGAGGTTTTATACATTCTGTATTGGTTACATATTGACCATGAGCTTTCAACTCTCTTTTATTGAGGCTTTCTGAAGGTCAAGTCCACACCAGTCTCCTTTCTAAATACAGCACCTACTGACCAGCAATAAAATTCAAAAATAATTCATGAGTAACACTAAATCCAATAGACCATAATAATACTCTAGACTACAATGTACCTTCAGAACCTAACCTGCCTTGATAAACAACATTTCTTGGCTTAATAAATTCAAACCGGCTCGTCATTTGAAATTTCAAGATGATTTTAAGTTACAGTTTTTAAAACAAACCAAGATTTGTTCCTAAGTGATACACACACTCCTGTATGAAGAAAAGCAGAGTTTGGACGGTGCTTTGTAAGTTTTAGCAAAATGCACCACCTTGGGGGAAAAAACAAAATCTGAATCCTGTGAATTAGAGCTATGAAAGACTGTCCAGGCAAGGATGAGCAATCACTTAGCTCATGCCCAGGAAATGTTTCACACCTTACAGGAGGAAAGTAGACAGCCATTGCAATATCCATGGCTCTTGCTATAATGCAATAAAATAATTATATAAATAAAACCATTATTTAAAACTGAAAACAATATTTGACAAAGACGCAAATGCCCTGGCTCTTACCAGTTGCATTTTAAACAAATCAGCCAAGGAAAACTGGAGACCATGTAATTATCTCCATACTGTGCTATAAATTTTGAGTTAGTCTCAAATTATCCATTTTCTTGTCTGGATGTCAAAACTCATTCTATGAAGATGATAATTTTTGTCCCTGTTGTGTAGCTCATGATCCTTAATTGCTACAAAAATATCTTTGGCCAGATTTCCTCTCTGATTTCCTTTATCAACCATCTTTCTTTTATGAATTATATATATATATATATATATATATATATATATATATATATATGGCTGTGTGTGTGTATAACTACATTAGATTCAACACATAGAACTGACTGAGGCATACAAGGCAAATAACTAATTAAAGAGAGAGTTTATCTAATGCTTGCTTAAATCCCTGTAACCGTATTTTTATCACAATACTTTCAATTTTCAAAAAAATAAGATACTAATGTTTGTTTGGCATATTTGATGACTTGATCATATATAAAAATCTTTAAAAAGTTGAATTTGGACATATATATATATATATCTTATGTTTGAATGATATTTAATGTATATCACTGAAACCCAGATGAGCACTACCAAAGTTTCTTTAAGGGTAATGGATACACACAAGATGAAAATTTCTTTTATTTTCACACTATGTTAGTCAGAATGAAGAAATAATTAACTTTGACTAAGTTTAAACAAATTATCACTAGAGAGAAAAAGAGAGAGTGGGACATCAAGAAAGACCAGAGACATTTTTGCCCACTGGAAACTTGACATTAAAAAGCATTGCTTTTCATCTTGAAAATATAATTGGGCACACATCAAAATATCATCAAGGTTATTAGAAGGCGCTGCTAGGGTGATATAAGATGAAAAACGAATTCTACTAAATGGAATCAACAAGGTCTTTAAACACAATTATATTTAAGTCATAATAGGGGCACCGAGCTGTTTCATGAGGCCATAATTGGATTCCCGTGTGGATAAACTATAAGACTGAAGGCTGGTTAGAGCTTTGTAATAAGAGAACTGGATTATTGCCTCATAAAACCATTCCACACTTTTCTCATTGTGATTATTCTAAAAGTCATTGGGAATTCACTCTTAAATAAATGTCACTACACAAGTAAGTACTTCAACAGCAAGAATACTATGACAAAGAGACAATCATGGAGCAATGTAGTCCTCTAATATAAAAGGGTACATCATCTGCAGTCAAAACCAATGTTTTTCACAGCACAAAAAGGCAGCTATTATAAAATTTGAAGGTTTCTTTGAATTTTCTAAGTTGTTTTACTTTCTAGTGTTTTATTTTCATCAGTGTCTTCATTAAACAGATGTTAAAGAGGGATAATCTTAACTTGAGATGTTCTTTAGTGATATTCTTTAGTGATACAACATTCATGAGTACTCATCAGAAAGGTTTATATGTTCATGTTTTATTTTCTACTCGGGTTATTGTCCTTGCAAGGACCACATTTGTGGTGCTGTGTAGTTTAACTGTCAACTAGACACAATCTAAAATTACCTGGGAAGAAAGTCCCAGATTAAGAATTATCTCGTTCAGGTTAGCCAATATATATGTTTACAAGGCACCATCTAGTAAAGATGACTAGCTGAAAAGCAAGCAAGGGTGTAGTATGAGGTGTTACTTCTCTCTGCTCTTGTCTGCTGGTGTGGGGAGACTAGCTTTCCTTGAGTTCCTATCTTGGTTTCCACTCAGGGATGATCTGTAGCATGGAATTGTGAGTCAGAGGAACACTTTCCAACACTAAGCTGCTTTAGTCTTGGTGTTGTCTCATAGTGTCCAAAATGAAAATAGGCTTGCCAATCCTTTGCTGTTTTACAACTTGTTATTGGTAATCATTCAATAGTCATTGACAATTAAAATGCCTACAAAATATCTTAAGCTGTGCAAATATGGCTTAGGATAATATATATATATATATATTATATATATATATATATATATATATAATAGTTCAATATTCAACCTATAATTCAACCTATAATAGTTCAATAGATTTATCTTTCATTTCACTGTCAAACAATTTTCTATGTCACAGACACAGAAGTGCTTTAAGTCTGAAATCTATTTTCAATTAAGCCTTTTTCCAAAAAGCATATATTTAACTAAGACTTTTTCAAATATTTTTAAATTGCCTCTCATATTTTAGACACACTGTTTTAATTTCCTTTTTATTTTCTTGCTCTCTTCAATGTAAGGAATTTAAAAATGAAAGTATATGTGGCTAATATTTATTGAAGACTACTTACTTCAGGAAATCATTTGTCTGTATGTAACAATTCCCCCAAATTTTAGATAATGAAAATATGCCTGAGTATACTGTAATCGCTGGGCTACTCCAGCCCCCTCTCAGGGAAGAGGTGAGCTGCTTTGGCCTCTACCTTGGGCCCAACTTCAGCATGCCCACTCTGGGAACTCCCATCTGCAGGCAAGTCGACTTGGCCCCTGAGGACCAAGCAACCCAGAGTCTGCTGACATCTCTGTGCTAGTCCTGCTACCACCCTCCTGGAGAGCAAGTGCCTCAGACATGCCTGCACCCACCTTGAGACCTATCAGAGTATCGGACCCTCTTGCACCCAACAGAGGAGAACCTTGGACCTGTAAACACCAGGAAGGTAAGAGACACCACATGCACCCACTGGAAGAAGAGATGGGAAGACAACAATATAAGAACACATCCAACAACAGAAAATCCAGTATGATGCCAACAGAGTCTAGAGACTCTTGCCAGCAAGAACTAAACATCCCAACACAGATGAAGCAAAGCAACATTAACAACAACTTCATGCAGATGATAGAGACCCTAAGAAAGGAAATGAGAAAATCCTTCAGAGAAATGGAAGAAAAGACAAACCAAAAGATGAAAGAAATCCACAAATCTTTTAAGGAAATCCAAGAAAATACAATCAAACAGCTGAGGGAAAGAATTCAGACAGCTCAAGACCTGAAAACTGAAATAGAGGCAATAAAGAAAACACAAACTGAGGGAATGCTGGAAGTGGAAAAGCTGAGTAAACAATCAGGAACCACAGATGCAAGCATAAGCAACAGAATACAAGAGATGGAAGACAGAATCTCAGACGCTGAAGACAAACTAGGGGAAATAAATTCATCAAGAAAAGAAAATCTTAAGTCCAACAAATCCTTAACACAAAATATCCAGGAAATATAGGACACCATGAAAAGACCAAACCTAAGGATAATAGGTATAGAAGAAGGTGAAGAAACACAACTCAAATGTGCAGAAAACATACTCAACAAAATCATAGAAGAAACTTTCCCAACCTAAAGAAAGACATGCCAATGAAAGTACAAGAAGCCTACAGAACACCAAATAGAGTGGACCACAAAAAAGTCCCCTCATCATATAATAATTAAAACACCAAACATACAGGATAAAGAAAGAATATTAAGAGCAGCAAAGGAAAAAGGCCAAGTAATATATAAAGGCAAACCTATCAGAATTACACAAGACTTCTCCATGGAAACTCTGAAAGCCAGACAGACCTGGATAGATATTCTACCAACTTTAAGAGAACACGGATGCCAGCCCAGACTACTACACCCAGCAAAGCTTTCAACCACTGTAAATGGAGAAAGCAACATATTCTACAAATATACCAGATTTAAACAATATATAACCACCAATCCAGTCCTACAGAAAGTACTGGAAGGAAAACTCCAACCCAAAGAAATTAACTGCACTCACAAAAACATAGGCAATATATAATTCCACTTTACCAAAACCAAAAGCAAAGTAAATCCACATACAATACCACACCCAACAACAAATCAAAAACAAACAAGAACAAGCACTCAATGGTCCTTAATTTCCCTTAATGTTAATGGTCTTAACTTTCCTATAAAAAGACACAGGCTAACAGAGCAGATATGAAGACAGAATCCATCCTTCTGCTGCATACAAGAAAAACACCTCAACTTCAAAGAGAGACGGTATCTCAGAGCAAAGGGTTGGGTTAAGATATTCCAATCAAATGGACCCAAGAAACAAGCTGGAGTAGCTATCCTAGTATCTAACAAATTAGACTTCAAACTAAAATCAATCAAATGAGATAAAGAAGGTCATTTCATATTCATCACAGGAAAAATCAATCCATCAGGAAGAAGTCTCAATTCTAAACATCTATGCCCCAAATACAAAAGCACCAATGCTCGTAAAAGAAACATTATTAAAACTCAAATCACAAATAAGACCTCACACAGTTATCGTGGGAGACTTCACTGAACAGGACCATCAGACAGAAAATTAACAAAGAGACAGAGGGTCTAACAGAAGTTATGATCTAATTGGGATTAACAGACATCTATAGAACATTCCATCCAGACACAAAAGAATATACCTTCTTATATATACTTTCCGCATCACATGGAACCTTCTCTAAAATCAACCACATACTGGGCAAAATAGCAAACCTCAACAGGTACAAAAAATTTGGAATAACCCCTTATGCCTTATCAGAACACCGTGCTTTAAAGTTAGAATTCAAAAATAACACAAATTTCAGACAACTTAACAATTCATGGAAATTGAACAACACCCAGTTGCACCATTCCTGTGTCAAGGAAGAAATAAAGAAAGATATTAATTACTTCCTAGAATACAATGAAAATGACAACACAGCATACCCAAACTTATGGGACACCCTGAAAGCATTACTAAAAGGAAAGTTCATAGCTCTAAGTGCTCACATGAAGAAACTAGAGAATAGTCACACCAGAGAGTTGACATCACAACTGAAAGCTCTAGAACAAATTTAAGCAAATTCACTGGAGGAGTAGACTCCAGGAAATAATCAATCTGAGGGCAGAAATCAATAAAGTTGAAACAAAGAAAACAATTCAAAGAATCAATGTAACAAAGAGTTGGTTCTTCCAGAAAATTAACAAGATAGACAAACCTTTATCCAAACTAACCAAAGGCAGAGAGAGAACATACAAATTGTCAAAATCAGAAATGAAAATAGGGACATAACAATGCACAATGAGGAAATCCATAAAATCTTCAGGTCATACTTTGAAAACCTGTACTCCACAAAATTGGAAAATTTAAACAAAATGGACAATATTCTGGACATATGTCCCTTACCAAAATTGAATCAAAAACAGATAAGAAACTTAAACACAACTATAACCCCTAAGGAAATAGAAGCAGTCATTAAAGTGTCCCAACCAAAAAAGCCCAGATGGTTTCAGTGCAGAATTACACCAGAAATTCAAAAAAGAGCTAATACTAATACTCCTCAAATTGTTCCACACAATAGAAACAGATGGTTCATTGCCAAAGTCTTTTTACGAGGCTTCCATTACATTGTTACCCAAGCCACACAAAGACACATCTAAGAAAGAGAACTACAGACCAATATCCCTCATTAACATAGATGCAAAAATACTCAATAAAATACTGGAAAACTGAATCCAAGAACATATGAGAAAAATCATCCAACATGATCAAGTAGGATTCATCCCCGGGATGCAGGGTTGGTTCAACATATTAATATCCATCAATGTAATCCACCATATAAACAGACGAGAAAGAAAAACCACATGATCATCTCACAAGATGCTGAAAAAGCCTTTGACAAAATCCAACACCCCTTCATGATAAAGGTCCTGGAGAGATCAAGGATAAAAGGAACATACCTGAACATAATAAAAACAATATACAGTAAACCAACAGCCAACATCAAACTTAAGGGAGAGAAACTCAAAGTGATTCCTCTAAAATCAGGAACAAGACAAGGCAATCCACTCTGTCCATATCTCTTCAATATTGTACTCAAAGTACTAGCTGGAGCAATAAGACAACACAAGGAGATCAAGAGGATACAAATTGGAAAGAAGAAGTCAAACTTTCACTGTTTACAGAAGATACGATAGTTTACATAAGTGACCCCAAAAACTCTACCAGGGAACTCCTACAGCTGATAAATACATTCAGCAAAGTTGCAGGATACAAGATTAACTCAAAAATCAGTAGCCTTACTATATACAGGTTATTAGAGAGCTGAGAAAGAAATCAGAGAAATATCACCCTTTACAATAGCTATAAACAATATAAAATATCTTGGAGTAACACTAATCAACAAGGGAAAGACCTGTATCATAAGAATTTTGACTCTTTAAAGAAAGAAATTAAACAAGATACCAGAAAATGGAAAGATCTTCCATGCTCTTTGGTAGGTAGGATCAACATAGTAAAAATGGCAATCTTGTCAAAAATAATCTACAGAGTCAATGCACTCCCCATAAAAATCCCAACACAGTTCTTCACAGAACTTGAAAGAACAAAACTCAACTTTATATGGAGAAACAAAACACCCAGGATAAACAAAACAATCCTGTATAATAGGGGAACTTCCAGACGCATCATCATCCCTGCCTTCAAACTCTATTATAGAGCTATAGTCCTGAAAACAGCTTGGTATTGGCACAAAAATAGACACGTAGACCAATGGAATCACACTGAAAACCCTGATATTAACCCACATACCTATGGACACCTCATTTTTGACAAAGAAGCTAAAGATATACAATGGAATAAGGATAGCATCTTCAACAAATAGTTCTGGCATTACTGGATTCTGGCATGTAGAAGACTGCAGATAGATCCATATCTATCGCCATGCAAAAAACTTAAGTCCAAATGGATCAAAGACCTTAACATAAATCCAGCCACAATGAACCTCTTAGAAGAGAAAGTGGGAATTACCCTTGAACAAATTGGTACAGGAGACCACTTACTGAAGATAACATCAGTAGCACAGACACTGAGTTTGACAATTAATAAATAGGATCTCCTGGAACTGAGAAGCTCCTGTAAGGCAAAGGACACATTCAGCAAGACAAAATGGCAGCCCCCAGAATCGGAGAAGATATTCACCAACTCCATATCTGACAGAGGGCTGATTTCCAAAATTTACAAAGAACTCAAGAATCTGGTTTCCAAAACACCAAATAATCCAATTAAAAAGTAGGGTACAGAACTAAATAGAGAATTCTCAACAGAGGAATCTAAAATGGCTGAAAGACACATAAGAAAGTGTTCAACATCCTTAGCCATCAGGGAAATGCAAATCAAAACAACTCCGAGATACCATCTTACTCCAGTTAGAATGGCAAAAAAAAACAAACAAACAAACAAAAAAAAAAAAAAACACCAGTGACAGTTTATGTTAGAGAAGATGTGGAGAAAGGGGAAAACTTCTCCACTGCTGGTGTGAGTGCCAACTTATACAGCCACTTTGGAAATCACTATGGCAATTCCTCAGGAAAATGGAAACCAGTCTCCCACAAGATCCAGCAATCCTACATTTAGGCATATACCAAAAAGAAGCACATTCATACAACAAAGACATCTGTTCAACTATGTTCATAGCAGCATTATTTGTAACAGCCAGAACTTGGAAGCAACCTAGATGCCCCTCAACTGAAGAATGGATACAGAAAATCTGGTACATTTTCACAATGGAGTACTACTCAGTGGAAAAAAACAATGGAATCTTGAAATTCACAGGCAAATGAATGGAACTAGAAGAAACTATTCTGTGAAAGGTAACCCAGTCACAAAAAGACAAACATGGTATGCAATCACTCATATGTGGATTTTACACAGAGAGCAAAAGATTACCAGCCTACAATCTACACCACTAGAGAAGTTTGGCAACAAGGAGAACTTTAAGAGAGATATACATGGTCCCCCAGAGAAGGAGAAAGTGACAAGATCTCCTGAGTACATTGGGAGCATGGGGGGAGGGGAGAGGGAGCTAGGAGAATGAGAAGGGGAGAAGAGGAGGGGTGAGGAGGACAAAAGGGAGCAGGAAGGTTGTGTAGGGGGAAGAACAAGAGGAGAGCAAAATAAGAGATACCATCCAAGAGGGAGCCAGTATAGGTTTAAAGAGAAATTAGGCACTAGGGAAATATCCGGAGATCTACAAGGCTGACATGAACTAACCATGTGAGCAATAGTGGAGATGCCACCTTAAATGCCCTCCCCTGATAATAAGATTGATTAATAACTTATATGCCATCCTAGAGCCTTCATCCAGCAGCTGATGGAAGTAGAAGCAGACACCCACAGCTAAACACTTGACTGAACTTGGATCCAGTTGCAGAGAAGGAGGAGTGATGAGCAAAGTGGACAAGAGCATGCTGGTGAAACCCACAGAAACAACTGACATGAACAAGGGGGAGCTCTTGCACACCAGATTGATCACTGGGATATCAGCATGGAACTGATGCAGACCCGATAAATGTGGCTGTCAGTGAGGAGGCCTTAAAAATCTATGGGGTCTCTTGTAGTAGATCAGTACTTGTCTCTAGCATAGGAGTGGACTTTGGGAGCCCATTTCACATAGATGGAAACTCCCTCAGCCTAGATACATGGTGGAGGGCCTAGGCCCTATCCCAAAGGATATGGCAGACTCTGAAGACCCTCCATTGAAGACCTCACCCTCCCTGGGGAGCAGAAATGGTATGGGATATGTAGGTATTAGTGGGGACAGGGGAGGAGGGGAGGGAGAAGGAAGTGGGATTGACATGTCTTGTTTCTAATTTAAAGAGAAAATGGAAAAAATTTAAAAAAAGAAAATATGACATGTAAATACGTTGGCCTGGAGCTCAAGAGGTGGCTAGGCAGTTGAAAGTATATCCTGCCTCAGCATAGGCATGTTGAATGCCTCACAATCCAGTTAAGTCCAACTCTGGGAGACCCTATGGCCTCTTGTGACCTCCCCAGGAACATGCACTCACAAACACAAAGGCATAAATAAAATTAAGTTTTTAAAGAAGTACAGTTTTTACAGTCCACTTTTTTCTATAGCAAAATTGGTAGAATTTAATACAATCAGAAGTTTAGCCCTTGATAAAACAAAATAAAACAAAACAACAAAGCAAAAATCAACATAGATCTAAATATGAAGATTGTGTCTCAGAAATTGTTGCAATTACCACACAGGCAGAAAAAAAGTTATTACATGAAAATAAAATGAATGGAGCTGAAAAGAATAAGAAAGCATAGGATGGAAAAGATGTGATGTGATAAGTGCACACTATGAAAAGAGGTGTAGAGAGCTGCAGAAAACCGCACCCAAAAGATGGCGCTGGTTTCCGCCTTCCGCCAGCCCGACGGCGAGCGCTCTCTGTGGTAAACAACTCCAAATATGGTAGAGGTCATGTATCCTCTTAATTCTGCTTGGAGACAACCTATCCTGGCGCGCCACGTAGGGTTAGGTGATTGGTAGATGTAGACTATATCAGGCCCCGTCTCCCTCGGCCTGGGGCCGCCGCCTCCATTATACATTGTACAAAGCAAAGAGGTTCCCGATTAAACTGTGTTTGAAGAAGATTCCTCGGTGTGGCGTCTTTCTTGCTGGTCAAGGGTGGACGCCGCAAGTGGTGGCCCGTACGGGGAATTCAGAACTTCTCACAGTCGGGGCGGCGCCGGTAAGTTCCCAAGGTAAGTGGAACTGTAAAGTCCGCGGTGAATGCGGAGATAGGTCTCCGGTAAAGGAGCACCAAGGTCCTCAGGAAAGAGGAGATAGGTCTCAGTAAAAGAGTACCAAAGCCCTCGGGGAAGAGGCAGTAAAGTCTCCGGAAAGGAGCAACATTGTTCGCGACAAAAGCGAACCGAAAGTAAAAAACCCTCGCTTCTGCTTTAATTTGCAGAGTGAAAGTAAGTTAATGGACCCCGCTATTATAGTGGTGATTTGGTTGCTTTTTAATATCGCAGTGTGGGCTTTTGTTTTCTGGTGGTGTTATCCGACTTGCACACCTTCGGAGCGCGCTAACTAAGACAAAAGCACAATGGGATCGTCACAATCACATCCAATTTTTCTGGCTCTTCAAGAGCTACTTCATTCTAACAATTTAAGGTTAACTAAAGCCACATTACAGAGGTTCCTGAGTGAATGCGACACCATTGCACCCTGGTTTGCAGCCTCGGGCAATCTCACTGTGGATAGTTGGGATAAATTAGGGAAAGACCTGGATTTTGCCTGGGAGCAAGGAGCGTTGAAGCCGAGTGTTCGCCCGGTTTGGCGCCTGGTGCGCAGCTGTCTAGAGGACAAAGGGGGAAATAAGAAAGCTATAGCAAATGGACAGGCTGCCCTTGAAATGCTCCAAGAAGAAAGGTCAGAACAGTCAGAAAGTGAGAGAACAAAGGAGAAACAGAAAAGGGATAAGAAGCGAGTCTATCCTTCTCTAGGAAGGTTGAGGAAGGAATTAAAAGAACCAGGAGAGGATTCAGAATCAGAGGAGGATATATGTGAGGATGAGGACATCATGGAGGAAGAGGAGGAAGAGATTATTGAGCTCATGGAAAAACATTCATTAAAAGTATCAGAAAAACAGCGTCCTAAAATGGCGACTGTAAAGCAAGGGCACCGCCCTATCGCTCCTCCCCCCTACTGCTCGAAAGAGGAAGTAGGAGGTCCTGGTTGCTCCACCTTCTGTCCGGAAGTGTGGCGTACGGTTCGCACTGAGTTTCGGGTTACTCGACCACTGGCTTATCCAGTTTTTACAGACGGTAACCAACAGAGATATCATGAACCAATTGACTTTAAAATAGTCAAAGCTCTGGCAGAATCGGTACGCACCTATGGGGTGACGGCAGCTTTTACAATTGCTCAGGTAGAGGCGCTCGGTCGCTACTGTATGACACCCAGTGATTGGACAAATTTGGTAAGAGCTTGCTTATCACCAGGACAATATTTGGATTGGAGAGCTTTTCAAATTGAGTTTGCCAATGATCAAGGTGCGATTAATCGTGCAGCTGGTGATCAATATTGGGATGTGGACATGCTTCTTGGTCAAGGACGTTTTGCACAGCAACAAACAGGATATCCTCCTCAAGTGTATGATCAGATTAATCAAATAGCCATTAGGGCTTGGAGGTCTCTGCCTAACAAAGGTGAGGTCAGTGGAAATCTTACAAAGATATTACAGGGTCCTATGGAACCCTTTTCAGACTTTGTGGCAAGAATGGTAGAAGCTGCAGGAAGAGTGTTTGGGGATCCAGATGCTGCTATGCCTTTGATCAAACAGCTGATTTATGAACAGTGTACAAAAGAGTGTAGAGCTGCAATAACTCCATATAAGGGTAAAGGCCTTGAAGTCTGGATGAAAGTCTGTAGGGAGTTAGGGGGTCCGCTGACTAATGCTGGACTAGCAGCTGCTGTGATGCAATTAACTAAGAAAGGTGGAGGTTCAGGAGCTTGCTTTAAATGCGGCAAGCAAGGGCATTTGAAAAAGCAATGCCCCGAGGGAGGAAACACTAAAGTCAATAACTTTGCTCCGCGCCCTAAGCAACCTGGCTTATGTCCTAGATGTAGAAAAGGAAATCATTGGGCTAAGGATTGTAGATCAGTAAAAGACATCAGTGGACAGCCTCTTGTTCAGGGGTATGGAGGAGCCCGTTCAAAAAACGGACGACGGGGCCCACGACCCCAGGGCCCACAAATATATGGGGCCATGGAGGATCAGAACCAGGAGCAGAGTCCCGAAACCTGGCCCTCTCTTCGTCATCCGAGGGACCGAGGAGAGCCACTACAGGCTCCGCGGGGCTGGACTTACGCTCCACCACCAGACTCGTATTAACTCCCAGAATGGGGGTCCAGCTTGTTGACACCGATTTTAAGGGACCCCTTGAGCCTGGCACAGTAGGTTTGCTTATAGGAAGATCATCTGCAGCATTGAAAGGTTTACGAGTACATCCTGGAGTTATAGATCCTGATTACATGGGTGTAGTAAAGATCATGGTAGAATCTCCTAGAGGGATTACAGCCATTTCTCCTGGAGACAGGATAGCACAGTTACTGCTTTTGCCAAGCTTGCATGACAAGTTTCCAGCACAAGCCAGAGAGAGAGGAGAGGGAAACTTTGGCTCCACTGGATCAAACTTAACTTTCCTAGCTTTAGACCTTGATCAACGTCCAACCCTTGAGTTAATAGTGAATGGTAAGAAAATCTTAGGCTTACTAGATTCTGGAGCTGATAAGAGCATCATAGCCACTAAAGATTGGCCCTCTGGCTGGCCTATACAGGTTTCTTCTCAAAGTTTACAAGGTTTAGGCTATGCTAAGGCTCCTGATATGAGTGCTAGACAATTGCCTTGGAAAGATCAGGAAGGGCATTCAGGGACCATGCAACCTTATGTGTTAGACTTACCAATTTCATTATGGGGAAGAGATTTGTTAAAGGATATGGGTTTTAAACTCACAAATGAATACTCAGAAACATCTCAAGGTATCATGAAACGAATGGGATACGTCCCAGGCCGAGGCCTCGGGAAACATCTGCAGGGTCGTACCAGTCCTATTATTCCACAACCGAGACCAAAGAATCTAGGTCTGGGTTTTTCCTAGGGGCCACTGAGGGAGGTATTCCTATTACCTGGAAAACAGAGGAGCCGGTATGGGTTCCTCAGTGGCCACTTTCCTCTGAAAAACTGGAAGCTGCTAAGACTCTAGTGCGGGAGCAGCTGGATCTGGGGCATATAAAATCCTCTGTATCTCCATGGAATACTCCTATTTTTGTCATTAAGAAAAAATCTGGTAAATGGAGACTGCTTCACGATCTTAGAGCTATTAATCAACAGATGCAAATTATGGGCCCTGTACAACGTGGTCTTCCACTTTTAACTTCTTTACCTGCATCATGGCCTATCATCTCTATAGATATTAAAGATTGCTTCTTTTCCATACCTTTGTGTGCCAAGGATTCAGGGCGTTTTGCGTTTACGCTGCCCTCTTGTAATCATGAACAACCTGATTTAAGGTATGAATGGATAGTGTTGCCACAGGGGATGGCCAATAGTCCTACTATGTGTCAGTTGTTTGTAGCAGAAGCAATTGCTCCTTTGAGAGTGGACTTTCCAAAGATTAGATGTGTTCATTATATGGATGATATTTTATTGGCTGCCAAAGATGATAAAACGCTTAATAAGGCATATACAAAATTGGTAAAATTGCTTGAGATGCATAATTTAGTCATAGCCTCAGAAAAGGTACAAAAGGACACTGTTGTTAACTATCTAGGGGCTAAGATTCTCCCTCATACAATTATTCCACAAAAGATAGAGATTAGAAAAGATAATTTAAAAACTCTTAATGATTTTCAAAAGTTGTTGGGAGATATAAATTGGATAAGATGTTATTTAAAATTACCAAATTATGAGTTGAAGCCATTGTATAATATTCTCAATGGTGATTCAGCATTAGATTCACCTAGGCAGTTAACTGCTGAAGCCAGAGAAGCTTTAAAGAAAGTGGAGACAGAATTACAAAATGCCAGCCTTAAACGGCTAATAGAAAATATGGATATTCTTTTGTGTGTGCTTCCAACATTCTCCCAGCCTACAGCTTTGCTGTGGCAAGATGGTCCGTTACTATGGATTTATTCTAAATCCTCCCCAGGAAAAACTATTGAATACTATCCTGCAGCGGTTGCTGACTTGGCTCAAAATGGGATACAGCAATGTATTCAATATTTTGGGAAACTACCAATTAAGATCATAATCCCTTATACTGCTCAACAAGTTAAGATACTTTGTGGAACTGTGGATGATTGGGCAATTCTTCAATGTGGATTTTCAGGAGAAATAGATAATCATTATCCAAAACACCCTCTAATGTCATTTTTTAAAGAACATCCAGTCATTTTTCCTAAAATGACTGCAGCAGCTCCTATTGCTGGAGCCGCAAATATTTTCACTGATGGATCCAAGACGGGCTGTGGAGCCTACATGATAGAGCATCAGGATCCAGTGCAATTTCAATATCAGCCTGGCTCCCCCCAGATTATTGAATGTAAAATTGTTCTTGAAGTGTTTAGAAATTGCCCGTTCTCCTTTAATCTGATTTCTGATTCGGCATATGTTGTGAATGCTGTTAAGGCCCTGGAGGTTGCAGGACCTATTAAACCTAATAGTACAGTTTGCAAACTCTTACAGGAGTTGCAAAAGTTGATCTGGCATCGCGATCAGAAATTTTTTATACAACATATTAGAGCTCATACCAACTTGCCTGGACCTCTATCAAAAGGCAATGAGATCGTAGATCTCTGTACTAGAGGGGAATATGTATTTTTCGCTTCCTCTATGGAACGAGCACAGCACTTTCACAAACAATTTCATGTATCTGCAAAAACTTTACAGCAAAGGTTTCAGCTATCTCGAGCAGAAGCTAGACAGATAGTATTGAATTGTCAACAGTGTATAACCTTCTTGCACCCCCCTAGCCTGGGGGTCAATCCCAGAGGGTTATTGCCCTTGAAGATCTGGCAAATGGACGTAACTCATTTTTCAGGATTTGGAACTCTTAAATATATCCATGTGTCTGTGGATACCTGTTCAGGCATCATCCATGCCACCCCTATGAGTGGGGAAAAGGCTCGCAATGTCATTGGACATTGCCTTGAGGCGTGGGCTGCCTGGGGAAAACCTCAGCAATTAAAGACTGACAATGGTCCTGCTTATACAGCTCAATCTTTTACCTCCTTCTGTAAACAGATGGAAGTCCAATTAAACCATGGCCTGCCTTATAATCCCCAAGGACAAGGAATAGTTGAAAGAGCCCATCGCACATTGAAAGAATGTTTATTAAAACAAAAAGGGGGAATAGGCCATGGTAGAACACCAAAGGAACAACTATCTTTGGCTCTCTTTACTCTGAATTTTTTAAATTTGGATTCTCAAGGCCTTTCTGCTGCCGATAGGCACCAGACTCGGGCACCTGCTCAGAAGGGCTATGTAAAATGGAAAGATATCCTTACGGGTCTATGGCATGGACCGGACCCGGTATTAGCATGGGCGAGAGGTTCTGTTTGTGTTTTCCCTCAGGATCAGCAAGACCCGGTGTGGATTCCAGAGAGACTAACGAGGAGGTGCAACAAACAAGATGAAGCCTCCGATATTGATCCTGCTGCTGATCTTGACAACACCGTGGCTGATCCAGGCCAGAGAACAAATCCTGTGGGCCATAGCGAAAGCGTGGCCAATTCCTTTGCCTGTTCATAGCACATCTAAAGTTTTGCCTGTTTTCTTTTCTACTAGTTGTGAATTGGGTTTGCCTTGTGTCAATTTAGATCCTGACACTGCCCAGTATTCAGCCACTAATATTTCTCTCAATGGAGCATTATGCTTCTCCCTTATTAATAATTCTAACCCATGCATTTGGTTGAAGAATGGTTCTATTGGCAATTGGCTTGATCCTCTTACTAATAACCAGATCTCGAGTGCTATGCTCACTGAAGCCCTGTCTCAGTTTAGTACAGGCGCTAGTTCTGGCTCTGGCACTGGTACAAATGGAACCAAAGATGTAAATATCACTACATTTCTGATGCTGATGGAGGGGCTCCGACCCTCAAATTCACGCTTTAGTCAAGAGAACTCCACTGCTCGACAAGTCTTGCCTTATTGTGCACCCAATCGAGGCTATCCACCTCATTGGACGCCTTGTCAGAGTCCGGATCACAAACTTAAGCAAATAGCTCCAGGTTTTGAATTTACTCCCCCTCTTGGCAAGTACCAGTATAACCTAACTCAGGGAGGTTCCCAAAGAACAGGCAGTAAAAATACCTGGCCATGGTTTCAATGGGTACTCTCCAACGAGCGTGGAGCATTTACTTCTCTTGAACCTTTTGCAGTTCTCCAGAATCTCTGCATAAGACTTCTTAATGTTTCTGGTACAAGGGATGAGAAGGGACCTTCTCTTAAGAATCTATCAATACATAAAGCTTTGAATAATCTCACTGTTCCAGCTAGCCCAGTATGCTTAAAAGCTCCTTTTTTCTTTCTGCTCTCTAATGCTACTGATGCTACCAAAGAAGTGATCTCGTGCAATTCGACTGATGTCTCCTGCATTGCTAGCCAATGTTGGAATGGTTCTGCTAATACAGCAGTAGTGATGAGGATTCCTATGTATGTTCCTATTCCAGTCAAAGTGGATACAGGAACGTTTCCCATTACGGAAATCATCAGAACCAAACGGGATTTTGGCATAACTGCAGCATTGGTTACTGCCATTACCCTTTCTGCAGCAGCGGCTACGACTGCCGCCGTTGCCATGGCTGCTCAGGTCCAATCAGCTGAGACAGTCAATGATATTGTGGAAAAAACAGCTACAACATTAACTACCTTGAGATCTATTGATGGCCACTTAAAAGCTGGCATTCTAACTGTGAACCAAAGAGTGGACCTGTTGCAGGAACAGGTGGATGATTTAGTAACCTTAACTTCCATAGGATGCATTCATTCCTTTTCTTCTTTGTGTATCACCTCCAGGATGGCCAATAATTTCACGGAGAACAGCAACCTGAGTTGGCAGCTGAGTGCCTACCTTCAGGGAAATTGGAGTCAACAGTTCGAGAACCTGACAGACACCCTGACACAACAGATTATTGCCGTGAATGCTACACGCCTGAGCCTGCCCACTGTTAATACCCTCTTAACTACCCTTAAGCGAGCCTTTAGTTTAGTTAAGGAATGGGCTGGAATAGGGGTTATGTTTTCCATGATGCTGTTAGCCATTTTTGTTTGCTTGTGGTGCCTATGCAGGATCAGGAAGTCGCAAAAATCCCAAGCTGCTATGTTGGTACAGGCCTTTGCTGCTGTGGAAGCAGGACAGTCCCCTCAAGCATGGTTATCCATGCTGACAGACAAATAGATGTCTGTCTCGCCCTTGCTGAGTGAGTAATGCGTATCTGAATCAGTCATGCTCAATGACGGGCACCTACCCTCATGCTGAGCGAATAAGCATACATGTGTTCCCTTCAACCTAAGACATGAGCCTGTGAGGGCGACACAGTGACTCTTTGACGGGTAAGATAGGGACACTGGGGTTGAACCTAAGACAGAGATGACTGAAATCTGACAACAGATAGATACTGCTACTCCTATAATATTAAAACAAAAAGGGGGAACTGTAGAGAGCTGCAGAAAACCGCACCCAAAAGATGGCGCTGGTTTCCGCCTTCCGCCAGCCCGACGGCGAGCGCTCTCTGTGGTAAACAACTCCAAATATGGTAGAGGTCATGTATCCTCTTAATTCTGCTTGGAGACAACCTATCCTGGCGCGCCACGTAGGGTTAGGTGATTGGTAGATGTAGACTATATCAGGCCCCGTCTCCCTCGGCCTGGGGCCGCCGCCTCCATTATACATTGTACAAAGCAAAGAGGTTCCCGATTAAACTGTGTTTGAAGAAGATTCCTCGGTGTGGCGTCTTTCTTGCTGGTCAAGGGTGGACGCCGCAAAGAGGGTGGAAATGGAAAATGAAAGCAGAAACAGGTAATCCTATACTGTGATTGACAGGTGAGCACAGAAGGAGCTGACTCGCAGGGAATGATGGGAATATCCCACTTTCACTCGGGGTTCTGCTGTTGCTGGTGGTAAACTCGTGTATAAATCAGGTCAAGTAACAGAACAGGCTTAGCTGTATGTCATAGACTGATCTGGCATAGAAAGCAAAGCCAGTCTCTCAGAATGCAGCAGGGAGGGTGGGGGGAAGAAATCATGAGAGAGAAATTCGTATGACTAGAACATGTTCCCCAAACGATAGTGTTAAATGGGAATCACGGAGTGAATGAACTGTAAATAAATGGAAGAAACTGATTAATCTTAACTTTACGTGGAACATATACTTTTTTAACGGCAAGGCATGAAATTCGCCATGGAAATGAACAACCAAAGTTAAAGCAAAGTCGAAAGCGATCTTTAAAGTGTTCTTAATCACACATGCGATAGGGAAACCTATGGATACGCAGCAGAGGACATGTCTGGGGTCTGAAGGAAAGCACATAGCAGGGAGCGAGCGGCGGATGCTCACCACATGGACAGCAGGCAAAATGAGACGCAAGAAAAAAATTCATTATATTGCCAAAATTTTTCACTAAAAATCATTTAATCTGAGACGGCTCAATTCACTTCATTAAAATTTAAATAACGGAACTAAACATCTTCTCAAATTTAAATGACTGAGTGTTAACACCCATAGAAGGGACTTTTTGAAAAAGAAACAAGGAAAAACATACACGCACATATAAATATCAAAATATAATACAAACCCCGATGTCACAATTAAATTTAATAATTTATAATTTAATTATTTGTATGTTTTAATGATAGTATATAATCTTTAGTTTGTTATATTGTTGAAGAAAATAGTACTCAGTTTCTGGCATTCAGAAAAGAAAAACAATGTAGGATCACAATCTAAAACTTAGATATTAAAAAAGGATCAGAAATCATATAAAGTGAAAAAACATGTTATAAAATATGTTTTAATTCTATATATAAGATAAAAGCAAACTGGATAACAAAAGGGGTTTAATTTTCAAGGGCTGTTCTAAGAATCACAAAATGTGTTTCTAAATGGGAGATACATATTTGTTCATCCATCAGTTACTTTTAGGGAAGGTCTTGCAGCAAAGAACAAAAAGCATAGACCAGGTCAGAGGTGAACATGACAAAAGGGAAGTATAAAGGAGACACATGTGATTCAATGGAAGGAACATTAAGTATGTCAAAGAATGTATATTTTATATGACTAAAAGACTCAATCACATAAAAACCAGAAAGGCCAAAAGGTTTTGTTTGCTAATATAGCAAACCAATGTCTTCCAGTCACAGACATGTCCTTTTACTGCCAAGTCTACAGGTTTGCTAGCACAAGTGTGTTTCAAGGGAACTCTGAGTCTCTCATTCTGGAATCCTCTGCTCTACTCCAGGTGGCTTTAGAACCAAAATTAAACACAAAAATCATTTCCCCCTCACATGATCTGATATTCCATTGCTGAGAATAACATAACACAGTTATTCTGTCATACCAGTGTCATGTGGCAAAGAACACAGTCTCCTAGAAAAACCATGGTGGTAATGATTGCTCAGAATCATTCTTAGCTTCGGCCAGGCCAATCTTTGTTCTCAATTAGTCACTCAACTCAAACAAAAGGCATGGCCTTTCCCCAGATGTTCTTTGTCTTAGACCTGCATTTTGCTTTCTAGATCCAGAAAAATATTTACTACATCAACCACTCTGGCTCACTTCATCTGGAATGAGTGACCAAAAGAAGGGCCCAGCTCCAAATGATGGCAGACTTTGAAGATCCCCATGGAAGGCCTCACCCTCTCTGGGGAGCAAAAAGGGGATGGGATACGGGGCTGGTGGGGGGCAGGGGAGGAGGGGTGGGAGAGGGATCTGGGATTGACATGGAAAACGAGGTGGTTTCTGATTTAAATAAAAAAGAAAGTCAATATAAATAAATTCTTATATGTTCATTTAGTACCACACCAAGCAATGTGTTTTAAAAATATTCTGTGAATATGGGTTATATATTACCTGGTTCCCTTCAGAGGCCAGAAGAGGGCATGAAATTCCCTAGAACTGTAGTTAAGTGCAGCCATGAGATGCCTTTAGGTGCCGTGAAGCAAATCTGGGTCCTCTGGAAGAGCAGTCAATACTGTTAACCACTGAGCCTGCAGTCTATGCTGTTAACCACTGAGACTTTAGAACCAACAAAGCTTTTCAAATCTTAATCCAGAAGAAAAAGCGGAAGGAACACAAATGCAGCTTGTAGAAAGACTTATGCTTTGTGGGACAGGGTCCTTAGCCTCCCCTCGAAGGGTTGGGCTTATTCTGCTTTGGAGGTGTGAGCCATCATCCTGTTAACCTTGCAATACCTTCTACTGCCATTCTTTCTCCACTATATCTGAGAAGGACTAGGAAGACCATATACTGCCTGACAACAGGAGAGGGTTATTTTTAGCCTGCTTACTGTCTGGCCAAAATTGGGGGCCAGTTGCCTTTTCCAATGCTCAGTATTCACAGTCTCTTTTGAATCCAGAATGGTAATAGAGTTCTGTCAAATTTTTATTTTAGTCTTGGGGAAAAAAATGTGACTCCAAGCAACTTCACATGTCAGAATCATACCCAGTGTTCTCTTTGAGACACTATTTCAAATGCGCCTCCTAACAGTCACATCAGGCAGGTGAAAGACTGCCTTGAAACCTCATTGTCCCATGCTACAAATTCATAACACTCATCTTCTGCCTTCCGGGTTATCAGAGGTGATGGTTTTTACCAGATCCTTATCCACTTCACAGCAGAGCTCTCAGTTATCTTCCCTGCCATCATATTTTCATTTCTGTCTGTCACTTTTACTGAAAGCCAAACCCATATATATTTAGTTTTCATGACATTAGCAACCCAGTTTGGGAGTTGGCTTCTGACTTAGGCATATTTTTGTAGCATCCTGTCAAGTAAAATAAAGCCCCAAATACCTTGAGCTTCCCATTTTGCTTTGTCTTATATTTTTGATGACATATATAGGAGTCAGAAGAGGAGCATTTTAAGGGACACAGGTGATGTATGAGTTCCCAAGCCAAACAATGCCTTTATGTGACTCTCTGTTTTCCAGTTGTCCACAGCAAGAGAAAGACATGGAGACAGGATGCACATTCATTGTCCTTGTCTGGAACTAAGCACAAAGTCCAATGGTGATGATTATGGATGCATGAACCTTTGTAAGGAAAGAATGGAGAATTTGAATAAAATATGAATGTTATCAAGAAGGACCCCACAAATTCATAACCTAAAGCCAAGAGCTACCAAATGTCTGCCCACAGGTAAATATTAGTTTAAAATATTGAAGAATACTAAGAAACTTTTAATTGTAATAAAATTGATTTGTCATAAAGCTAAGAGATAATGATGATTTTAAGTACAAATTATGAAAACAAATTTTAACAACTTTCATGGAAAACAATCTCTCTAAGAGCCTTATATCTTTGCAGCTACATTATTTAAATATAATTGTAAAAGAGATTGATAAAAAGGAGAAGCAAGTGGGCAGACTACATTTGGAAACTGAAACTAATGACCTAAATAAAAAAATAATAGAGAAAATGAACATGGAAATCATACTGGGTTGTAGAAAGCCATCAACAACAAGACACAGCCAAAGTCTCTAGAAGCCAAGAAGTTCACTAAGCAAAGGTACAATTACAAATGACTACAAAGTAAGGAAAAATAGAAATGGAAATGTGCTCTTGAGGACATAATCTATAATAAGAATAACTAACTCAACTTGTACACAGTGGAAGGAAAGAATTAATGAAGATACAATGCATATCTTAGTGAAATGAAGAGGTAAAGACAGACTAGATTGCAAACCTAAAGCCATATTATATGATAGTTAACACATATGGATTTTAACTTGTTAAATTGATTATAAATGTGACAGAAAAGTATAAATTAACTAAAATGTATTAAAATGTAATAAAGCTCAATAGGAACATAGAGAAAGAACAGATTTCTAAACTCGTATTTTCTGGATAACGTGACATCAACATTGAGAATAAATTCAGAAATTATTATACACAGATACATGCTTTGATGTTATAGGTTAAGGTAGAATACAATTGCAACTAAAAATTAAAAATCTTAGGAAATTAACTATAATGGAATGCAGGCACAAAATACCAGACCCTAACAAAGGCAATAAGGTAAAAATATGAATGCTAAAAATGAATTTTAATTAAAATTCTCACACTAGTACTTTACGTGTACATAGAAGTATGCACAGGTGTGTATTCAGGCAGCTACGCCAACAGATAATAGAAGACTATTTTCCTTTGATGAGTATGTAGTGGTACATTAAAAAGTTCATTATTAAGTGAAATTAAAGTCATTCTGATGAACTGAAGAATGGAATTTTGCTTCTCGTTACTGTTGCCACTCACGGCTTCACAGGGCCCGGTTTCACTTCAAACAGAAGCCACAGTGAGTGATACACAGGACTTAACCTAGCCAAATAGCACAACACAAAGTGGAAAACCATGAAACTGGATTTCAAAGGAATTACATTTTGGGAGAGAGGAATATAATCCCTCAGGTTGTATAGGTTAGGCACAAATTCAATGCAATTGCAAACAAATTCTCAAGGTATGCTTTGCATGACTGGCAGCTAATGGCAAGACTATCTGGGACCTAAAATGAAAACAATCCCAAGAGATGTTAGAAGAGGGTAATGGGGAAATTTTAAAGCAATATTCAGAAGTCTCATCCTCCCTGAAAAAAAACTATGAGAATTTTGTGCTGACCTAGTGAATAGAACACTTGCAGGAGCTAGACAGAGAGAACACAGCTGAAGAGAAAGTTCATTGGAACTTACAAAGTGAAAATACTTCTGAAAGCAGTTTTCAATGCATGTGATTATTTTGTCATGGCAAATATTCATTTATGAAATTTATAATGACTACACACAGAAAATGTTTGCTGATGCATTTAAGCTGAACATGTAAGATCACATTCTTAACAATTAATTGGAAACTAGATGTGTTCATAGATTTTTTCCCCTTTATTGCAGGTCTTAAAGGTGTTACAATGAAAGATATTAATGCATACAGGAGAATTTTCAACAATAACTAGTACTTAATGGTGTCATACAACCAAGATTAACTTACAAAGCAAGATAATGTAAACAGATAGTATATATATATATATATATATATTTCTGTTTGTCAAAAGAAAGACAAATTCAAAGAATTTTAATCAGATTTGAAAAATTTTTAAATCATGGTAAAATTCAGTCTGAGCAAAGGTGTAGAGAAATAACCACAGTTCTCCAATTTGGGCTAAAATAGCTAAATCTGTTTCAACTGGTAAATTCACAAATTATTTTTCTAGTTTCTACCACAGAAAAATGGCATATTTTTCTGAAGAGACATATACGAAAATGATCAAAGTAACCTTGCTTACCTTTAGAAAGATTTTGAGGCAAGATAAATGCCTATCATTTGGGGACTAGTTAAATAAATAAAGGTATGTCAATATATAAGTAGCATGTGGTCATTAAAATTAATGAGTTCAGTCTATAAGTACTAACCTTGAGACATGTCTGTTATACTCATTGCTCACTGTAAATACAAAGTTGCAGATTCGGACCCATTTATTCATGATTCAAACATAGACACATGTATGCATTCTATGAGTTCTCATGAGGTTATGCATATCATTGCTGTATGATACAGACTACAGGGAATTTTGTGCTTTATTGTGTGTCTTTGACAAATTAATTTTATTTACAGAATTTCTTAATATTAAAAATATCACATGATTTTTAAGGTCCAAAGTATTATTAGATCATATTTCTAGGAGAAACTGCAGGGCTAAGTTTTGAACAGCCGCCATATTCTCTAGGAGTGGCATTTGTTTCTTCTTCAGATGCTTTTAAAGCTTTAAATTATATTCTGAGACTTTTGTTGTTGATAAATATGACCTTCCTATTGGGTCCTTTTATATGATGACAAAAGCAGAAAGTAATTTTTGTTTCCTCAGTTCTTTAGACTATTTTTATTTATTTAAATCAAAATCATAGTGTTTTCTTTTGATAACTGATACACAATATCAACAAAGCCAGTGGTAACACTATTTCAAAAAACTATGCTCATTTATAGTCCTCTTTGGAGAGGAGTTGGTATTGGCAGTTGCAGGGTCTTAGCCCAACCAGGGAAGGCTGAGCAGGGTCCAAGGAAGGGTAAGTGTAGTGCTTGCCCATTCCCCAGCCTCCCAGGATCCTGGAGACAATCAGCTGCAGCAGGGAGTTTAGCTAAGCAGGAGCTTGTTTATTGCCCCACGGCAAACATCTTTTAAAGCAAAAAAAGCACAGAACAGGAAAACAGCCAGCCAGTGGTTTTAAAGGACAGCCTATCATGCACCTAGGTGCCCTATGCTTTACCTAGTGAACATGAGCTGTTCATGCACTGACCTCATCTGGTTCAATCTTGGCAACCAATCACCCTTTTTGTAAAAATCTCAGGACTCACCCTCCTGACTTCCCCCTCAGAGCCATCTTTAACTGGCTCGTGTGCCCTTCAGACAGTAACATGTACCAGGTCACATCATTGCATTACTAGGAAAATATGTGAAATTATCTCAGGTAAGGTTTTCATAGATCATAATAATGCTGATCTCAAAATCAAGAAATTAAAACTCAGAGTTGACAGTTTCAAATAAATATCTCACTACTGTTCAACTGTACAATTTACTATTGTATACATGGCATTTTCTTCATTATGGCTCTATTTCCTCCTCCTTTATGAAGCCTCCTCAAGTGTCCCGTTTGTTTTCTGAGGTGCATGTATGGAATTAATACCATTACACTGTTGGGGATCTAATATGGTATATATAACATGGTATGTGCATAATATACCAGACACCTGGCTTTTAAAAGTTCTTATGCACAGGTTAAAAGCATTGCTGAAGTGGATTTTTTCTTTTGTAGCTAAGAGTAAGTGCTTTTCTAAAGGAAGGGTTACAAGAACAGGAGTTCAATAACTATTCATTAGAATTACAAAGTGAAGATGACATTTCAGAACTTCATTTTAAAATGTATCACTCCTCCACATAGCAAAATACATGCAATCTTTCTCCAATAGGATTTAACATTCAAATTGAATTACAGAATGCTACTTCATAAATTTTATAACAAAATTACTTCAGCTACTTGCCAGTGAGCAACACTCTTTTAACTATCCAAGTCTGGAACACCAGAAAAGGAAACATAGCTTCCATTGGTGATGATGTATTTAGTCTGAATCAGTTGTCTCTCAAAAAACATTATTGCATATATCATGCTGTACCCCAGAAACATAGATATGTTCTACATATATCTTAGTTTGGGTTACTATTGCTGTGATGAAACTCCATAACAAAAGCAACTTGGGGAGCAGGGGTTTACTTATCTTATATTTGCATATCACTGTTCATTATTGAAGGACCTCAGAATAAGCATTCTAGCAGGCCAGGAACCTGGACGAAGGAGCTGGTTCAGAGGCCATGGAAGACTGATGCCTACTGGCTTGCTCATCATGACGTTCTCAGACTGCTTTCTTATAGAACCCAGGACCAGCAACCCATGGTTGGAATTACCCACAATGGGCTGAGCCCTCCCCAGCAATCATTAATTTAAAAAATGTCCTACAGGCTAATCTTATGGGGCATTTTTCAATTAAGGCACCTTCCTTTCTCATGACTCTAGTTTGTGTGAGGTTGGCATAAAACTAACAAGGACAACAAATGCAAGTCAGTAAATATAATTAATCACTTTAATAGATTTAAATACAAAAATCACATAAGCATCTCAATAGATGCTAAATAATCTTTGACAAAATTCAAAATTCCTCCACAATAAAAGTACTAGAGAGAAAATACCTCAACATAATTGATGGTATATATGAGAAACCAACTGCCAACATTATCATAAATGGAGGAAATTGAAGCAATCCCACTGGCCAGGAAAAAGACAGTGATGTTTACTGTTCCACTCTTTGTCTGTATTGTAGTCAAAGCACTAGTTTTAGCAATAAGGAAATTAAAGGGATGCAAATGGGAAAATAAGAAGTCAAGCTATCACTATTTACAGAAGACATGATATTATGCATAAGAATTCCCATATATTCTCCCAGAAAACTTTCAGAAACAATAAACAAATTCAACAATGTGGCAGGATACAGAATTAACTTGCACAAATCAGCAGCTTTTCAGTATGCCCACAACAAACATACAAAGAAATAGATCACTGAGACATTCCCATTCACAATAGCCTCAAAGAAAATGAAATATCTAGGAACAAACCTAAACAAGGAAGTAAAGGACATTTACAATAAACACGTAAAGCTTCTGAGGAGAGAAAAAGAAAGACACTGGAAAATAGGAAGATATTGCATTTTCATTGACTAGTGGAAATAATATTGAGAAAATGACCATTTAACCAAGTGTCATTTGAAAATTCAATGTAATTCCAACCAAAAATCTCCATGTCATCCCTAAAATTCATATGGAACCACAAAAGATCTTGTGTAGCCTGATTAATCATTGGCAAATGAACAATGCTTAATTTATTACATTTAAGATAACAAATAAATACTTATTGAAGTTATCTGTAAGGAAACAGAAAAATGGAAAAAAAACTGACACAGAATTCTAGACAGGCAAACCTGATATAAGGTTACTTGCTGAGTTAGACAAAGCTGCAGATACCTAAGAGCAGAATTCCCAGCAGCTCCCAAATAACACAGAAATTATCCTATTTCTACTGGAGAAAATCCACAATAACATCAAATCTCACACAATTTCATCAACAGAGCATCATGAAGGCATCGTACCTTAAGGGATAAATAATCGTCAAGAGGGTCCTTTAGAACACATTTCAGTATGACATCAGGCCAATTTCTTACTTTTGCCTTCTTTACAAAACTGAGTATTCCACAACTTTAGAAATTCCACTTTTGTGGATTACTTTGTCACTTCTTACATACTTATGTCTCCAGCCTTTGTCATTCTCACTCAGTCTCTCTATCTCCCTTACTTAAAAATTTAATTACTTAAAAGTATAATTTCCATCTTTTTATCATTTTAGAAGAGTTATGCAGTGTGAGAAAGATTATTATCCATAAAAACTGGTGCAATGAAGACACCTGAGTACACCACCATCTTGAAATTTTATAAGCAAACTAAATAGAGATTTTGCATCATTTGGATTTGCTGTCAATCATATAACAAAATGCACATTGCCTATACTACAGGACTACCACATTGTTCTATGTCATCTTTTTTCAAATTTTATTAACAATTTTTCATTCATTAAATATACTCTTTATTAAATATGCTGTCTTTTTCTATCAGAACTGGACTTAACACATAAGAGCCCAGCTTCAAATTTTCAGAGTATAAACCGTGGAGTAAACCTAGAAACCAGAAAAATAAAAAGAGAGAGACCTGGAAGGGGGAAGTATAGAGAGGAGGCAAGCAGCCTACATGCATGCCTTCAAAATTAGCATGTCTCTAAGGAAGACCAGCTTTCTATTCATCTGACACTTCTGCTCCTTGGCTCTTGTCAGGCAAAAAGTACCTTTTCCCATCAGAAGTTTATCTTTGGCTTTAAATTTTCCAAAATACATTTTTCTTTAGAGGGTAAGCTTACTCCAGTGGCAGGTGGCCATGAAGTAAGGTCATGCAGGGTAGACCTGTCTTCTAGAAGAGGAGAGAGTAATGAAATCAAAACTGAAATACTATCTGTATCCGAGGGGCCAATAGAACTTTATAATGTCTGTGGAGGGGGCCATGATAAGATCTACAAAAAGGCAAACTTTCTTGTGAACTTAACCATCTCTGTTCCTCGCTACTCTCCATCCCAGGCATGGAGGACTCAGTCTCCCTCAGTACCTGAAAGCATAATCTGAAGGAAGTTTTCATGAATTCATTTGTTCATTTATGCCCATACATAGTTATTTTTAGAAAGACAGTTAAATATGAGTTATGAGACAGGGTAGAGATGCAGGACTTACAAACTAGAATTCTATAACCTTCAAGGATAATTAACAGCTAACCATTGTAAAGAGTAGGATGTATATGAAGTATCTAAAAATTGAACTGAGTAACAGATTACACACAGGCCATAGTTAACCTCTCACTTTTCATGACTGGGTGAGCTGATCACAAATTCAAAAACTATACCCTACTAAAGCAGACAGCTAACTCCAGGCCTTAAATCTTCATCCCTCATTACAAACTGCACAGCAATTTTATTTTTGTAATGTTAACTAAGGAATCTCTGCATGAGATGTGTTAAGAATCCGTCCCAGCTGCTCTTCTTCCTTCTCAGTGTGACCCCAAACAAGGAATGTTCACATGGTGTTGGGTTTCAGAGTGAGAGCTCAGGACAGCTGTGATATCAAATGAGGTACCACCTGGCCTAATCACCATGACAATATGTGCTCTGTCCTGCACGGCTAACAGATGGATTGGGGATCAGCCTGATGTCATAATCAGTTAAGTTTGTAATATGGAGAATTAGCCATCCATTCAAGATTCCTTTCTTCTTCTCTGATGGCACGCTGTACCCTAAGTGGAGAGATGGCACTGTCCTCGCATGCTGCCATCTCTAGGAATCTGGGACCTTCGTTTGCATTATCTAAGGGTAATTAGATGGTGCCTTGACTCATTTGGTGACCTGTCACTGCACTACCAAAATACTTAGGTCAAATTTTCCATTCACATCACAGATTACTCGCCTTTGAAATGTATTTCCTTATTTAAAAAAGAAAAATAAGTTCTTAATATTGACTTTCTTAAATATGCTGCTTAGTTTTCTCTTTGGGGCATCGCCTGGCTGTCACTAACTGTGTAATGCAAAAGTTTTGCATTCACATCTATAATTCTCTATAAACCATGATATGAAAATTATCAGTAGCATGAGTCTACAATCTCTATAATCAACATTTAAAAGGGTGGAATGATTAATGTTAGTAAACTCATCACAGATTTATTGAGTGTTTCTTATAAATGCAAAGGACAGTGACAGGAAATAGGAACGAAGAGAAAATAATGACATATGAGCTTCAAGGGGTGAGCCCTTATCCTCTTTTTCAGTAAATTCCTTTATCCACTGCTCTCAGAACATCTCACAGCTTTGCTCATAAAAATAACCAATTCTTAAACATAGCAGGTGCATTTGTTGATCTCATCAGTGGCATCCTAGCACTTCCTCCATCCAGGGGAGGCACTACTCACCCCAGACTTATGGCCAATGAGTAACTACTTGGGAGTGTGTTCATAGTGTTTAGGTTTTCCACATGCCTCCTGCCTTCCAGAAAAATAAAAAGAATGATTACTTTGATTAATTCCCTGGGACATAATATATTATTTTTAGACAAAAGCAATGGTCATAACAAGGAAGTAAAAATAAATTGTCTTTGTAAGTTTATCATGATTTTTAAATATCTATTTCTTTTAAAAACTGTATTCTTTAAATGAGGAAGAATAGTTTAAAAATTTCAGTAAGACTTTCATTTTTCATTTATTTTAATTTTTAAATAAAAATCACATTATTGTAATGAATTCACAAATAAAAAATTACATAGATAGATTAAGGTAGCCACATACTTGAACAGCCTCTAATTCTACACAACCATTCTGAAGCCTTACCTTCTACCAATCACATTTTTATTCATTTGTCTACCACCAAAATGAAATTGACAGAAAAGAAATATCAGTTTTCTTTTCCCTTTTATGACTCATGTGCACTATACTATTTGCACACATATATACGTACACACACACACACACACACAATACTGTTTACATGCATGTGCGTACCATTCACAAAAAATCTGCAAGTGGCAGTCTATAGTTAAACTGGTTGATGCTGTAGATATAAAATGCAATAGCTTCATCGTCACATAAATAATCACTGTGTGAAATTATGCTAATTAATACCTTAATCATGCAGGTATGTGAATCTTCACTTGGTGTTCCTAAATGGAAGAGACACTATCCTTCATGTTTATGATATTTACAGACCAGCATTCAAGAGAGGAAAGCATTTGCACAAAATTCCCAGAACTGATGATTTCCAGAAGTGGGTTCAAATTTAAATCTTTACATGATTATGTTAATCAGGTTGGTTCTCCAACTGTGTTTTTTTTTTTTTTTCACAACTCCAATAAGTGATTCTCTTGTTATCTAATTGCTAGGCACTAAAATGAGTCAGAAACCACACATGTTATTTTGTAAATAATGTGCCTTTGTAGTTGCTGTGCATATACAATAGGCATTGTGTGTTTCTATGTCTGGATGTCATATGAAAGGAAATCTCACATCTGTGATATCCACTGAGGGGCAAGAAGTCAAGAGAAAAGAGAACTCAATCACCACTGAATCCTAAACACAGGAGAAAGAGTATTAGTAAATATGACAAAACCATTTTTAAAACAAAACCCCAAAAAATGTATTTCTGAAATTTGTAGAGTCAATGGATAGGAGGTAGAAAGAGTTTCTAGGAATTTCTATTCTCTGAGACTAATGATGAAAATGTTAACATTTGCTTACAACACAGGGAAAGGACACAAGTAAGGTAGGGCATGTTGCTGGGGAGAAGGGGGCAGTGACGAGTATGTGTTGGAGGGGGTGGGATGGACAGGACAAGACTTCCCTTGGAAGTGCTGGGTGTAGGTTTCTAAAAGGAATACATTACATCTTTGTAAATATCTTACACACGATATTTGATTGCAAACCTTCCTGGGTGTTTATCTTTTCATGTGACATTTGCTTTTCTGACTCGACAGGAGAACTACAAACATCTTATTTATCAATTCAATAAAAATCTAAAAATATTCTAATATTTCCCTCAACAAGTGTGGGACACGCATGATGGACGCAGAAGCATCACACTTCTGTGGTAAGATATTGAATGCTGTTGGGATTTGCGGTGTTCTGTGGTCAGGCATCTAGATTCAGAATGCTGGATGTCTCCCTTCTGTGAAGCAACTGATACACAATTTATTTTATACAAATACTTAGCATTAATAACTCAAGAATTATGTATTTGTGAAAGAGATTTTGAATATGCCTAACATTTTAATTTTAACTGTCTCTCATGTTACTAAGTACAAAATTATATTTTACATGAACTTTGGTTCCTTTGTAGAGTAAATGTTTAAATTAACTGAGAGGCTTTGTGCTCAACAGAGTCTTAGCGTGTTCGTAGAGAACTCCTCAGGTACAGCTCTAGATTTGTTACTTAAAAATAGAGGACTATCACTTATAGAAACAGTTTATCATGTTTCACAGGAAAGCACTTCTGCCATGGACAATGTCAATTTTATATTTAAACACTGCTGTCACTTTGGCTATATACATCATTTTTAATTACATGGGATATTTATCAAAAATAAATGTGTGCTGATATGCACATCTGGAGTTATACATCCTCAGCTGATTCAGGGTACTCTCTATTCTTGCTCTTCTACTATTTGCTTCTATCAAAGAATTATTCAGTGTCATGGAAAACTGAGCAATTCTGTGTTTTCAAGGCAGATGTGATTGGCACTGTTTCCCTACAAAAGTCTTATTCCCCATAGTTTCCTTTCAGTTACTGTCCCCTCCAAACCCAGCCAATCTCTACTTATAGAGCACCCAGAGTGATTTAATATAGTGCTGTCTATTTCTGAAACTCCCACTTTTAGCTTCCAGTCAAGGGAAACTCTTGGTTTTCAAGTGTCTGTTGAAGTATTGTATTTTAAGATGTCTTCTCTTGCTGATCTATACTACATACCTTTAAACAGAGCCACACCGGTACATTCCTTTGCCTAACTCTTCTATCTACCATTCCAGTAAAGCAGTACAAAATTTTTGTATAGTTTTTTTTTTCTTTCTGACTATAGTTAACCCTAGGCTTTATGTAATTAGTGTTCCATGGAAAGTATCCTAGCTTTCTATTATAAATTCTAATAATAAATGCCTCTGAATGCAATAACTGTTGATTTTGCATACCTGATTATTAATTAGATAACTTACTGAATTATCTTACCAATTCAATATTTTTCAGTGATTTCTGTTGGGTTTTTTCTTTTTCTTTCTTTTTTTTGCCTAACAGCAAATAAATACACCACCATTTTTGTTCCCGTGATTTAACTTCTCAATTTTCTCATTAGACTTCCTTGATGAAGCAGTCTTTTAAGTTGTTTGTGGTACTTTTTCTCATCTGACATTAATGGAAATATTTCCATTATTTCTCATTGGACATTTATTATTAATTTTAAATTGTGATGTATATTAATATTATGTTATGGATATAACAATACAAAGTTTCTTATTTGAATTCATTAATAAAGACTATTGGGTGTTGGCAGAGATTTCATATTGGTTAAAATTCTTTCCACACAGTATGAGAACCAAGTTCAGATCTTCCCAAAGCATCCATTTTTAAATGTCTTAATATCATGCACAGTAACATTTGGTTGCATTGATATTCAGACTGTAGTTATCATCAAAACTGAGTATAAATCACTCAGATCACTTATGTAAGATACATTTTGCTGTATGGAAATTCAGATAACTGAACATTTTCTCAGAACTTTTGTAGAACAAAAAATAATGTGGAGTAAATTGCCCTAAGACTTGAAAACTCTTAGAATGTGTTACTATTTTCATTTTATATAAATGATAATTAGTCCAGTGGATAATTTCTTGATAAGCGTGGTTTCCCCTAAGTTGGGCTTATTTGGTTCTTGAAATTGGGTTTCACTATACAGCCTAAGGTGACTGTAAGCTTGCAGTTGTTTAGCCCCTGTCTCCTGAGTGCTAGCATTTGCTCATTTCCTTTTCTGATCTTTAAACACTTGGTGTGCGAAGTAAATTACAGACAACTATACCTTTTATATTTGTACATTGTAAATTTTGTTAGTTATTTGTATGCTTTCTTCTGCTGTGATTTATTTCAAATTAAAATTATCAGTGTATGCTTATGTCACTTATTTTTTCATGGTTTTCTTAAAAATATATTTTTAAAAATCATATGCTATTATTTTCTTATTAAATTGTGTTTCTTATTTTATCCTTATGTGTATCTTACCTGCATGTATTTCTGGGTGCTACATAGGTGCAGGTGTTGGGACCCATGAATTGTCTCCTTTCCATATTGACTTAAAATCAGAAAGTTCAAATCTATCCTTGCTCTTTCAAAATTAAACTCCTGAGACTTAAAGTTTTAAGGTGTGACTACCGAAGGATGTTTGGCCTAAGGTGTGGTAACTGGACGTCTTACCTAGATAACGGAATACTTGATCTAAGGTGTGGTTACTAGATATTTCGAGAATTAAGGAAGTGATTACATCTGTTTGTTCCTTATATCCTGGTAAAGAAGTTTTCTGTCTTTTATCCTCTTTTAGTAGGTGTATATAAGAACTTTGAGCAATAAACTTAAGGTGGATCCCAGTATTCACTGGATGCCCTCCTGACTCTATCTTCTGTCTGTAGCCTGTTTCTTCCTCAATCCACCCCCCCCCAGGTAGTGACCAGACAGGTCATCTGTGCCTGATATCTTTTATGTTTGTACATTGCAAATTTTGTTAGTGTTTGCACACTTTATTACACTGTAATTTTTTCTAATTAAAATAAATGATTAGTGTATGCTTAGACCATTTATTTTTCTTGGTTTTCTTAAAAAATTGAAAAATGTTATTATTTTCTTATTAAGTTGTGTTTCTTATTTTGTCCTTATGTGTATCTTACCTGCATTTATTTCTGTTTCTACACAGGTGCAGGTGCTGAAGGAAGCCACAAGAAAAGATGCCTTCGATTCCGTGTCGTTGTAGTTACAGACAGTGTGAGCCATTCCTCAGGCTTCTCTTTGTTATTATTTTAACTACATTCTCATGCATTGGATTATATTATCTTTTTTCTCCTAGAAATCTCATGATAGATATTTCAGATTCCTGATTGGCCTTTTAGACACTGGACTTCTTTTCACCATGTTCAGATTTCTTAAGCATTTTATTTGAGTTTTGGCAACTTGGGCACTGATGTCATTCATGCTTCAGTTTGTGAGGCTTTGCTTCATTACTTTCAGTAAGGCCTTGTCTTAACTTGAGACCATATGTTTCATTTTGAATACACAGTTCAGTTCCCTTTTCCATGAATTCACAGCCCTCCAAAGTCTTATAAGGAGTTAGGACTGTTCTCTATTCTTGGAAATCTTTTTCTTGAAGTTATCAGAATGAAAACTGGAAATTTCCAGAAAGGTCAACTTTTCCACTTCAGGAATCTACGTTCATCTCTTTTAATTCTAGATGCCTCGTTGGATCTGTGTAGAAATCTCATCTATCATGCATGCAAACTCTATACTGTTTATGTTGAATCCAAGGACAGACACCATTCTTGGTATTCAACTCTGTCTCCCTATTCAACACAAATTTCTCAAGATGTCTGGTGAGTAGATTATGCTCTTCTTGTTTTTCAATGATGGTTAAGAAGTCTTCCTGTCCATGCATCTGTGGTTGTTCCATTAGGCTGAGAGAGGGAGGGAATAAGATACAAAAGGTGAACCTTAACCACCATAAAACTTCAAACAATGGTCCTCAACGGGATTTTATAAATGTTTTTCTACAAATGATTTGGCAAAGTTCAGTCATGTCACTAGAGCTTATTAGAGTCATGGTTTGGGCCCTGCAGTTCTAATAAGCCAGCCTCAATAAGTCATTCTCAGTGTGTCATTAAAGGGACAGACAAGTCAGACAAGTAATAGTGAACAGCATAGAAAGGAGATTTATTCAATATGGCTATACAGGGAAGAGGCCCAAGGAGACCCTTGGTCCATTTTGAGGGTATTTACAGGAGGTTTAGGTTTAAACAGAGAGAAAGCAAAATGCATAGATGTTGAGCTGTGGCCCCACCAATCATCATTGTCTCATCTCTAGTCTCCAGTTTATGCATGTCCGGGGTGGGGGGGGAGACAAAAAAACAGCAGAAACCTTGTTCCAGAAATAACGTTCTCTTTTGATTGACACATTCAACCACCAAAATTGGTTTCTTATGGAAGTCCTAAGCCTTCGAGACCATTGTTTCCTTAAAGCTATAGGAAATATTTCTAATGTACTTTTAGAATTTATATTCTTGCCGGGGAAGCTGCAGAAGTGTTAAGTGACACGTTCCAAACCACTCAGCTCTATTTTCTTAATGCATTTTATGCTCTATGTTATATAGTCTGTTATACCAAAATATCACAGGATAGGTAATCTAGAAAAAAAAAAACACAGAATTTGTATTTTCTCAAGTTTTGGGGACTGGGAAACCCAGAAGCAATGTGCTGACTACCAGTTTCAAGGCCTGACTTAGGTCTGAATGCTGCTTCCAAAAATCTTACTTGAATATGGCATGGAGGGCAGGATGTCTGTGTTCCCAGAAGCGAGGACATTTAGGCAAAATGAATGAGCACCCTAGAAGCCTTTATTTAGAACACCTCTTCAAGAGGAAGGAACCATATACTCACCTTTTCAAAGCCACGCTTCTTAAAGTCATCACACATATTATATGGCCATCTGAGCCATTTCCTCAACCCGGCTTCAACATCTGTTTTTAAGAAAAACTTTACTCCCTACTGTTGAGACAAAAGCTAACACAGATAGGTGTTTTCAGGTGATATCCTTAAGATGAGCCCAGCCTCTCTTTAACTATTACCTGGGACAACTGAACACTGTCAAAGACATTGGCTTCTAATTCAGTCAGAATCTCTTTACCCTATCTTTGAAAAGTTCTTATAGAAATACTTTGACATGACTTTTAAATCACCTAGAATTGTCTCGTCAGAGACCACTTGAATTGACAAACCCTTAATTATCCTTTCCCAAAAACTGTTATTCCTATGAGAGAGGGAGTGTCTAACTCTGTTGATTATCTTAATATACATTTTGAAACTATCTCACAAACTAAACATGTGCCCCTTAACACAATCCAAATTAACAAATCCAGATGAGTTAATGATTTTGATAAAATCCTATTTAGGTTTATGATTTACCTATCTTTCTGTCCTCATTCTCTCTCTCTCTCTCTCTCTCTCTCTCTCTCTCTCTCTCTCTCTATCTATCTATCTATCTCTCTGTCTGTCCGTCTCCTTGAATTGGAGAAGAACTCCAGCAGTCTTTCGTATTTTTTTCTGATGACAGAAATGTTAAATAAAACCTGACAGCAAGGTTTCGTTAATATTTGTTTTTTGTTTTTGGACCAGGAAGGTGGCTCAGCTCTGACCACTTTATTTGCATTTCTAGGACAGACCTGACTTAGAAAAAGTTGTCCTCTGATTTCCAAATGTGTGCTCTAGCACACATGAATGAACACACACACACACACACACACACACACACACACACACACAGACGCACACTAAAATTTATCACAACAGGCCAGTGTTTCTAACCTGAGTGTGTCCTCTGAAATTAAATTCAACACAGAATCTTGGTTCATTTTCCCAGAGATTCTGATTGTTAAATCAGCTAATGAAACTCCAAGTTTCATTTCTGGCAATTCTTCTGGTAGTTCTAGGTCAGCCCTTCTTATTGTCTTTGAAAGAAAGAATACAAAAAAATAGGTACAGCTCTAATTAAATGTGCACATCTATTCCCAAGTGTTATCATATATATGGCTTCTTATTTGGGGTGTTTGAAATGTGTCCTCTGTGACAGACAAGCATTTGATCTAATGCTAATTTTCTGAGGAGTCTAGCCTGAGCAGAGGAAGCAGAAAACAATGAGACAATGTTTAATGCAGTAACATTATGAGCCATAAAAAGACAAATTCAGCAATGCTGTATGGAGCTCTTTCAGCCAACTAGGCTCCCTGGAGGAGTTCTTGACCTCCGAAGAATGGTTTAATTCTGGTTCCACTCCACAACCCATAGTTGGCTGGAGGCAACTTCTCCCTTACTCATGAGATGTCTAGTCTTGTAAGGTCAGTATTGGGGTTCAATCCTACCACCTGAAGTCCTTGATAGATTATATTCCCTGTAACTAAGAACATATTTTTGTTTGTTTTTTCAAGTAGGGTTTCTCTGTGGCTTTGGATGCTGTCCTGGAACTAGCTCTTGTAGACCAGGCTGGTTTTGAACTCACAGAGATCAGCCTGCCTCTGCCTCCCAAGTGCTGGGATTAAAGGCATATGCCACCACTGCCTGGCTAATACACAGTTTTTTTGTTATTGTTTTGTTATTTGGTTTCCTTTTTTTTGTCAAGCCAACAACATGAACCAAACCTGATCTTAATTCAGAATACAGATAGTTCCAAGAAACTGCTGAAATTATTGTGGAAAATATAATTTAATGCTCTTTAGAAGTATTGGCTACTAAAATACCTTAAGTGTAGAGCTTCTTATGGGGAGAAACCAATAGACAATAGAAACAAAACAGGAAAAATAGAAAAGAACTAAAGAGAGATTCTTAGTTATGGTGATTGAGTACTGATAGCCACTAGAATTGTTTTAGACTCATATTTTGAAGTTGCTTGGAATTATGACTTTTATTTAGTTTGTAATTCATTTTGACAAAGTTTTCTGTTTAATGCAAAAATTTTGTATAATAAAACATCTTCTTGTATATTATATATATATACATATATATTTATATATACAAAAATTAGCAAGAGAAAGTTACCATTTTACAGATGATGGAAGCTTGAAAATCGAAGAGTTTTCACTAAGGTGGCCTTGGCTAGTGAGGATCTGAACTGGGCTCAAAATCACACTTGCTCATTTGAGATCCTAATGTCATGAAAGCATTTATGTATGATTGGTATTTTTATTTATCTCTGGTGGATGTCTAATGATTGTCTTCCTGCTTTCATGTAAATTATAGGAAATTATTTGTGTTATAGGCCTTTATTTGCGTATAATTTAACCTGTATCTTTGTACATAAATATAGGAAAAAGATTCCCATACTTGAAAACAAGTAAAATTACACATAGTATTCTATATTTTATTATACTATAGATTCCCCTTCACAAAGTTAAACAAGAGGTCATGTACATTTATACTATTTATAACACTTAATGAGTGTTTTTCCATCTACATTATGATATCATTAGACATATGTTTCTAATTCATATAAGCCTCTGTGCTTATGTCTGCTAGCGTTTAAAGTCAAGAACACAGGAATTTTAGACTTAAAATTAAGTACTTCTAATTACCTTGTTAAATACTTCTAAAGGAATGTCAAATAGTGGATAAGTCAATGCATACTAAAAGAATATTGTGTAGCACAGGTTCAGCTATGAAAGTGTGTCTTTTTATTGTTCTGTAAATAATTATAAATAGATTTCATGTAATGTTGGGGTTTTTTTTGTACCATGGATACCAAAAATATGTTCCCCTTTTCTCATATTTAGAGTGATAGAGATGCCATTAAACTCTTTTATTCACCAAAGCCTTAGAGCACTTTTAAAACTGGAGTTAGTTTTGATAGCATCAGGCTTGACCCCTTCCTTTTGGGACAGGGGACTCATGCTTTATAAATTGCAGCCATCTGTTGATCCATGGCCTAGTTAGCTTTGGCAATGCTGGGGCTACATCTACCTGGCTTTTCCTCCATGCCCTTCTCATTTCGTTGAGTCAACTCTGCAGAAGAATGGTAAAATGGTTCATTTTGATATTTATAAGTTTCCTTACCATGTTTTTGTCAACTTGTTTTTTTTTTTGAAATGCCTTAAGCTTTTTTACAGGTGTCCTCACACATGAAGTTAATGCCAATAACTAGGCTAGAATCTCACCCCAAATCCTAAGCTAGTAACAGAGTATACTAGGGATCAAAACACATTCTTTTGGTTTGACTGTTTAACATAGACATGTACACAGATGTTTTCCAGATCACTGGATTGAGATCAAATGAGAACACAAATAAGCTTCTAGGCATTTTCAAAATGTAATGTCCACAGATGAAGGAGACAGAAGAACCTAACGGTCCCCATAAAAGATTGCTTAAATTTAATGCTTAGGTCAAGCAACACTATTAACTGTGTCATCCCAAAGTATTATGTGAAGAGCGTCCATCCTTTTTACTTCCTATGTGTGTAGGATTTATATGTGTTATCTGCATTTATTTGGGATAGGAGTGCAGTTCTGGTCCCAACATGACCTTTTCAGATCCAGTGCCCAGCATTGCTTGCCAGGCAAGGGAATATACTCATAAACCAAACCTTTGCTCTAGGGTACTTTTTGTTTCCAATCTGTGGACAATTCATTAATCAAGGTGATGTTTGTAGAAGCCAAATCTGATCAAGTCGCATTGATAAATCCTCAGACTCTAAGAAAAGTTCAAGCTCCTCAGCAAGGAAAGAAAAGCCCTGGAAAGTCTCCAGTGTGTTCTCTGTCATCACTCTCCCCTCCTGGCTCTGTCACTTACTATCCACAAATTCTTCCGTTCCTCCAAACAGGCTTCTGCATTCATACTCTAAACCTCAGAGGATCCTAAAAGACTAGCTGCACATTTAATTACCTAGCAATATGTTATTCTTACTTTCAATAAAGTGTAAACATCACTTTAAATCCTTATTAGTCTCACAATCTAGGTTGTTTCCATTCTTTGTGCTCAGAAAGGTGCCAACTAGAACTTTATCTATTTACATGTTTACTATAATACCAGATTGTGAGTTGGGCAGCACATCTAACCCAACCCTTTACTACCAGTCTCTTCCATTTTCTGGGTACCACACCTGGGAAATTCATGAATGCTGACTGGATGATTTATATCTAAGTGGTGCCTTGGTTTCATAAGATATTCAGTTTCTATTCAAATTTTGGAGTGTGTATCCCATATCCTAGAAGTACCCAGACATCACACTTTTTCATAACAGACTTTGTAAATGTTTTAACCATAAAAAGTAGATATAGCTTCTGCCAAATCAGAACTATGGAACATTTTTGCAAACTTGGTCCTTCACTTGAAAGTATAGGCTATAGGAGCCTGCAAGCAAATGCACTTGAGCTACCAACAGGACTGCTCCAGGCATGGCTCCCCTTTTAGTTTCAGCAAAACTTGTGCTCCTATAACTACCAAGTAAATCAAAGTTAAAATAATTACTCACTGAGGTCCTACTGGGAAATAACATTTAAAAATACCTAATTTAATTTCCTTCTTCAAGTTATGTTTAAGTAAATTAAACCAATGTTGTCAATTATTAAAGAATCTGAGCAAGTTTTAAAATGTTATTATATGGAACTGGTGAATGTAAAATCTGGAGGCCATTCTACTGTTGAGAGGTCATCAATATTGGCCACCTCAAACCATCAGAAATTAAAATTAAAGCTACTGTGGAAAAAAATGGAGCAAGTGACATCATGAAACAAATAGCAATAAAAGATGGAAAGAATGTGGGGAACAAGAAACTCTCAGCACCTGTTAATGGGTTTATAACCTGGTGGAGCCTCTCTGAAAGCCAGTGTACAGGCATTTAAAAAAATAAAACAGATATCCATATGACTCAGTGACTCCATTCCTGGGCAAACACACACACACAGACCTCTCCGTCTACCTCTGATACTGGCACATCTATTGCTGCTATTTTCACAATATCAAGGAAAAGAACCTGTCCATCAATTGATGTATAAATAATGGAAATGTGGTACAGGAGACAACGGAATTGTATTCAGCCATGAAGAAACCAACATGAAATATTCAATAAAATGGAAAACAGTTTATTAAGCTAAGTAATACCAGAATAGGAAACGCTGTAACTTCTGTCTTATAGGAGGTCCTAGTCTATACCTGTTAAATACATGTGTCCAGCTAAGAGCAGAGAAGGATAAAGATCAAGACACTAGAACAGGGCTTGTAAGACTGGAGATAAGAAGGGATGAGGAAAGGATGTGTGACAACAACAGAACAAAGTGGAAACACCAGTACCAGGGCTAAAGGTGGCATCAGGCTAAACAAGGCTAGGCAAATGAGAGAAGCAAGAGAGGGATGGACCAAAATGCTATATTATGAAAATCTCATATGGAAGCCTGATTCTTTGTTATGTTTTAAAAACAAAATAAAAATAAAGATATGAGGAAATTCATAAAGAAAAGAAGTAATAATGGGTAGGTTTCAAACCTCAATTGTGTATGTAAAGTCTACACAAAAAATAATTCATTATAAAGACCTCTGTGGTATGGGGAAGCTAGCAGTAGAAACATAATGATTAGCAGGCTGCTGTAGACATGAGGGGACAGACTGGGGAGTTTAAGTCCAATCTAGTCAGACACAAGGAACTCTTCAGAGGAATGTACCAGAAGCAAAAAAATTTAAATTGATTTATTTATAATACCAGGACACTTTTAAAAATCATCAGACATGAAAAACAAAAGAACTTTGCTTGTTTCTTCTCTTAAGGAGGCATTAAAAAATATTCTGATTGAACCTGTGTTGCAATTAACTCAGAATATAAATAGGTTATAATGTATACATTCACAAATTCATGGGGAGTCATATACAATCAAATGAATGTAAAGGAATTATAGCAGGAAAAGTAGAAACAAAAATGAAAGTGAAAGCCCAAGAAGCAAAATATAAATTCTAGAACTAAAGAGTATGACACATAAAAAAAATGACACTTTGGCTTGAACAGAAGCCCTGACATGTTAGAAATAGCCAGAAAAAAAGACAATATATTAGTGAAAATTACATAGATTGAAAAATAGAGATAAAAAGGTTAAAGAAATATAAATTTAATTTGAAGAATGAACAATAAGATAATAGCTCAATAAAAACTCATGGTCCTCAAAGTAGCAGTAAGGAAACTACCCATTTGATGTTGAAAAACAACACTACATATGAAAATTACTTCACAGAATGAGGCCAGAAATGGTAGTAAAAAAAAGAAATATTTTTTTTTTTTTTACTGAAGGGAAATGGAAACATTGTGGTAGCAATAACAAAATGGATTGAAAGCAGGGAACTACAATGTTGAAAATTTCTTATATTTTACCTGGAATAGACTGATACAAGTTTGCACATTTGATTCTTTTGAAAAACATTAGGAGTAACACAATTGATGTAACTAAATGATTCCCAAACAAAGTTAAATTGTCTGGCTTTGTGGGCAAAGGTATGCTGCCCACCTTGATGACCTTAGTTCAGTCCCCTTGATCTACATGTTAGAAGTAAAGAATGAGCTTTCATATGCTGTCCTTGGATCACTACACATGTACCATGAAACACCTCCTATCTCACAGACACCCATAGCAGGCAAAATAAATTAATGACTATGTAATAACTCTTAAAAGTTAGGCTAACTTTAAAATATAAGAAAATAACAACAAATAAAAGTCTATGAAATTAAAGGAAAAATGAGTCTAACATGCTTAAACTGTATTTATAGTTTTATTAGCTAGCAATGATTTGTTTCCACGCAATACAATTATTCAGAGATACGTTTAGTCTTTTTAAGAAACTAAGAGTGTCAGAATACATGAAAATAAAAGGCTTAGCTATATGGTGAGCAGAAGAAAAGCATATTTTTTTTCAATGAAGACACAAAAAAGTTAAATACAAAAAGTTAGAAAGAAAAAGGTTAACTATACAGAGAACACACAGAAGAAAATTGAGTGTCATTGTATTAAAAGTAATAGTCTCCAAGACAAGGATACATTCAAGAAAAGGAGAGTTCTTGAATAATTCACTGTATCAGGAAGGTGTGTATACATGTGTACATATAACAAAAACTTCAAATAAATGAAGGGAAATAACACAAACAAACAGCAATCATAGAAATAATGAATTTAAATATCTTAATATGTTCTCATTTTAAGTGCTTCTAATTAACAAAATTGATAAATCAGTAGAATGATCAATCAATAGAGAAAAACCTCAAGAAATATCAGCAAAGAAATGAACATCACTATGGATCCAAGGAACAGAGGAAAGAATCTTGAGAAACACAACTTCAAAAATATTTTACAAGATTAAATAAAAATCTAATAATATATATATATATATATATATATATATATTATATATATATATATATATCCTTTCTTTCCCAAAAAATAAGGACCACTTCAGTTCACTAGTTAACTTACTAATCCTGCTAATTGAATTTACTAGCTCATACTTTATAAATACAGGTTATAATAAAATGTAGGGAAAGAAGCAATTATAAATACGTGTTATCAAAATATCATAAACCAACTATCAAAAGCTGACAGGATCATAAAATTGGTATAGAAAATGCAGGGAATGTACCTCAGAGGTAGAACACATGCTTCGAATGTGTGTGCCTTGAGTTAAAAAGAAATGTAGAGCAACAAAGTAGTTTTACATTTCTAGTGGGCCAAAAAGTAAAAGTCATTAGCAAAAGATAACAATACACTGTAGTGTTACAGAATTAAAACCAAGATTGTATTGAAAATCATTACACACTAAGATCACATGTAACTTATCACTGGAAGACAACATTAGTTTAATGCTCAAAAGACTCTGTGAGAACAAAGGAGATATTAATCTAATAAGGAAAAAAAAAACTATGATATCCTCAAGTACTGGTGGAAACACGGTTGTAACTCAGGACACATGCACAAGTTTTCAAGAATTACTTGTCAAAGTGTCAATACAATGGAGTGTCCCTACCAGGTGAAGGATAAATACAAATCTTACTCTGCTTTTAGAAAGGGGGGTTGAAGGCTTTCCTTTTAAATTCTAAATCAGCAAAATTATTAATTTTTTTGTCCCTGACATTCACTCTATGAAAGACATGGCTAATAGAACAAAGCATGAAATAAATAAGATATTCAAACTTGAAGAAAAAATAGAGTTGTCTATACTCACAGACCATCTCACTGTTATGGGCAGTTTCGTAGTAAATAAGATACTTGCAGAAATGCAAAGAGTTATTTCAAGCCCTCCAAAAATGTCACATGACAGAAAGACAGATTGCACAGAATCAGAAAATCATTGAGAAATAAAAACTCAAAGGAGCACCAAGAATCAAATATTCCAGATCACATGTACTAAAAGTCATTTAAAACTATTGCTTACACATGAAGTTCATGTACTAGAAGATTCCGTATCTTTAGGCATTCAGTTTTCCCCAAACTGAAATGCTGATTCAATGTAACACCAAATTTTTAAATTTAGATTAGAAACAAGATTGTTTTACATGTCAATTCCAATTCCCTCTCCCTCCTCTCTTCTCCCCCTCCAACTAACACCCTACCTATCCCATAGCCTTTCTGCTCCCCAGGGAGGGTGAGGCCTTCCATGGGGGGGTCTTCCATGTCTGTCATCTCCTTTGGGATAGGGCCTAGTCCCAACCCGTGTGTCTAGGCTCAGGGAGTATCCCTCTATGTGGGATGGGCTCTGAAAGTTTATTCCTATGCTGTGGATAAGTACTGATCTACCACTAGGGGCCCCCATAGATTTCCGAGATCTCCTCACTGACACCCACATTTCTGGGGTCTGGATCAGTCCCATGCTGGTTTCCCAGCTATCAGTCTGGGGACCAAGAGCTCGAAGTTGTTCAGGTCAGCTGTTTCTGTGGGCTTCACCAGCCTGGTCTGGACCCTTTTGCTCATCACTCATCCTTCTCTGCAACTAGATTACAGATCAGTTCAGTGTTTAGCTGGTTATACCAAATTTTTAAAGAAGATTTTTAATCTCTTTACAAAATCATTCAGGTGAATTTAAAGATTCTAGGAAAGTCAAAGACAGTTCAAAGGATGGAGGAGCAGGAGACTTCCTATTTGGGAAAATATGCCAGGAAAGCCCCTAAGATTCTCTGCTGAGATTGGGCAGGCGGGTGTGATTGATGTATGGGATACACTGCAAGTCCTGCAGTGAAGTGAGATTGCAATGGGAGATTGTGACCATCCTCCAGTGAGCTGAGATTACAAGGGGAGTTTGCAGCTCTCCTGCAGTAACAAAGGGAGATTGCAGTCAAATGCAGTGGACTGAGATTGCAAGGGGAGTTTGCAGCTAGATGCAGAAATCCCCTGAATTTGAATCTGGAACCCAACAAGACAAAACACTGAAGTGTGAGAGGAATCTAATGTGAAAATTGGCCCAGTTAATTTAGAAGCTAGAGGAGGCATTTCTCTGAGAATGCCAGTAACAGCCTTGAACTAAGACAGTCTCCTAGCTTAAATTTGGCAAGAATATGTGGACCTTAATGGCACAAACTTCAGAAACTGAATTCTTCCAAGTATCTAAATGAACTTGGGAGAAAAGCCAAAACTCAAGATGTGAATTCACCCATCTGATATCTTAATTTGAGCCCATGGGATGTGAGCTAAAGCCCAGTCAGTCAATGCCCGGACTTCCAGCCTACAGAACTGTGAGATAATTACAGCTATTGTCTTAAATTGCTAATGTGGTTAATTTGCTGCTAAGTAATGAAAAAGTGAATATACTGACTTAATAACTTAGTAATAGTTACCATATGAAAGCTACATTGTGTTGATTAGATATTGTATAAAGATAAGCAAAGACATGAATGGAATAATACACAATCAAAACTTGTCTTACACAGAAATGATGATGTGATTTTCAAAATGCCAGCAATTCATTAGTGGAATGAATGTTTTTGAACAAATGAAGCTACAACAATCAGATATCCATAAGAAGGGAAATGCGTGTCTACATTTCTCATGTCACACAAAAATAGAAAGATGTATCATAGCTAATATATGAAATCCAAGAGCAAGTCACTGGAGAAAAAATATAGGAATAATTGTTTCACCAGTAGGGAAAATTTTCTTAGGAAAAACTTAAAAACTAATATCAGAAAAATGAATGTATTATATTTCATTAAATTTAAATTATTTGTGGGAATAAGAAACCATTATGCAGGTGGAATGAGATGTCTCTGGATAAGAAAATTGCTACCTTACCAGAGCAGAGGACTTGAGCTCAACTCACAGCACCTAGGGCAGATGGTTTACAACTACTTGTAACTAGAGTTTGAAGGGATTCAGAACTGTGTTCTGGCTTCTCAGTCACATGTACACATGGGACACACACACACACACACACACACACACACACACACACACACACACCCTATTTTTTAAGAGAAATGATTGTGGAAATACACGTATAAGCAACAAGTGATAAAATATTCACAAAACATGTGTTAGCAGTAACAAGTCTTTGAACTCAATGCCCAGAACAAAGAAACATGGACAAAGGAAAATATGTGACATTCCAGAAGGCATTCTATACATGGTTATGACCTGGTTGTTTTGGGAGTATGTGGTAAGTAATACCTTACAGAGGGAGCACACACTAGAGAAAACCACTGTATTCATGGCCTCAAAGAAGATAGGAAGAAAGTGACCAGCACACTATGACATACTATGAAAGACCACACAATAGCTGGAAATTTCCACTACAACTCATATCTTAAAAGTTTTCCCCTAATTCCTTGTGAAACAGGCTAAGGACTGAACTTTTAGCACATAGACCTAATGAGCTAACAATTTAGGAAGAAGACCAGTTATATCATCTTAACTTTAAAAAGAACGAGGAAGGGGAAGAGGGGAAAGGAGGTGCTAAAAGAGACTGGAGAGCAGGAGCTCTGCTAAAACCTGTCCCCTTGTCCAAGCACGGGCAGAACCTGCCTGATGCATCTCCTTTGGGAATTCTAGACTTCACTGAAGGTTTGAAACTTCCAGAGGGAGGTAAGCACATTCAGTTTGATGTTTATTTGGGTAAATCTCATCTCTAAGCACAGAGGATTTTGCAAGAGTCAGAAGTTCTTCTGCTCACCTGCACTCTTAAGCAAGCAGCTCTGGAAGTATTTGAAAAGGAGATTGCACACAACCTTCAGAAAGCAGAACAAACACACAAATAAATAAATAACAAAGTGACAGCGTAAAACCCTGAGCAAAGCTCTGTTACCTTAGGATTGCTGCCTCGAATGTCAAGAAGTTCATTCAGATGTATAGAGTATGCCTAAATGTTAGATGGCTTCCCAAAACTAGCTGTGTGAACTTTTGATATGTTCATTAATCAACATAAAGTGATTAGTATGTATATAATTTAAAAGGCAAGCAAAGCCTTTTCTTTTCCAAATGTCAGGAAGCTGTCTGGTCACTGCGAGTATATAGCACAGGAAAATGCCCAAAGATGGTGGGACCTGTAGCTAGTTGATCACGGATGCATTGTTTCATGAATGTCCTCCTTTAGCGCAAGCAACCACAGGAGAACTGCAAATCCTTGGCTGTTTCTTCACTTTTACCTCTTTCTGCTGTTGACCAGAAAGGCTTCCTTAGCCCTTAGGACTGAATGGTATACATTTGGTCTGAAGAGTGTGACACCCTCGGATCTCTCTGGAGTTCCTCTGGCAAGGAAGGCTCACATTTTATATTCTGTGGTTCCTTACACCCTTCGTCCTTCAGCCACGGATGTTTTCTCTCTCTCTTTCTGTCTCTCTCCTTCCAGTGCCCTTCCTTCTCCCACGACCACTCCACTATACTGACCCCTTCACCCATTTCACTGCCTGGAGCAAAATAATAAAAACGCAGAGGCAGATATTGGGATTCAAGCTGAAGATGAGAAGAGCAAAGCAGCCAAGCCACTTGAGGGTTTTCACCTCTATCAATGCTCAGACCAAAGGGGCGGTCCTGTCCCCAGAGTGACTTTAGACTGCAATTCTCTCCACAAAACCTCAGACTCCCTGAGAATGCACTGAGCTCTTGCCTTATATTCCTCTCTAGTGCTGGGATTAAAGGTGTGTCATCCTAAGGGCTGGGATCAAAGATGTTAGCTCTCTTCTTCTTTTGGACTGTTCCACTCTCAAGTTGCCCAGGGTGGCCTTGAACTCACAGAGATCCATCTGCCTTGGTCTCCCAAGTGCTGGGATTAAAGGTGTGGCCACCACTGCCAGTGGCTTAGTGTATGTGTGACTAACTAGTGGCTTAGCACTGTTCTCTGTTCTTCAGACAAGTTTTATTTGTTAGATTACAAACAAACTATCACTACAAGTGCCTCTGGCTTTGCCACTCCTGTTCTGGCAGTGCTGATGATTTCTCTGTGTAACCAGCTCAGAGTGCACTATTAATCATAGTCAAGAAAAGATGAGATACACCTTTTGTTTCATCTAATATTCAGCGCTGTGTGAAAGTTTGCAAATGAGTGTCTCCCAGCTCACTCAATCAAGGAGCATAAGCTACCAGTTTACTTAGCCTGCTAAGGAGAAATGAACACAATTACAGACATGGACGCTTGTGTTGGGATGAACTATGATCTTGTCTGTTTGGCATCAGTCATAGATGATTCTCTGTTAGCCCCTCTGCCTAGGCAAAAATAATTGTATGGTCATCTGGATGTCACTGAACTTGTGGTATAGATACCTCACAAGCAGCAGCAAAAGCTGCACCTTCACAAACCAGGGGTATCCTGTATCCTCTGAAATCTTCACATAGTTTTCCCAGTCCACCTATGAAGGATTCAAGACTACTAGGGCTGGTGTAAGAGCAATCCAGCTAGCTTGTGGACTGACAGTCTTTTTCTCAAGGCATCCAGAAAATTGACAGAGTCCAACAGATACTGACTAGGGAGCCAAATTGCTCCATCTTGCAATGTCTTTACTTATTTGCAGAACAATGAACATCAGACATAGTCATAATAAGGACATAATGAAATTCTCATCCACAGTGATAATAGTGATTTTAACAGATATTAATTAGTGCTCTAACAACACTTAACACCTGCCCAGTGCCCCAAAGAGTAGTGAGTGTCTCTCCTTTGTCTAAATGTACTTCTATAACATTATAAATTTATTCCCTGCCATTAAGCTATACACCTAAATTAAAAGAAAACATTAATCTTGTTACTATTTTACCACAAAATTTTTAAATGGAAAAAGGAGGTAAAAGATTTTAACTGTTATTCTAAAAGGATGAAAACATCATGAAACTCTGATTGGTAGTAGGTTCCATTCATGATAGCAGATCACATTGATAATGGCAGATCACATTGATAATGGCAGATCACATTGATGATGTCAGGTCACATTGATGATGGCAAATCACATTCTTGATAGCAGATCACACTCATGGTAGCAGGTTATATTATGATGCCATAACATTGTACCACCAATGTAAATGATGGGTAAGAGAGTCCATGAGAGCCTGAAATAAAGGGATATCAAATATTTATTGGAGAAGACTCACAAACAGCAATAGAGAGGGACCAGACCATGTGCCCTGCGGGCACAGGCAGCTGTGAGCAAATCTCCAACCATCACACAAGAGACACAGAGAGAACTCCCTCTTCCTTATAAGAGCTCACATCTGCATGCAGAAGCCACAGCCCTAAGGCTGGGACCCCCCAAACAATTGGCCAAATGAATTTCCACACCACAACAATGTCTTTGTCATTTCAATTTGTGTCAAGATACTTGGTTTCTCTCAGTGATAAAATCATTAACATATCCCCCTCACTAGGTGGTTAAAACTATGTATAAATAACCAGTGTAGACACTAAATAATCTCTAAGGCCAATTATCAACGGGAAACATCATACCAAATGTTTTAAAAATAAAATAATAATTGCACTAATAAAATACCTTCACCATAACATCCAGATAATGCTGTAGAACAAACAATTGGGCACCATTATCCAATCAAGTTGACATATGAAATTATCCAAAGCAGAAATACTGTAAGAAAAGACAAACAATGATGTCCAAATGAATGACCATCTAAGGCAAGACCAATGGAGCTATGCAAACAATATCCAACATTGACTGTCTCTATGCTATGTGCCACAAGAGTGTAAAACCCCCAGCTTTTGTGATCAATTTACATACGTATATTTCTTGCACAAATATTTCTTGCCAGGAAAACAACAGCAGTTTCACCACACAGAAGAAATCAGAGCCAGAGGAGAACCAAGGACAGCATGAGTCCAGCCTGCCCAACAGCATCCTCAGAGATATTAGGAATTAGGCAGGTTCCAATTCAAGTAGGACACCCATTCAATAGGGTAGAGTTCAAGCTTTTTTAATATCAGAGGTCAGTGTACTGCAACTGAAGGAGTATCTCATAAAGACCAAATCACAGGCCATGGATCTCAAGTTAAGAGCTATTCCTGGGGAGCCATGGGATGTTCCCACAGACCCAGAAATTGAACACTGAAATAAGTCATTCATCCTTTGATTAAGAAAGACTTTATTGCCTAGAAAATGACTCCCATCCCCCACCCCCATAGAAACGTGAGTTAGGTACTCTGAAATGTTTTATGCCAAGGCTTCTTCATTGTACTCATGCCAATGATGGCTTCAATAGGTCCTATTAGGATAGGTTTTAACGGATACCTGTGATGAAGGTTTAGTGTTAAACTCTTCAATGGTAAAAATTCTTCAATGGTTAAAAAGAAAATTCTTGCCTCTGTCTAACTTATGTTCCTGTCTGGAAGTAAAGCTCAAGAAAGAGCTTTACTTACCTTGTTTTTTTTTTTTTTTCTTTTAGCACAATCATAAAGTACGCATTACTCTATAAGTTTTGTAGGACCAAGAGCAAAGTTAAGTCTTATTGGTTGTTCTTAAAGCTTTACTAAAGTTTGTCTTTTGTTATTCTCATAATCTGTAATCCCACTGATTAGTTTGTGAGGGAGCTGTTTAAGCATACTAGATGGCAGGTGACTTCATCATTTCTGCTTCCATTTAAGGTAAACATCTCAAAGTAGTCAATAAAGTTACACTTTTGTCCCTCTCACATCTTAGATGCCTTATTATATTGATGGTGAGAAAACAGAGCTTGCTATTTTGGGGGCATCTGGATAAAGAGGTAAAGAGGGGAGTCTGGGGATTGTGTTACCTTTTATTAATATCAAAATCCATGCACAATGATTACAGACAGTGTCACCACCTGCTCTGCTGTTCCCGTTGAGGAACAGCTCTTCACTGCTCTGTCGCAACCTCCTTACCTGCTGACAGCTCATCCACCATCCAAGAGCACACTCCACCGTTACCCCCACCCCGGGTTCTTATCAGATCCTATCTCCAGAGAAGACCACACTCATTAGGCCAAGACGCCCCAATACAATTGGCTATGGGCCCAAATTCCCACAAAAGCTATGTGATAGACATGTGGATAGAGTGTTGTAAAGGAAATCATGGAGTAATGAGGACTACACATGATTTCTAACGTGAACATGTTTCACATGAACTGTGGCAGTAAAGCTGGTGTTTGGTGCTTACTTTCCTATTCCTGCAGTCACTTTATCCTTGCATAGCAGGTCACTGTGGTCAGCCTCAGACCTCTCTTCTTCATCATTCAGATACATTTCTTCCACAAATACTTGCTAGGCATCTATTAATAGCCAGAGCTTCTGTTGAGTATACAAGTAAATAGGATATGATTTCTTACTCCAAGGAAATGGGGTAGATATGCGTAGTTCATAAGGAAACACAGCAATACTACCACGTCATCATGTTTTTCAATTATAGAAATAGAAAGTAGAGAGAAAAGTGCTGAGTTTCAGCAGAAAAGTCATTGTCATGCTGACAATACGTAGCGGCACTGATAGGTAGACGTGTCTAGAAATAGTTAAAATTGTATATGTTCAGCTCCACAGAAGTTCAAGTATAAGGCATGGTCAGCGATGGATGGAGCTGTGAGTGGGAGAGCATCTTGATAAATGTCAACCATGAAAATGAACATTCTAAGGAGGTGGCACAGGGCAAATGACACCAATGTTAGCACTATGTGCAGATGACACAAAATTAACTAGTAACTGTGTCCTGTTATCTTGAAGTGTCCAGTCTTTCATAAAAGGAGAAAATATTGACTCACCCAATTAGCCCAGTGTAATATCATCCAGGGCAAAATACTATGCCACTTCTGTGAGTATTCCTTAGTTTTTCCTTTTCTTTTCTTTGTAGTGTGTGTGTGTGTGTGTGTGTGTGTGTGTGTGTGTGTGTGTGTGTGGAGAGAGAGAGAGAGAGAGAGAGAGAGAGAGAGAGACAGAGAGAGAGAGAGAGATGTGTCATGCAATGTGTGTGTGGAAGTCAGAAAACAACTTTATGGGAAACATTTTTCTGTGTTGTGAGTTCTCCGAATCTAATATAGTTTTCTCATAAATGTTAACTCATCAACAAACAGAAAAAACTGTACACAATATCAAAGAAAACAACATCAAAAAATGATTTCCAAATGATGGCAAATATTTGCACTTAAAATCTCTATGCTTACTGTGTAAGTCACAGTATCTAAAAATGAAATCCGTGAGGGATTATACTTGTTAATCATGACCTCATTATCATAATCTTGAAATTAATATTTATTGAGCATTTATTACACAGATCAGTTCCCCGTAGACTGAGTAAAGAGAGCCTAATTGAGTCATCCTCCACTCCCTTGAGGTAAGTGTACGTGAAGATAGACGATGAGAATGGCCAAAACATGAGCTTTAGACTCAAGAGGAGCTGGGGTAGAAACTGGGCTCTCCCTCTTACTGCTCTTGGTTAATTAGCCAGTTTGTATCTCAGTGCAATAATGCCATCATCAGCACATTGGTTGCTCTCTCGTTGCTCTTATAGTGAACCTGACAGAAGTAACTTGAGAAAGGGAGGTATTGGTCTGGCTTACGGTAGAGGATTCAGGCCATCATGGAAAGGCAGTCAAGGCAGAAGGAATGCAGGCCAATATCATATCACATCTCCCCTCAAAGAGCAAATACAGGGATTCTGCTCATCTCTGATGGGGAATGTACTGTGTATTTTTATCTTATTGATTGTTAAATAAAATACTGTTTGGCCAATGAGACAGCAAGTAGACAGGACTAGGAGTCAAAGAGGAATCTGGGAAATGTAGTAGAGAAATGATGATCCAGGCAGGAAGTGACATGGCAAGGAAACTCATATCTAATCGAGGAAACAGGAAGTATGTCTCTTTTTTTCCCCTCGGCTCCTGCTCCAGCGACACAATGTGATCCACCAGCAAGGAGGGACGCCAATAAGGCATCCGATAAGTCTTATAAAATATATAGATTTGTGATAATTAAGACTGAACTAACAGATGAGGAATCCTAGTCAGTGGCCAAGCAGCATTGTACCTAATACAAGTCTCTCTGTGTATTTATTTGGGCCATAACTCAGGCAGGCGGCAGGCGTAAAGTTCACACGTGGCGGTGGGGCTCAGGCGGCTTTTGGCAGAAAGATTTATCTAACACATCTCACTTTGTCCTTCTCAAGCATGTTGTTAACTAATAGCCTACAATATTATTTTACTATTAACCATTGCCATGCCAGAAATTTTTATTGACATAAACATAAGTCAACATGTATAAATCAGGAGATTTTTTTTACCCCTAAATTCAAGAGTAAAGTGGTTTTGATTTTAGTTTTGTGTTCATTTTCATCATTTGGCTGTCATATCTTATTCTTTGCTTTGCAATTATAATATATATATATATATATATATATATATATATATATATATATCAATTAGGCTAAATATTATTTGAAAATAAGTAGTTATTTGTGGGCACTGAGATAATGAATATGATTGCCCAAGTTTCATGTAGGAGAAATATAAGAAAATCACCTACCTTGTATTCTTATGTAAACCAGGATACTAGATAATTCTGTCAAGGGGTGAGGTTCAGATTGCTAAGAAAGAAAGTAGGGAGCCAAATTAAAACTATCTCTGGGACTTGGAAAAGTGCAGCAGATGTTTTCTTGAAAAAGTGTGAGTTAGTACATATGATACATACATGTGATTATATATTTACTAAGCTCTCTTTAGGTTATGGTTAACTTGTCTTTCCTTGGATTGAAAATAGCTTCTAAATATCATATACTGTCTCTGGGAAGGACTCATGTCTTTGTTGTAGATGTTACACTTCAAGTATTCCATTCTTATTTTCTTATTTGTCATAATTAGGATTTTAAAACTTAAAACATAGGGGGATTCCTATTGAGATCTGAAAGTATGGAGTACAACATAAAAAATAGAATAAACATTCCCTTATAAAGTGACACACACAACAAATCAGAGATGATTCAAAATGTCAGTGTTCTACTTTGATAGTCTAATATAACATTTATAGTTGGCTAATGACTAATGTTAAGTTAAGCTGTATCTGAATTTCTCCAGATTTGCTCTTTTGATTTTTTTGAGATGGTCTCTACTGGCCTAAGATGGAGTTGATATTGCTATGTCATTGAATCTGCTACTTCTGCTCCTGCTGCTCCTTTGGCCACTGCTGTCCAATGTTGGGATCATAGTTATGTACTACCATGTCCAGTTAGTACTGTAGCTTTCCAAAACCTTTCAACACTCCTAGTCCTCCTCTGCCACCAGAGCCTGATAAGATAGGCTCATGGTGATTTGCTTCTCTATGGCTCAGAAAATTACTTTGATACCTAAACATGACTTGCAGACCACAGGGGTCATTTTGCAAATTTTATTTGATACAGGGACCTGTGGGTGGCCAACTGTGTATCTACTTGGGAAGTAGATTGGTTCACACATATAAACAACAGCTATGTGCTCATTTTATATTCTCCTGAATTGCTAACTTTAAAACTTAGATGAAAGGCATGTGACCATATTTAAAAAAATATATATCAAACAGTCATTTTATACCTAATCTGAGGGAAAATATGATTTATGTGTTATGAGTATGTATGGTTTAGTAAAGGAAAGTGACAACTAATGACCTGGTGAAAGGAGTAAAAATATATTTTAAATTTCCATTCATTTGCCTTGGTTAAGTTAAAATAAAACAACCTGTCCATTATATAATTAAAATAACCGAGCTGGCCTCCATTCTAGTCTAATCCATTTACTTTATGTCACCTGCATATTTCATTAGTACCTATGTCACATGTAAATGTGGGTTGAGTTCTGGGTGTGTTTACATTGGTACTCCATGGGTCAAAAAGATTGTGTTTCTACAATATGGTATTAAAACAAACAGAAACAGCTGACCTGAACAAGGGGAGCTCAGACTGATAGCTGTGAAACCAGCATAGGACTGTGTCAGACCCCCTGAAGGAATATGTCATTTAGGAGGCCTGGGCAATCTATAGGGCCTCTGGCAGTGGATCAGTATTTATCCCTAGTTTATGAGTGGACTTTGAAACCCATTCCACATAGAGGGATGCTCCCTCAGCCTAGACACATGGGAGAGGGTCTGGGCCCTGCTCCAAATGATGTGACAGACTTTGAAGATACCCCAAGGAAGGCCTCACCCTCCCTGGGGAGCAGAAAGGGGATGGGATAGGGAGTGGGGGGGGGCAGGAGAGTGAGAGGGAACTGGGATTGACATGCAAAACAAGCTTGTTTCTAATTTAAATTAAAAAGAGAGAAGAGAAAAACAATAAATAAAACAAACACAACTCTATTGGACACAATAATCATGTTTTTCCAAAACATTTTATTGCAAAAATGTGCATACAACAAATGTTATATTAATAAAGCACTCACCTCCTGTTTCAGCTGATATTTCAGGCATTTAGTGTTTTTGTTTATGAATAAACAGTATTTTGAAATAATTTAGTATTTAATTATTTCATCAGCGAAGGGAACTTGTCCATATGAATCTAATGAAAGGGTGATTACATAAAGACATTCAAAGATAGTATGTTTAATTATCTCTTAGAAATACCTTTCTCATACTAACCTGGTGAAGAACTTTAGCAATGCAAATGATCACTTGTTTTCTATGCATCTGAGATCTAAATACTACAGGGGGAAAAAACCAAACAGCCAACACATAAAATCTTAGTTTTTGTTGTTAAAATTGACTCCCAAGATCTTTATGCAGTGGAAGCATTGTATGTAATTTACTAATTCCTGTAAATAGTGAACTTGCAGTCAATACTCTAAAAGCTCCTGATAAGGCCGCTGTAGTAATGTGCACCACTGTGAATTCTTTAAAGCTTTATATCGATTTGCCTGAGAAAAAACTAACAATACAATGTGGAATGTGAATATAATTAAATTTGTAAGAATTACTCGAAAATTAGAGGAGACTGGCTTCTTTCAGTGAATTGGCTTGAAAACTGAAATATCATGAGATGCTACAACTGCCATCCCACACTATGTAAAATCCGGTCTTTAGATAATGGTCCTTATTGGAAATTACCCTCAGTCAGTCAGCATTTATGTTTGACAGGCTAAGTATGTACTGGAAAAAAGACTAGGGGATCTGTGACCATGAGCAAATCAGAGGAAATTCTTGAACCTGAACTCAATGTTCTGGGCATCAATTATAATTGACTGTAAGGATTAAGTCTCTGCCTTGCTTGTTACTATGGTAGGAACTCACACGCTTGGCTTCTGCCCCACACTCAAATTCATTCTGAGGCTTTCCACTATAGCCCCTGCAGACACACCTCTAAGAAAATATCTTAGAGATATTTCACTGTGCCCTTCCCTTATGCATCGTTTTCAAATCTTTCAACACTGCCTGATGAGTTATCTAAATTAAGAGTCTTCTTTTTTGTAAATTGAACTTTTCTAATAAGTGGACTCTTTTCCTTTTACCTGTAGTTTTGTGTTTCCCCTAATTGTAATTTATATCAGAGGGAATTGAACCTTAAACTTCATGAAAGCAAAAATCGTGTTTTGTTCACTTTCTTATTTCCTGAAAATGCCTCATTTTTTTGCTTGTAGAAGACCTTCAGAGAACATATGATGAGTAAGTTAACTATTAAGTTCACTGATTAACCTATCTTTGTAATTTGCTAAAATCTTACGTACAAGGATGACACGAACTGACAATCCAGGCAATGGTGGAGAGGATAACCTAAATAACCTTCCCCTATGATGAGACTGATGACTACTTTTTATGCCATCCTAGAGCCCTCATCCAGTGGCTGATGGAAGCAGAGGCAGACATCCACAGATGTACACTGAACTGAACTCTGGAACCTAGTTGCAGAGAGGGAGGAATGAAGATCAAAGGGCCTGTACCAGGCTAGCGAAACCCACAGAAACAAGTGACCTGAACATAGGGAGCACATGGACCCCAGACTGCTGTCTGGGAGGTCAGCACAGGACTGATCCAGACCCATGAACATGGATGTCAATGAGGAGGCCTCTGCACTCTAGGGGGGCCCTGGTAGTGGATTAGTATTTTTCCCTGGTGTAAGAAGGGACTTTGAGGTCCGATCCCCCGTCTTGTCCTGGACACATGGGGGAGGGCTGAGGCCAGGCCAAGGATGATGTGGTGGACTTTGGGGAGCTCTCCTCGAGAGCCCTACCCAGCCTGGGGAGTGGAGGGTGCATGGGATGGGGGTGCAGGTGGGAGGTTGAGGGGGAGGGTTGGGGAGAGGGGAGGGAGAGGGAGGGGGTATTAAAACGTGAAGCAATCTTGTTCCTAATTTGAACTAATAAAAAAAATTAGCTTAAAAAAATTCTTGACACATCAAGATAGATCATTGGGCAATGGTGCTTGCCACCAGGACCTGAGTTCAATCCCTGCAATACACATATTGAAAGGAGAGAAAGAAGTCTTTCAAACTGTCTTCTGACTTCCACATTCATGCCACGGCATGCATCACTATGGGCATAGACACATTCAAGCATAATAAATAAAACAACATTTTTCTAATTATCAGCAAAAATATAGGAACAACAACTTAGTGTTTATTCTTCCCTAGCATAACAGTCATAAAATGAAGATTTGACACTAGGGATGCAGAGGCAGGCAGATCTCTGTGAGTTCGAGGCCAGCCTGATCTCCAAAGCAAGTGCCAGGATAGGCTCCAAAGCTACACAGAGAAACCCTGTCTGGAAAAAAAAAAATAAGATTTGACTGTGTAAACAAATTGAGGATTCTAGACTTAGTCATAGGCTCTGTTTCGGTCATTGGAGTACTTTGGTCATGCTTCCAGGTTGAGTAACCATCACTATAATGAATTTTGATTACACCAACTATAGATAATTTCCATTCAAAACTGTGAACAGCTAAGTTCTAACTGGTCTTTTGCCAGTCAGTTGAAGCTTTTCAAATTGGTCCCTAGACACAAGAAATCAAAAAGACAAAAAATTGCTATAAAACTGAAAATTCTTTTTATTTTTATTTCAATATAATACACATGTCTTTGATGAAAATGATGAAGAAAGACATTACTTAAGACTTACAGAACTTTAGTAGGTAAAAGGGCCACCCATAGATTTTTTTTGAAAAGTAGCACATAAAAAAGGAAAAAAAATTAAAATCCAAACGACAGTATTATTTCCTCAAAAAATATTTTAAAATTGACTCAAAAACATGCTTGAATAGTACAAAAGATTCAAAAATAATATACAAATTAATAAAAAAATTAGATTGATAGAGCTCAGTCAATACATGATGTTTTATATTTTGTGGTATAGAGAATAATCCTACACAATCTGCAAGTTTTCTTAGCATTAAAAATTAGGGTTTAACTTTGAAATACATATAAATATTTATGAGAGGAGATAGAAATACATGTTGGTGATTTTATTCAGTGCAAGAGAAATTAAGTATCAAGTAACATAAAGAAACCTTGACAGACAATTCAAACAACAGTTTCCCACCAAAATACTTACAAACAGTGGGAGATCCATTTTTAGGAGATTCAAGTTGTGAAAAGCTACACACTATAAGATAATACCAATTGTGTGAAATTTGAGTGTGCTTACATGTGTGGAAAAGTTGGTATGTACTGAGCAAAAAAGCTGTGAAGATTTGTTTCAAATGTTAGCAGTTTTATCTCCTGGGAGTAAAAACAACATACGCCTAAACACATTTCAAAGAAACACAGATAGGTCTTGTAAGATATTTAAATACAATACCATACACAAATGGGAATGTATGAAAGCTTATTTTTATTCTAGATGACAAAATACTGACTTCTAACTCTCATTGATATTTATCTGTTCTAAATTTTCTAGAATAATCTTGTATTTCTTTGGTTACCATATAACACACTAAAAATGACTTTAACCACTAGTTTAAAAATTGTAAAAACTGACCTAACCAAAAATACCATGAATATGACATCTATGAAGCCATCCTTTATCTCCTATTTTCTTGAGGTCACCTTCCTGTGAAACTTTCCTGAAATTCCAGTTACTTATTTTTCCTCTGACTTTCAGAAATCAGTTAAGAAAAAGTACCATGTGTGATAAAATAGCCATCCTAAGAAACACTGCTTTACACCATATAAATTTCCGTCTATTAGATAGCTTAAGCTGTTGACTTGGGTACTCGCCAATTAATGGGCAATATGGGTGAGATACAGGCAAGTGTTGAACCTTGTGCAGCATGTCTCATGCTTCAAAAACTCCACGAAAGATGTAGAGCCACTCCCCTTAGGATCTTCATTTCTTCAGATAATTTATATGTCCTCCACCCACAAATGGTAGGTGCTACTTTGCTGAAATCCTCCAGGGCATGTTGGGAACAAAACAATCTCAACAGGTCTCATGAGGTGCATCAGGGACCACATTTCCAGAAGCATGATCCAATTGTTAATTTGAATTCCTGTGACATTTCAGTAACCTATAAAACTAAATGTAATTGTACCAACCCGAAAGACAAAAAAGTCGTTTTCTCCTTCTGGAAACCAACTTTTGAAATTACACAGTTCCCCAATTGGCATTTTTTGGGAAATGTGTATAGAGGGGGAAAATGTCTAGTGGCTGTTATTTTTCTATTTTATTTTGCTTTCCCATTTTGTTCTCAAATTGAGTTCCAGTGCTAAGATATTTCTTTCTGTTGTAACATGAAGGAGCAAAGAGTAGACATTTTTCTTGTGAATCAATTTCAAGCTCTGTGGATATTTTTCAACCTAATTTTTTTTCATAAAATTTTAACAGTCCATTTAAAAATACCCAAAACACAACAAGGAACACAAGTTTAGGAAAGATACATCAAATTAATGTTTTAAGAGGAAAATTATGAGAGAAATAGGAAAGGGTAATTAGTATGGACTTAATATAATTTAGATAATTCCCAAAGAAATACATGGTAAAAATGTTTAAAAGGGGGCAGAATCCATATGTGTCTTGGCTGGAAAAGAGGAACAGTTTCATTAGATAGTTACCAGTCTAGGAAGTTCTCCTGCTAGGACGTGCAGTATTGTAACTAAGCAGTGAGCTTACTGTAGTAAGGAAAATAACTTGAGTGAAACACACTTCAAGAGTGTCAGTTCTGGAATGCAGTAACCACTCCAGGAAATAATCATTCAACTTAGTGAATAAGCTATTTACTCTGGTATGGGCTTGTGCCTTCTTACCTTGAGAAAGCTAAAAGGTATGAAAATTTTGCTGTGGCCATCATAGTGGTTTCTTTAAGCAAAATTCTAAGGAGATTTTTTAAATTATACGCAACTAAAACTTATGAAACTCTGTGAAATACTGGTATATGAACCATGCATATACGAGTCCTCTAGCTAAGGTGGTCTGGTCATGGAGACCCTACCAGATAATTACCACCCATATCTGTTTTGCCTTAGGTTTGGGTCCTATAGCACTAATGGGGTTAAAAACACATAGGAACTTAGCTCAACGTGTAGGAAAGCCACGGGTTATTATGGATAGTACACAGCTGTACAAGGACACAACAGTTCTTGTAGACTAGGCTCAAAAAAGGACTCAGTGGAGTTGTAACATATCAGTCTTCCTTTGATACAGGTAATGGATAAATTGCTCATAAAAGAAGTTTTCCAGTGACTGTCAATTGTGATTTTTTTTCTATACTTGCTGTCTCAGGACTTCACTGTGATTGGCACAAAAATTTAAAATGTTAAAGACCTTTTACATGTACTATATATGTAGTATTATGTTTAATATATAGACTAAAGAAATATATATACATACAGCATTATTTACCTCACATATTTGTGTATGTGTGCATGTGTGTGTGTGTATGTGTATGTGTGTGTGTGTGTGTGTGTGTGTGTGTGTGTGTGTGTGTGTGTATACATGTGTGTGAGGTATGTGTTGAGATACTTATCTATCTTCTTAACAAATTTCAACTACACATAACTATACTTGTTAGTCCATACATAGCTCTTCATAGCTCACTCACCTTATATCTGAATGTTTGTAACTTTGACTTACCTCTCTCTGTTCATTTCTCTAACACAGCCTCTGGTGGTTACCATTCCTCTTTAGCTGTGTTTGATGTTTCCATGCTCTGTAGATAAGTGACACTCATCATTTCCCTCTGTGTCTGCCCTATTTCACTTAAGATTTTCCTGGTTCAGATATCTTACCAAACAATACAAGTTATCAAGACTGAACAGCTCTTGTTTATATTAGTGCTGGGATTATATACATAATGCCCCTATGCATACTCTAAAGTTTCTGACTAATCTCATATCCTTCTCCTACCAGCCTTTTGATAATCCACAAATTAAAATTCCAAAGGTTAAGATATATATTGACATTATTTGATACACATGCTTTGAAATCACTGGCATAGCCGGGGTGGTAGTGGCACAAGCCTTTAATCCCAGCACTCAGGAGACAGAGGCTGGTGGATCTCTGTGAGTTCAAGGCCAGCCTGGTCTACAGAGTGAGTTCCAGGACAGCGATAATTGTTACACGGAGAAACGCTGTCTCAAAAAAAAAAAAAAAAAAAAAAAAAAAAAAAAAAAACAGAGAGGGTGGGGGGAAGAAATCATTGACATATTCAATTCAATTCAATGTGTCTACAATCTGCCATACCTCCCGTTTTTCTTGGTAAAGATTTGTTTCTTACCTGTGCATGAGTGCTTTACTGCCAGTCT